>NC_090650.1:8487129-8834629 GCF_040937935.1 Hyperolius riggenbachi
AAGATCAATAGGTGAATTTTGATTGGCTGTTGTAGGCTCCACCCACTTTTCTGAATATTAATCCCAGTCACCCAGTGACCAATTGTGCAAAGTGTGAGAACCCTGCCATTAACAGTGTAAGAATGGCTGCAGTTTACATTTTCCAGTGACATTTGTATGTGTCTCCGCCCACTTTTTGGTTCTGGGGATAAAAAGTATCCTATACTTTATTCCAGGTAATGTACTATGTGTGTGCCAAATTTCATTCAAATCCGTTCAGCCATTGTAGCATGGTCGAGTAACAAACATCCACACGGTCCCATTTATAATATTAGTGAGATTAACGTGTACCTGAGATGAGGGGGAACAAAAGTTTTATACATACCTGGGGCTTCCTCCAGCCCCCTTCAGACAGATCGCTCCCACACCGGTATCTAAATCCTTCTAGATGCTTCGGTAGCATCCCTGGTCTCCGCGGCCTGTCGGCACAGTGCAGACAAGTGTGCTCCCCCTCTCGTTCCCGTGGCTGGGAGCGTTTTGCACCTGAACAATCCAGGGCTGCGCATGCGTTGTGCGCCCGACTGGCCGCAGAGAATGAGGCAGCTACCGGAGGATAAAGGAGGAGGAGCAGGAGAAAATGGGGTGTCGCCCCACAGAGCCGGTTCCCTGCCAGCATACAGAAGCAGGACGGCAGCAGTACCTGGTATGTGGTGAGGACGTGAGACAGCAGGTTACAGCGGCTGGCGCGCAGGAGGTCCACCTTCTCACACACGTCTGTTTTCAGTTTATCAAAGTTAGCTTTGGTGTGACGGACCTGAGCCTGGACCTGCAGGAGAGGGAAAAATGCTGGTAATTTACAGGCGCGACTTTCTGTGAAGGGTATTATTATCATCATTTGTATAGCGCCAACATCTTCCGTAGCGCTGTACATAGTGCAAAACAAATATTGGGGAACATTCAGGGCCGGCCCGCTCATGAGGCGGGGTGAAACATTTGCCTCAGGCGGCAAACTTCTTGGGGCGGCACCTGCCTGTCCGTGGGTGCGGGGGGGGGGGGGGGGCGCCGCCGAGCCGGAGGGGTAGCGGGCAGGGCGGGGGTATTGAGCCTAGAGGTGGGGAGGGGGTCGGACACCCCCCTCCCTCGCCTGGGTCCCCCGATCTGCGCTCCCCTCCAGCTGTAATAGGAAGCAGCCGATGCCCAATCGTAAGTGGCACGGGCAGGGAGGACTCACCTTACCCGCGTTCCAGCGTGCGCTCCACTGACGTCACTTCCTGCATCTCCGTCCACTTACAATACAGTGGGTGGCGATGCAGGAAGTGACGTCAGTGGAGAGCACGCTGGAACGCGGATAAGGTGAGTCTTCCCCGCCCGTGCCTCTTACTATTGGGCATCGGCAGCTTCCTATTACAGCTGGAGGGGAGCGCAGATAGGGGGACCCAGGCGAGGGAGGGGGGCGGTCCGACCCCCCTCCCCACCGCTAGGCCCAATACCCCCGGCCTGCCCGCTACCCCTCCGGCGGCCCCCCACGGGTGGGGGGGGGGCGGCGGCAATTTTTTTTATAAATTTGCCTCAGGCAGCAAAAAGTCTAGGGCCGGCCCTGGGAACATTATATATTTCAAGACACTGTACAATCATGACAATCCAGCAATACCAGTACAAATGCAGACATAGTTAATGTGTGGTTTATGATAGCACTAGAATTGGTACACATGATACATTATAACAAAATAAGAAACATTAGGAGGAAGTCCCTGCCCTTGCGAGCTTACACCCTAGAGGGTAGTGGGGTGGAGACACTGGGGTTAGTAGATGAAACCATGAGCCTATATTGCGACCTGCAGCAAACTATAGGCTTGTCTGAACAGGTGTGTTTTGAGATTACATCTCACTGATCATTTCTACAGTAGTAGTGGCCCTGGGCACCAAGCCGTAGTGAATATAACATAATGAATACATTTATTTTTAACAAAATTGATTTATAGATTATTTAATCAGTGTTTGCCCACTGAGAAAATCTATCCTCTCCCTGATTTACAGTCTGACATTTATCATTGCTGGCGACATCTTTAATCCTGTCAGGTGCAGCTATGCAGAATGTTCGTTACTGAGAGTTCTATGCACATATTGGTTGATTGGCAGTTGGAAAAAAAAACAAGAACTTATTTCCCACAATGCAACGAGATTCACAGACCGCAAACTGTCAGGACCATGGTCATGACATCACACTGTGGGAGGGGTTTAACCACAATATCAGCCATACAGCGCCCCCTGATGATCCGTAAGAGAAAAGGTAAAGATTTCTCCTGGGAAAGGGGGTATCAGCTACTGATTGGGATGAAGTTCAATCCTGGGTTACAGTTCCTCTTTCATTTTAAATCAGGGGTAGGGAACCAACGGCTCAGGGGGCAGATGTGGCTCTTTTGATGGTTGTATCTGGTTTACAGAAAAATCAGTAGGGGGTTGAATCACTAAGTTACACGGCTCAAGCAGCGCAGCTCAGTGTGGCAGCGCAAGTAACATTTTCAAAGTAGGCACACTACTGCTGCAGCACGCACTACTAACTTACTCACTACTGCTGTAGCATGCACTGCTAACTTACTCACTACTGCTGTAGCATGCACTACTAACTTACTCACTACTGCTGCAGCATGCACTACTAACTTACTCACTACTGCTGCAGCATGCACTACTAACTTACTCACTACTGCTGCAGCATGCACTGCTAACTTACTCACTACTGCTGCAGCATGCACTGCTAACTTACTCACTACTGCTGCAGCATGCACTACTAACTTACTCACTACTGCTGCAGCATGCACTACTAACTTACTCGCACTACCCCCAAAACTAACAGCCGCTCCAATTGTCCCACTCTGGGCCCTGTTAGGCGAAGTGACTTTGTAGGACGAGATCCCTGCACTTTGATTGGCCCAATAGGCTGCCTGTCACTTGAAAGGCAGCCTATTGGGCCAACCACCGTGTGGGGATCTCGTCCTACAAAATGAATCAACCCCCAAGTCAGCTAGCAAATTGTACAAGCTGTTAGTCGGTATTTCTCCTGTCTGGGAAATCGCTGATGTTGCTGAAACCCAAGAGAAGCTGAAGACAACTCTGACACTTCCGCTACCCGGCGGATCAACGGTATACACATCACCATGGCAACAGGGACGTGAGCCCTCTGTTGCGCATGCGCACAGTCGCAGTTTGAAACATACTGTATGGCTCTCACAGAATTACATTTTAATCACTTAAAGGGACACTTAAGTCAAACAAAAAAAATGAGTTTTACTCACCTGGGGCTTCCAATAGCCCCCTGCAGCTGTCCGGTGCCCTCGCCGTCTCCCTCCGATCCTCCTGGCCCCGCCGGCAGCCACTTCCTGTTTCGGTGACAGGAGCTGACAGGCTGGGGACGCGAGTGATTCTTCGCGTTCCTGGCCACAATAGCGCCATCTATGCTGCTATAGCATATATCATATACCATATAGCAGCATAGAGGGTGCTAATGTGTCTGGGAACGCAAAGAATAACTCGCATCCCCAGCCTGTCAGCTCCTGTCACCGAAACAGGAAGTGGCTGCCGGCGGGGCCAGGAGGATCGGAGGAAGATGGCGAGGGCACCGGACAGCTGCAGGGGGCTATTGGAAGCCCTAGGTGAGTAAAACTCATTTTTTTTGTTTGACTTAAGTGTCCCTTTAAGGACCAGGCTGTGCTGCGCAGATCTGTGCTGCGTGGGTTCTCCAGCCCACAGCACAGATCGTGTAATAGCCAGGGCGACCGGACTTCCCCCCCCTTTTTTCCCCCACTAGGGGGATGTCCTGCAGGGGGGGTCTGATCGCCGCATGTAGCGGGGGGGGGGGGGGGGCCTCCTCAAAGCCCCCCTCTGCAGCGATATCTGGCTTCCCTCTATTTCCCTCCCTTTCTTCCTTCCCTTGGGCGGCACAGGACGGCAATGTGTCCTGCGCCGCCTCTGATAGCTTCAGCCTATCAGATGCCGGCGATCCCCAGCCAATCAGAGGCCGGGGATCACCGATCTCCTTTACGGCGCTGATCTCTTCCCCGCGTGTTTACATTTAGCATGCGAGCCGCTATCGGAGGCTCGCAGGCTGTTCACGGAGACACCCTCCGTGAACTGACATGGAAAGGCCGCTTCCATGGGAAACCACTTGCGACCTGCCGACGTCTATCGGCGTTAGGCGATTGTTAAGTGGTTAAAATGTGTCGTTTATGGCTCTCTCAGCCAAAAAGGTTCCTGACCCGTGATTTAAATCGTTGTTCTCCTAGATTTGCCTGTTCTCTTAAAAATAAATAAATTATAATATTCCCGTGTATACAGCCATCCTGGTCATCAGAGATAGTAACGTTCTATTCCTTCCAGAAGCATGCCCCTATGCCCTGGCAGCCCCTATGCCCTGCACACATGCTTCTCCTGTCAGCTCAGCGCAGGGACAGATCGTGCCACACGCTGCGATGCCACATGGTCCCGCTATGAGGAGCTGCTGGTCACCCCGGGATCGGTGCCGCTAATCGCAACTTATTCCAAACGTGTACAGAGATGCCGGGAGCGTGCCAAGACAGGAGACGCTGCACTATACAGGCAAAACACGACCTTGAGGGACAAATCCTTCCTAATAAATCCAAAACACAACAACCACCATAGGACTCCAGAAATAAAGAGGGGAAGGGTTGTGGTTTGTGTAAAAAGGACAACAATGTAAAGTGTAAAGGGGAGCGATCATCTCCTTCACTGAAAGTAGATCGAAAGTGTATCCAAAATCCAATATCTGGTAGTCATCTTTGTGTATTGCAAAAGTTAGAATAAAATGACAGCCAAGTTTGCTGGCAGAGACCTACTCACTGGGATCGCCTTAAAGGAAAATTTCTCTTTTATTAGAACTTAAAAAGGAAAAGAGGGGCAACGTTTTTCATGTTCCACAATTTTTTTTATTTGCGGCAGGATACACTGTAACTGGCAATGCGCGCGTCGTGCAGGAAAAAGCACAAAGCTGTACGATTTAGTGATATACTTGCAGAGAATGTAAGGCCTGAGCGGTATTTATTGAGCAAGGGCAGGGGCATAACTAGAAATCACTGGGCCCCCTTGCAAAACTTTGGATGGGGCCCCCTTCCGCCAAACGACCCCCCCCCCCCCTTACCGAGAACCAATGTTATGCAATTGGCTAGTGCACACTTGAATGTGTTTTCCCCATGCAGATAAAAACTGATAGAGAAAATGCCTGCAGTGCTTCACTGTTATCAATTACATTAGCTTCTGTGATAAAACGTGCATGTTTTCACACCTACAGATACACATGGTGTGCAGAAAACGCATACAGAAAACCGGCAAGTGTGCTCCCAGCCTCAGCTTATTACACTCACTCTGTCCGTCTTTGATGAAGCAGAACTTGCTCTGCAGACTCCTCCAGCATCACTACAGTAAAACAGCACTTGGGGAGGGGTGGAGAGGCTGGGGGCGGGGCTCTGCAGACTCCTCCAGCATCACTACAGTACACAGCACTTGGGGAGGGGTGGAGAGGCTGGGGGCGGGGCTCTGCAGACTCCTCCAGCATCACTACAGTACACAGCACTTGGGGAGGGGTGGAGAGGCTGGGGGCGGGGCTCTGCAGACTCCTCCAGCATCACTACAGTACACAGCACTTGGGGAGGGGTGGAGAGGCTGGGGGCGGGGCTCTGCAGACTCCTCCAGCATCACTACAGTACACAGCACTAGGGGAGGGGTAGAGAGGCTGGGGCGGGGCTCTGCAGACTCCTCCAGCATCACTACAGTACACAGCACTTGGGGAGGGGTGGAGAGGCTGGGGGCGGGGCTCTGCAGACTCCTTCAGCATCACTACAGTACACAGCACTAGGGGAGGGGTAGAGAGGCTGGGGCGGGGCTCTGCAGACTCCTCCAGCATCACTACAGTACACAGCATTTGGGGAGGGGTAGAGAGGCTGGGGGCTGGGCGCTGTACACAAGACCCTGTGGAACACTGAATAGGAACTGCCTACAAATCTTTGCCTTCAAAACTTTGTATGATTCCTTAGCAGTGGCTGAGCAGATGCAGTCTGTGCAGAGAGCAGTAAGCTTTTCTCTACTTGCCTTTAGTTGTCAGTGTCTCAGGATGGGGCCCCCTTTGGCTTCTGCGCAGGGGAGGACTGGGACCTTTTGGCCTGGGGGGAAAACACAAACTAGAGGCCCGTTTTCACAGCAGCCCCAGCCCAAATGACATCACACACGTGCCCCACGTGCTATATGCCGGTAGTCACGTGGGAAATACAGCAAGGACACTCGAGGAACAGTGTGACAGGTAAAGTATAAATGCACTTGCACCAGGGGCACATAATACATTTTGAGTAACAACGGGGTTTCTATCTCTTACACAAGTCCTGAAAGCAGCCCTTCTGGAGTCTAGGGACTGTCAAAAACTTTTCAGCCTAGACAATATCTTATGTAGCTGTGCACATGCAGTTAACAATGGTGAGAGACCAGACAGATTTTTTCCCACGGACCCTGCAGGTAAGCCTCTGCTCTGTATCATGCTGTGTATATTTACTAGCTTGCCCGCCCTGCAATTGCTCTGTAATTGGGCGTTTATTTCCCTCATTCAGCCTAGTATTTCACATTGCCTTATACAAAAACCTGAATTCACCAGGCACAGTGCCAGCCCTAAATCATTAAATGAGAGGCAGCCTGGGGGGGAAATCTCCCCCTTTCCCCCCTGGCCAGTCCTCCCCTGCTTCTGCGCCCCCCTGCGGATGCATCCCTTGCAGGGTCTATTGTTACGACCCCGCGCAAGGGCCTCTCAGGACTTTGTGGCCATACAAAATCTATGTATACAGTTATTATAAGTTTTGGTCATGTACATTGTCTGTGCTCTGTGTAGCCTGTGGTACTGCTTTTCCCTTCTTCCCTTTCAGGGGCCGGCTCTGGGATACTACTGAGGTTGTCGTATTCAGGCACATGGGTTCAGAATCTCTGATCCTGATTGGCCGCTGTCAGAGGGAGTGGGGTTATTGGCAGCCAATGAACTTTCATTTCCTCTCACAGCTTGACTGAAGCTGGGATGATTTCTCCTCACTGCCCTGTCTCCAATAATAATCCTCAGTAAAGATTATCTTTTTCCTGATCCAAATCCTCTATAATAATAGGCAACTGTCTCTGCGTAGCAGGGACAGTTTTCTCAGTGTAGCTGGGTCCGTGCTTTTTGCTACTGCGCATGTGCACAGCACGGACCCAGCCTCACACAGGGAGGATGAGAGGGACGCAGCCAGGTGGGCGTGCAAGCGGGCGGCCGGGTGTGCGGCGGGTGCGCGCGCGGGTGTGCGGCAGACGTGCGCGGCAGGCGCGCCGAGACAGACCTAGCCCGTTTTTAAAAGGGCTCAGGTCACTAGTAAGTATATGATGATTCCTTAGCAATGACACCAGTTTGCATCACTTGGGACCAATGCAGAAGAGAAATCCCACAGCTCCACCTGCTGTTCAAAGCTCAGAAGGCAGTCACAATAAACTAAGATTTAACGGAAGTGAGATGGGGGCTGTCCTGTTCACTCAACAAATAACAATGCCAGTTACCTGACCTCTATGCTGACGCTCCGCCTCTAACACTATATTCTCTGCCCCAGAATGAGCAGCAGATCAGATGCTGTGACTCTGGTGTGACTCCACTGGCTGCATGCTTGTTCCAGGGCTGTGACTCAAACACAACTGTGGCCTAAAGCTCAGCCCGACAGCCCGGCAACCAGCATTGTTTATAAGGGAATGAAGATGGCAGCTTCCATATCCTTCTCACCTCAGGTTTTCTTTAAGGTTTCAGAACGTCATAAGGAAGATTATACAGTGTGTAGTATAGGAAGTGGAGGGTTTTTTTGTTGTTTTCAAAAACATTCTCTGAATGGCAGTTGCTAATGCCTGGTACACACCATGCAATTTCCCATCAGATAAGACGGTCGAATAGATAATTTCCGACAGGTCCGATTGGATTTCCAATGGTTTTTCTGACCGATTTGCATAGAAGTGAAAAACAACCAGAAATCCGATCAGAAATTACCTATCGACCCATCTAATGGGAAATTGCATGGTGTGCACCAGGCATGAGTGGAACTGCCAAAATATTGTGTAAGTGAGTAGGGAGGCTGGCTGGTATTTTACTATTTAGGCACACTTAGCAACTGCAGGAAATGCATTTTGAAAATATAGAAATGTGCACACGCACACACACACACACACACACACACACACACACACACACACACACACACACACACACACACACACACTACACACTACTGTACACACACTATACACACACTACACACACACACTACACACACACACACACACACACACACACACACACACACACACACACACACACACACACACACACACACACACACACACACACACACACACACACACACACACTGAATTATTTTATTTTATGTGCATTGAAGAAGAAAAGAAAATTTAAAAATGTAAAACATTCACTATTTCTCAGCTTTCAGCCATTGTAGTTTAAAATAAAATGTGCTGTTGATGATGAAACGGACACATTTTATTTGCCCATTTGTCCCGGTTATCACAACATTTAAATTGTGTCCCCAGTACAATGTATGGAGATAATATTTTATTTGGAAATAAAGGTGACTTTTTTTCCATTGAGGCTGTATTCACAGTGGGACGTTGCGTTTTAATGCAACGTTAAAGTCACAATATGTCTGCATTAACAGGTAACGCACTGCAAGCAGTGAGTTACCACAATGCAACATTAACACGACTTTAACGTCGCAATGTAAACGGCCCATAGACTTTATAACGTGTGACCATAACGTCCCACTGTGAATGCGACCTTAGTGTTTTTTTATATTGTAATAATATGAGTTGCAAGCCTTTATTTACAAAAGCAACAGTAATATACCCTCCTGACATACATATAAAAAAAAGTCCCTATGTCAGGAGTCAGGTCATGACACTCTCTGCCTGCTGGTGGCAACATGGACTTTAATTTCGATGAACTTCCTTTATTTCACCAGCAGGTGGCTTTGGGGACTTTGTGTATCCTGAACTTTCTCTGTTCCACCATTAGGTGGCTCTGCACTGTTTGGAAAGGGCTCTGCCATTGCAAGGTTGCTCTATATGGAACATGCATCTCAATTATGCAACAGGTGTGTCCTCCTTATAAAAGGGGCCTGCAAGATGTGTACCTGTGCAAGAACTTTGAGCTCACCAGCTTGAGTATCTGGACAACCTTGGTTTCCTGGTATCTCGAATTCCTGTGTCTGCTACTCTGTTACTGAACCCATTTCCTGTCTGACCTCGATTTCTGCCTGCTCCTTTTTGTACCGTGATTGCTCGATTGTTGCCGACTGTATGCTTTGTTCTGACCGTGATTTTCTGCCTGCCTCCTTGTACTGCGATTGGTGTATAATTGTATATATTCGTCCTGTGTATATGTGTATATATGCTGTATATAGTTAGGTAGATAGATAGATAGATAGATAGATAGATAGATAGATAGATAGATAGATAGATAGGGTTTTGGGGGTTTCACCTTGCATTTGTATGGTGTGTATGCATGTGGTGGTTGCCTCATAGTGTATAGGTGTCACTGCATTTCCTGACTGTTGTACATAGTTTGTTATGTATGCGGTTGCATTGAATTTGCATAATATTGTATGCACGATTATAAATAAACATTTTGCACAGTATTTCCCTATCTCAGTGTCTGTGTTGCTGCAAACTGCGATCAATCCCAGTTTCTCCGTTCAGGCTTGTGACACCCCAATGTAGTTTTTTTTAAAAGAGGTTACTTTTTAAAAATATTTTTATATAAGTGTTTTATTTCGGTAACTATGGCATAGGGGTGGAAGGAGTTAAAAAAATAAAAAATGTATTTTATTTTTCTATGGGAAAGTGTATTTGGATGTATTTTTACTTTTTGGCCACAAGATGGTGCTACACTAACTTTCGTTTTCTGACTAGAACACAGAACCAAAAGTATACACTGTTTCTGTGGGAGTTTTTTCTTCTTTAATCAGAGCCTATCTGCTGCCAGAAGCTCTGATTCATCACCGGCACAGTGATCGGGGTTGGTAACAGCTGTTACCCATTCCCCGATCGCACAGGGACAGGATTGCGGCGAATGCGCACGAGAGGCATGTGACTATTGTGAGCGGCAGCAGTAATTAACAGTGCGCATATCTACGTCCCTGAGCCTGAAGTGAAGTATACAGGGGCATAGATATGTGTACCAAGGGAACTTAAGTGGTTAATATGTATGTCATGAGGGTTTATTACTGTTATTTTAGCAAAAAAAAAGCTTGCAATTATTGATAGGGTACAAAACACAGAACCGAAAAATGCAAGTATTTCAAATAATATATTGTTCCTATACATTCTACTAGGAACATAATTGAAATAATGTGATAGCCGGGACAATGGACAAAGAAAACGTGTGGCTTTTATCTATAGCAGCATTGTTTATTTTACAACCATAGGGGACAGAATTGGAGAAATGGTGTATTATTTCATTCCCCCCCCCCCTATAAAATGCATTGAAAATAAAATTACAGTACAGACTATGTGTCTACATGATGAGGCGGGGCTTAGGCATAACAGGAAGTATGTGGTGAGCAATTGTAAGACCTCAGTATGCCAACAGTAAGCTAAAGGTCCTAACTCTGTATGGACAGGTGCACAGCTACAGGCACGCAGAGCTATACAATGGGTTAATTTAATTTGAAAGTTCAGAACCAAAGGCAACTCACTAATCAACAATAAAAATAAATATATATTAAAAAAAAAGAAAGTCATATATACCTTCCGGAACTTCTCCATCTGCTTGTAGAGATCTGGGTCGAGTTCCTGCGAGACGTCTTTCATCCACAGTAACACGCCGCGGTATTCCGTCCTGGACTGTTCCATCCGGTTAACGGTCAGCCAGGAGTCGGATATTGCTCTGTAGCGGAACGTTTCCACTTCCTGATATAGGCGCGACAGAGGAGCTCTTAACGCCAGCCTGGAGGAGACAGGAAGTGAGGTCACAGGAAGTGAGGTCACAGCAGGTCAGGGAAAGTGGGGTCAACTATGAAGGACGATTGCCTGTGGATAACAGTGGTGCTGTTTGTAGGTCTGGGCAGCTACCACACAAGGTGAGCACGTGGCTTGGATGGTGAATTCTATTCTAACATTCAGGGAGAAATTCAAATTCCGGGTGGTGGAACCCATTTATTTTATTGTTTTATGAGAAAGCAGCCTGCACTATGAATTGTATTTTCTGAGGATACGTGGATAGAAGACTGACACAGAGAAATCCACCCTGTATGTATTTAGAGAGTTTAGCCTGTCTAATTCCCCCTCATCTGCGACTAATCTCAAGTTATAATTTGATCGCTCAGCTGTGTCACCTGACTGCCATGGCAGAGAGGCTGATTTGAAAGCAGAGCATGTTAACAATATACTCCCATGAAAGCAGTAAGTAGATATACTGCAGATTTATTGCATTAGTTCTGTAAGCTGTAACAAAGAAATGTTTTTCTTTAAAGGTTATTATGCTGTTGCTTATCTTCTAGAGCAGAGATGAATTTCTGAGTTTAGGTCTGCTTTGAGTATTGTTTGAGTGTTTTGTTAATTGTTTGGAGTGACACGATGAAGATTGTCTGTGACAGTCAGATTCTGTGGTAGGAGGGGAGCGCATCAGCTACAGAGATGCAGGCTATGATATTAAAAGACCACTATTGTGAATGTAAGGTTCATTTTTTAATGGCGGCATAAGCATACCTCCCAACTTTTTGAGATGAGAAAGAGGGACACTTAAAGAGAACCAGAGATGAAGCACCCTCTTGTATTTTACCTTATAAATCAGTGGGAACATGACAGTAAACACCTAATCTGCTCTTTGTCTCATTGTTCTCTGTTTAATCTGACTGTTATCACCTCTGATAAGAATCCCAGACTGAGCACTCAGTCTAGCTTTGCTACGGAAAGATTATAGCTGAGTCTGTCTTCTCTGGTGTCTTTTCAAGCCCAAGCCTGCCCCCTTGTGGCTCTGCTATAATGACTCAGCAATAATCATTCCCAGCAAAGCCATATTGAATGCTCAGTCTGGGATTCTTATGACTGCTGATAACAGACACTTTTAGCAGTGAGGATGAAACAGAGAGCATGGTAAGTGTTTTCTCTAATGTTCTTACTGATATATATGGTAAAATACACAAGGGTGCTTCGTCTCTGGTTCCCTTTAAGCCACACCCCTGATCACGCCCCCGCCACACCCCTAGCCACGCATACCATAAAGGTTTCTTAAAGAGGAACTGTAACGCCAAAACGGCCCCTGGGGGGTACTCACCTCGGGTGGGGGAAGCCTCAGGATCCTAATGAGGCTTCCCACGCCGTCCTGCGTCCCTCGGGGGTCTCGCTGTAGCCCTCCGTGCAGTCCGGGCAGCGGTGACGTCATTATTTACCTTCCTGGCTCCTGCGCAGGCGCTCTGATGCCTCTCGGCGCCGAAGTAGGCGGAAATACCCGATCGCCGTCGGGTCTGCTCTACTGCGCAGGCGCAAGTTTCCGGCGCCTGCGCAGTAGAGCGGACCCGACGGAGATCGGGTATTTCCGTCTATTTCCGTGCCGAAAGTCGCCACAGCGCCCCCGCTGGAGCCAGCAAAGGTAAATATTGAAATGACAGTCGGCACAGTCGCCGGCTGTTCGGAGGGCTGCGGCGAGACCCCCGTGGGACAGAGGACGGCGTGGGAAGCCTCATTAGGATCCGGAGGCTTCCCCCACCCGAGGTGAGTACCCCCCAGGGGAGGTTTTTGTTGTTACAGAGTCTCTTTAAGAAAAATATATATTTTATAATTCAAACCACACTGGTCCTTTCTGTCCTGGTTCATTTTCCTTCATATTAACATTAAACATTAAAATTAGTAATATATCAATTTAAAGAATGGGAATATAGTTTAGAGTCAGACATTTTTTAGTAGAGAAATATATATATTTACATAGAAAGAGGGACAAAGTCCTGAAAGAGGAACAAATGGGGAGGAAAGAGGGACAGGGCTCCCAAAGAGGGACACTCCCTCCAAAAGAGGGACAGAGGGGCAGGGCTCCCAAAGAGGGACAGTTGGAAGCCATGTTATAAGAAAGTCAGCATTGCAATATGCGCAGCTGCAGCTTTCTTTTAGCAATGCTGAATTCCCATCTGTTATCACCTCACCCCGCACGACGTTTGGCGACTGTGTAGGAACAGACCACGCTCAGCGTAAGCAAACAGACGACAGGTTAACCCCTTATAGTGCAGAACACAAAAGAAGCTGTTCTGCTGTTTCTTTGGGGCTCATTTCCACTGGGAGCTGCGGCAGTTTCCGATTTAAGATGCAGCTCGAGTCGCTAAGCTGCGACATGCATGGTTTAGGGATTCGGCTGCGTGCAGCAGAAATCTGCATCCCTGCTGCCCAGATTCGCTCAGCATTGCAACCCCGGACGGAAGAGCAATTAAAAAGAAAGGCAGCGTTTCCCCGCCCCCCCTTGCCTGCGGGGAAACGCCGCAGATTTGTGCTAAATTTGGCACTAGTCGAAATGGGCCCTAATTCAGACTCATCTAGTTAAAGTGGAGCTGAAATCTTGCACAGGACAGAAGGAAAACAGAGAAATGCACCCTGTATGTATTTAGAGAGTATAGCCTGTCTGATTCCCCCTCATCTGTGACTAATCACAACTTTAATTTTATTTCTCAGCTGTGTCAGCTGGCTGCCTCGGCAGAGTTTCTAATTTGTAAACACCAGATGTTAACTTTTTGTTTCCTTCCATGACAGCAGGAAGTAGACACACTGCAGTTGCTGTTGCTTATCTTTTAGAGTAGAGAGGTAGTTCTGAGTTATTACACTGGCTTAGTTTCTTTTATCAGCTAATTGTTTTATTGTCTTGTGATAGCTGAGCAATATGTCTTAGCATAGATTACAGCAGAGAGAAGTACATAGTAGTGAATGTTGAGGTTTAACACTCCATTTTGGCTACTGAGGGACTCAGAGAGGTAATACAATAATTGGTCAACTGAGACACACACACAGACACAAATCTGTTTATAGAATCCTCCTGCATCTGTGGTTCACCCCTGTTCCCCCCTACTTCATCTTATGGACTGTTCCTGAATATCTATGATGAATATTTACCCTAGTACAATTACAAGTTGTGGAATTTTAAATAAAGTTTTCCTAATGGAAAAAAATATACTGAAATGATGCAGATTTTTATTAGGACTATTACATTTGTGATAGTGGTTGTTTACAAAATCCCCAATCTGTATATCTAGTTTTATTCACGCCTCTAGGCAATGCACGCAGCACCAGACACATAATTACGTGTATGTTCGGACTAGGGGAGATTATTGTCTACACAACTGGGACAGACACTACGAGGCATTGCTTAAAGTGGTACGAAACTCACCATTTTCTCTTTGCTCTAATAGATTATTTACAGCATAAAATCTACTACCACAAATAATTGTAGCAGACCATTCTTCTGTGGAAATCTCTTTGCTTCAGTGGGCAACTTCTGGACGTATCCGAAGAGGTGAAAACATTATCTTTTGTTTACACTCCTTTATCAGATACATTTAGTAAACATTAGCAAACTGCCAAAACTGAGCTGTACTGAGCTGAGAAGGAGAGAGAGCTGAGAAGTGATCACTAGATAGATTTTAATTTACAATAATACAGCAGCTTTCGAATAACATTCAATGGGAGCTTTCAGAGCAGATAAACTGTACTTTGGGAACTTGTAGACAGACAATATTACTTGTGCACAAAAGCAACTATGATAAATGTATGGGTAATGAGAAGTAGGTAAACACACTTTATTGACTATTAGGTCAGAGTTTTATCCCACTTTAACTTGCACCACAATACAAAGCCAGAACTGTTTTTGCAAACTCTCAAAAGCAGATTATAAATTATTTCTACATACTAGGAGTGGCCCACATGAATTAAAATAAACACTCAATAAGTGGATACTGAACCACCCTGCATCTAAATCTACAGGTGATCAATGGTCTTAGGATATTATTAGGTAATCATTTTGTATTTCGCTGATTGGCTGGTCCTGGTCAACCTACACAGGAAGCAAAAGGCAGACTTATCCACATGACTGACCAGCCAATCAGAGAAGAGATCTGTCAGCTGATCATGTGCTTCTCTGATCCTACCTTGGAGGCCAAATTCCTCTGGGAGTTTTGATCATCTGTGTAGGAGAAGTAATCACAAGGACGGGACACATAATGAACCCTGTCCAGAAGAGTTTACAGTCTGAGAGGAGAAGATAAATTAAAGGACGTACAATAGGTGGGAGGGGGTGACAAAAGAAAGTTTCTGGGAGGAGCTGGTCAACGGAAGCTAATAATTCATACTTGATATAAATTTAATGCAAATGTATGTGGCTTGGAAGCAGACCAATCAAACGCATACATTCAGAATTATTAGCATCTCACTGACCATTTTTAGTCAGGACAGAGTCAACGAGAAAAAAACCCCATTGCAATGAATAGAAGGACCATAACGTACCTCTGCTGGGAGGAGAAGCAGAGGGCCTTCCCAGTGGCCTGCATAATCTTCCCCGCCCGGGTCTTGTCCTGAGAGCCCTGAGCACGCAGGAACTTTCCCAACTCGTTCTCCTCCTGAGATAAAACTGCAGAGACCAAAATCAGTAAAGGTGGTCTTAGCTCCATTCCCATAGTACAGCTTCCAGCATGACCTTCGCTCTGTTCACATAACAGAACCCTTAAACACTGCTACATAACACAGCTCCATTCACATAATACAACCCCTGAGCATTGCTACATCACTTCCGGGCCGACCTCAGCTCCATTCACATAACACAGCCCCTGAGCACTGCTACGTCACTTCCGGCATGAACTCAGCTCCATTCACATAACAGCTCCTGAGCACCACTACGTCACTTCCGGCCTGACCTCAGTACCATTCACATAACACAGCCCCTGAGTAGTGTTGGGCAAACAGTGTTCGCCACTGTTCGGGTTCTGCAGAACATCACCCTGTTCGGGTGATGTTCGAGTTCGGCCGAACACCTGACGGTGCTCGGCCAAACCGTTCGGCCACATGGCCGAACTAAGAGCGCATGGCCGAACGTTCCCCGAACGTTCGGCTAGCGCTGTGATTGGCCGAACGGGTCACGTGGTTCGGGCCCGAACGCGCTCTGATTGGCCGAACGGTCACGTGGTTCGGGTAAATAAATACCCGAACCACGTCATTTCTCCGCCATTTGTCTGTGGGTTTAGCTTTGGGTAGGCAGGCAGGGTAGTTCGCTCTCCAGCCACGCTAGCCAGGGTCCCCCCCAGTCATTGTGTGTCGCTGCTGGGAATAGTAGTACACCGCTCGCTCAGCCACACTATATATAGCATTGTTTACTGCCACTGTGTACCTCGCTCAGCCACGCTATATATAGCATTGTGTTTTCTGACACTCTGTGTACACGGCTTAGCCTGACTATATAGCATTGTGTGTACTGCCACTGTGCACCTCGCTCAGCCACGCTATATATAGCATTGTGTTTTCTGACACTCTGTGTACACGGCTTAGCCTGACTATATAGCATTGTGTGTACTGCCACTGTGTACCTCGCTCAGCCACGCTATATATAGCATTGTGTTTTCTGACACTCTGTGTACACGGCTTAGCCAGACTATATAGCATTGTGTGTACTGCCACTGTGTACCTCGCTCAGCCACGCTATATATAGCATTGTGTTTTCTGACACTCTGTGTACACGGCTTAGCCTGACTATATAGCATTGTGTGTACTGCCACTGTGCACCTCGCTCAGCCACGCTATATATAGCATTGTGTTTACTGCCACTCTGTGTACACGGCTCAGCCAGACTATATAGCATTGTGTGTACCGCCACTGTGTACCTCGCTCAGCCACGCTATATATAGCGTTGTGTTTTCTGACACTCTGTGTACACGGCTTAGCCTGACTATATAGCATTGTGTGTACTGCCACTGTGCACCTCGCTCAGCCACGCTATATATAGCATTGTGTTTACTGCCACTCTGTGTACACCGCTCAGCCAGACTATATACCATTGATTACTGACACTCTGTGTACACCGCTCAGCCAGACTATATACCATTGTTTACTGCCACTCTGTGTACACCGCTCAGCCAGACTATATACCATTGTTTACTGACACTCTGTGTACACCGCTCAGCCAGACTATATTGCATTGTTTACTGACACTCTGTGTACACGGCTCAGCCAGACTATATAGCATTGTTTACTGACACTCTGTGTACACTGCTCAGCCAGACTATATACCATTGTTTACTGCCACTCTGATTCTGCTGGGAACAGTAGTACACCGCTCGCTCAGCCAGACTATATAGCATTGTGTTTACTGCCACTCTGTGTACACCGCTCAGCCACACTATATAGCATTGCGTACTCTGCCAGTCAGTGTGTATATTGCTGGGATCAGTAATACTCCACTCACCGTCAACCACTATATGAGCTCAACATGAGTTCCCCAGAGACCTCCGCTGTGAGCAGCACTCCCAACAACAGCAACAGCCAACGCCCCACGCAAGCTATAACATCCACCCCAGCAGCCAGTGGTCAGCAGCAGCCCTCCCCGGAGGAGAACGTTGTGTCCATCGGTCCGTCGCCAGAGCAATTAATAAGGGCTGCCATTGAGGAGATGATGGGGCCTGATGTGGAGGAGGAGGTCTGGCTCAGGCCAGCATCCCAAGTTAATGTTGAGGACGATGAGGGGTCTGTGTCTGGGGATGTTGGGGTGGCAGAGGTGGTGGGTGGGTCAGACTCAGGAGAAGAGTTGTATGATGAGGATGATGATCGGGACCATCTGTATGTGCCTCAGAGTCCGACCCCGGAAAACATGTTGTATCGTGTGTTTAGGTACTAAAATCTGCGTTCCCTCCCAGTAGTGTTGGGCGAACAGTGTTTGCCACTGTTCGTGTTCTGCAGAACATCACCCTGTTCGGGGGTGACTATATAGCAGACTATATAGCATTGTGTTTAATGCCACTCTGTGTACACGGCTCAGCCACACTATATAGCATTGTGTTTACTTCCACTCTGTGTCTGCTGGGAACAGTAGTACACCGCTCACCCGCCACTGTATAGCATTGTGCTCTGTGTCGCTGCTGACAATAGTGGTACACCGCTCACCCACCACTGTATAGCATTTCTGTACTGCCACTGTACTGCTGCCAGTCAGCGTGTACTTTAAGGATAAGTGAAATGAGGAAGAAATCCGGTGAAAGAGGGAGGGGCAAGGGAAGAGGTGTTTCCCCTGACGGTTCACGTACAGGCCACAGGGGAGCACCCAAGAAAACCCACTCAATACCGCCCATGTTGTCCAGGACAACAACCCTCACAGATCCAAAAGAACAGGACCAGATAATTACTTGGATGACCTCTCAAGCGTCCAGCAGTGGGTTAAGCAGCACCAGCACATCACGCACGAGGTCCGAGTCCTTAGCCAGTTAAAGTCTGGGCTTTCTTTGAAGACTGCTTTGAGGATGTTACCATGGCGATTTGCAAGGTGTGCAAGACCCGCCTGAGCAGGGGGAAAAGTATTAACAACCTCTCCACCACCAGCATGAGCCGCCACATTCTATCCAAACATCCCACTCTGTGGGCAAACGCGGCAGGACAGGGTACCACCAGCAACACTGCCTCCCTTGGGTTCACCAGACCCGCCTCAGCAGCAGCAGTAGCCCAGCCATTGCGTGGTTCACAACATTCACAAACATCAGACGATGCTGACACTGTCACTTTCCGGACTAGTGCTCTTGAGGTCTCCCAGTGTTCATCAAACACAACAACCAACAGCCCTTCGGTGTGCAGCCCTACGGTTGAGTTGTCTGTCTCTGAGATGTTTGAGCGCAAGAGGAAATTGCCAGCAAATGACCCCCGGGCCATGGCAGTAACAGCCAGCCAGCATAGCCAAGCTTCTGGCCTGCGAAATGCTGCCATATCGAGTGGTGGAGACAAACAGCTTCAAGGGCATGATGTCAGTGGCCATCCCACGTTACGTGGTTCCCAGCCGCTACCACTTTGCGCGCTCTGCAGTGCCTGAGTTGCATGAGCACGTGGTCAGCTAAATAACCCGTAGCTTGAAGAATGCCGTTGCCTGCAAGGTTCACCTCACCACTGACACCTGGACGAGTGCGTTCGGCCAGGGTCGATACATCTCCCTTACCGCGCACTGGGTGAACCTTGTGGAGCCTGGCAGTGATTCCTCACCTGCTACGGCGCGGGTGTTGCCCACGCCGCAAACAGCTACACCGCCGTCCCTCCCACTGGATAACAACAGCAGCACCTACCTCTCTGACTCCTTCTCCTCCAACGCATCTCAAAGCTGTACCTCATCCGGAAATGCTAACCCAGCACCAGCAGCAGTAGGATCGTGGAAGCAGTGCAGCACAGCTGTTGGCATGCGTCAGCAAGCGTTGCTGAAGCTGATCTGCCTTGGGGATAAGCAGCACACAGGGGAGGAAATTTGGAGGGGAATAAAGGAACAGACGGATTTGTGGCTGGCACCGCTGGACCTGAAACCGGGCATGAAGCTAGACACCTGGCACGAACTGGCAATGTACGCAATAGAGGTGCTGGCTTGCCCGGCAGCTGAACATCTGGGATGGTTTAGCGTTTCCGGTCCCTGTTTATTGAACCTCTCATCTGTATTACATTTATGACTGCATGGCGGCAAAAAGCATTGCTGCTATATCCGCACGCTTTTTGTCCTCATGCAAGGCCTGGGTTGTTGTGTCTCACAAAGCGTGGCCTTCTCCTCCTGCGCCTCCTCCTGTTCCATCACGTGTGCTGCTGCTGCTGGGTTACCGTTGCCGGTCCCTGTTTATGGAACCTCTTATCTTTATTACATTTATGACTACATGGCGGTACAAAGCATGCTATCCGCACGCTTTTTGTCCTCATGCAAGGCCTGGGTTGTTGTGTCTCACAAAGCGTGGCCTTCTCCTCCTGCGCCTCCTCCTGTTCCATCACGTGTGCTGCTACTGCTGGGTTAGCGTTGCCGGTCCCTGTTTATGGAACCTCTTATCTTTATTACATTTATGACTGCATGGTGGTACAAAGCATGCTATCCGCACGCTTCTTGTCCTCATGCAAGGCCTGGGTTGTTGTGTCTCAAAGCGTGGCCTTCTCCTCCTGCGCCACCCTCCTCCTGTTCCATCACGTGTGCTGCTGCTGGGTTAGCATTACCGGTCCCTTTTCCTGGAACCTCTTATATGTATTACATTTATGACTGCATGCCGACAAAAAGCATGTTACCTGTGCAAAGAAAACAGACATTTCCCGCATTTAAAAGACAGTTTTCCCTTTGAAACTTTAAAATCGATTTTCTCAAAAACTATAAGCTCTTTTTGCTAAAATTTTTTTCCTCTTGTACCCACTCCCAAGGTGCACATACCCTGTAAATTTGTGGTATGTAGCATGTAAGGAGGCTTTACAAAGCACAAAAGTTCGGGTCCCCATTGACTTCCATTATGTTCGGAGTTCGGGTCGAACACCCGAACATCGCGGCCATGTTCGGCCTGTTCGGCCCGAACCCGAACATCTAGATGTTCGCCCAACACTACCCCTGAGCATTGCTACGTTACTTCCGGCCTGACCTCAACTTCATTCACTTAACACAGCCCCTGAGCACTGCTACGTCACTTCCGGCATGACCTCAGCTCCATTCACATAACACAGCCCTGAGCACAGCTATGTCACTTCCGGCATGACCTCAGCTTCATTCACTTAACACAGCCCCTGAGCACTGCTACGTCACTTCCGGCATAAACTCAGCTCCATTCACATAACACAGCCCTGAGCACAGCTATGTCACTTCCGGCATGACCTCAGCTCCATTCACATAACAGCTCCTGAGCACCACTACGTCACTTCCGGCCTGACCTCCGCTCCATTCACATAACACAGCCCCTGAGCACAGCTACATCACTTCCGGCATGACCTCAGCTCCATTCACATAACACAGCCCCTAAGCACAGCTACATCACTTCCGGCATGACCTCAGCTCCATTCACATAACACAGCCCCTGAGCACAGCTACATAACTTCCGGCATGACCTCAGCTTCATTCACTTAACACAGCCCTGGGCACAGCTACGTCACTTCCGGCATGGCCTCAGCTCCATTCACATAACACAGCACAGCACAGCTATGTCACTTCCGGCATGACCTCAGCTCCATTCACATAACACAGCCCTGAGCACAGCTACGTCACTTCCTGCATGACCTCAGCTCCATTCACATAACACAGCCCTGGGCACAGCTACGTCACTTCCAGCATGACCTCAGCTCCATTCACATAACACAGCACCTGAGCACCACTACGTCACTTCCGGCCTGACCTCAGTACCATTCACATAACACTGCCCTGAGCACAGCTACGTCACTTCCGGGCCGACCTCAGCTCCATTCACATAACACAGCCCTGAGCATGGCTACGTCACTGCCGACCTCAGCTCCATTAACATAACACAGCCCCTGAGCACAGCTACGTCACTTCCGGCATGACCTCAGCTCCATTCACATAACACAGCCCCTGTGCACAGCTACGTCACTTCCGGCATAACCTCAGCTTCATTCACATAACACAGCCCCGAGCACAGCTACGTCACTTCCGGCATGACCTCAGCTCCATTCACATAACACAGCCCCTGAGCAGAGCTACGTCACTTCTGGTATGGCCTCAGCTTCATTCACATAACACAGCCCCTGAGCACAGCTACGTCACTTCCGGCATGACCTCAGCTCCATTCACATAACACAGCCCCTGAGCAGAGCTACGTCACTTCCAGCATGACCTCAGCTCCATTCACATAACACAGCCACTGAGCACAGCTATGTCACTTCCGGCATGACCTCAGCTCCATTCACATAACACAGCCCCTGAGCACAGCTACGTCACTTCCTGCATGGCCTCAGCTCCGTTCACATAACACAGCCCCTGAGCAGAGCTACGTCACTTCCGGAATGACCTCAGCTCCATTCACATAATGCCACTGGCTCCAGTTTATTTCTAGTTGGATCCTTTTTGCCAGCACATTCCTCTATGTAAGTAATTAATTAATGATTTGATATGGGAAAAGTCCACCCAAGCTAATTACAAATGTCTTGTTTCACAAATCTGAAAAGACTTAATTTCACTAAATGTGAGGAAGTAAGAAGTTTACTGAAAATAAATAAAACTTACAGCAGATTCGCTTCTGGTATTGCTCTATGACTTTCAGGAGCTCCATACACGTCCTCTGAATGGAATGAAAAAGCTGGAATACAAGAAAACATGGCATACAGTGCAATATATAATTACTCATCTGTGCAGCGACTGACATGTACTCCTGGGGAAAGCATAGATGTGACTGGGCTAGTATCAGGCATAGATGGAGCCCATGGGTGGACCTGTTGTAGTAGTGTATGGAGCCCATGGGTGGACCTGTTGTAGTGGTGTATGGAGCCCATGGGTGGACCTGTTGTAGTGGTGTATGGAGCCCATGGGTGGACCTGCTGTGGTGGTGTATGAAGTCCATGGGTGGACCTGTTGTACTGGTGCATGGAGCCCATGGGTGGACCTGTTGTGGTGGTGCATGGAGCCCATGGGTGGACCTGTTGTAGTGGTGCATGGAGCCCATGGGTGGACCTGCTGTGGTGGTGTATTGAGCCCATGGGTGGACCTGTTGTAGTGGTGTATGGAGCCCATGGGTGGACCTGTTGTACTGGTGCATGGAGCCCATGGGTGGACCTGTTGTACTGGTGCATGGAGCCCATGGGTGGACCTGCTGTGGTGGTGTATGAAGTCCATGGGTGGACCTGTTGTACTGGTGCATGGAGCCCATGGGTGGACCTGTTGTGGTGGTGCATGGAGCCCATGGGTGGACCTGCTGTGGTGGTGTATTGAGCCCATGGGTGGACCTGTTGTAGTGGTGTATGGAGCCCATGGGTGGACCTGTTGTACTGGTGCATGGAGCCCATGGGTGGACCTGTTGTGGTGGTGCATGGAGCCCATGGGTGGACCTGTTGTGGTGGTGCATGGAGCCCATGGGTGGACCTGTTGTAGTGGTGCATGGAGCCCATGGGTGGACCTGTTGTGGTGGTGCATGGAGCCCATGGGTGGACATGTTGTTGAGTTATATCACAGGCTCTGCAGTAACTGATTTTCAGGTGGACCTATTCAATAAACCTCCCACTTGTGTAGATTAATAACAGAATGAATGTCAATCTTCTACACTCACCTCCAGCTTGGCATCCAGATCTGAGTCTGAGGCCACCACATGCTCGTCCTCCTTCTTCCCGGTCACCTTTATCAGAGTCTGCTTGGTCTTCCAGTACTTCTGCTGCATCTTGTTCACCACGGACTTCTCCTGCCCCTGTGCATATCGGTCATAGAACTCTCTGGAGTATTGGCTGGGGAGATAAAACATAATGAAACGTGCTTCAAAAATCTCACAATGTGAAGAAATATCCAAATCAAGGGCGTCCCTAAAGCCATAGTGGACCAGGCGACTTGTATGGGGCCCTGTAGAACAGGGGGTCCGGTCGTGTCTCTCTATATAGCAATCTATGCAGGTGACAGTTGCATGTGGCAGAGAAGGTGGAATGAATATCTGTACTGTTGCTATAAATTCAGTAAGTGTCCTGTACTGAAGTGTGTATTCGTGTTCCTCGAAAGATCCGAATCTCATTAGAGAAGTTGGACCTTGGTGTAGTTATTCAAAATAGGACTTAATAAGGAGGACTGAAAATGAAACCATGGATTGTGGAAATGTGACCAAATATAAAAGCTCCTTCCAACAACAGACATTTTTAGTAATTTTCCAGTTGTTTTCAGAGTGTGAGGAGGGGAACCACAGTCATTCTCCCCTCTTCCGTTCTTTACTAGGGGCGGGGCAAGACTATGATGAGGGGGGTGGGGCTGTGAGATGACCCATGAAGCATTGGGAGAAGGGGCAGGAAAGCTGATCACGCGACTTCTTCCTGTGTTACTGTATGGAGGTGTAAACTTTATGGTAAATATACCATCTAATAGCCCAGTAATCAAAATGCTCAAACGATACTTTTTTGTGTGAAATGAGACATCTGCAGGCAAAAATTCTGTATTAAAACTGATGGCCAGAACCATCTGAGGTAACTTGAAGGACAACTGAACTGAGAGGGATATGGAAGCTGCCATATTTATTACCTGTTAAACAATACCAGTTGTCAAGCAGTCCAGCTGATCTTTGGCTGCAGTAGTGTCTGAATTATACACCTGAAACAAGCATGTGGCTAATCTAGTCAGACGTCAGTATCAGCACCTGATCTCCATGCTTGTTCAGGGGTTATGGCTATACGCATTAGAGGCAGAGGATCAGCAGGACAGCCATGCAATGTGCATTGTTTAAAAGGAAATAAATATGGAAGCCTTCATATCCCTCTTACTTCAGATGTCCATTAAAGAGGAACTATAATAACCCATAATTTAGCTTTATCCCAGTCTGTAGTCCATTCCCCCTTTACCAAGAGAAATCTTTACCTTTTCTTGAATAGATCATCAGTGACCACTGTGTGGCTGATATTGTGGTGAAACCCCTCCCACAGAGTGATGTCATTGCCATGGCAGTTTCATGTCTGTGAATCGTGTTGCATTGTTGGAAACAATGTGTGTTTCCTACTGTCAAGCAAGCAGTATTGTGGGTATGTATATTAGCCTATCACATTGTTAGTGGCTATGTTTATAGATAAGGGAAGTTGGTGCTGTCTGTTTTTTTTCCAAGTTTGCCAATACAAACATCATGATATAATTACCCATATATACTCAAATACAAGTCAATCTCATGTATAAGTCGACTCCAATATTCAACCCTCTTAAGCTGGATTTTTTTTTATTGACTCAAGTATAAGTCTACCTAGCAAAATGAAAGGACAGCTGAAGTCAGAGATATATGGAGACTGCCATATTAATTTCCTTTTAAACAATACCAGTTACCTGGCAGTCCTGCTGATCTATTGGGCTGCAGTAGTGTCTGAATCACACCAGAAACAGGCATGCAGCTAATCTTGTCAGATCTGACAATGTCAGAAACACCTGATCTGCTGCATGCCTGTTCAGGGTCTATGGCTAAACGTATTAGAGGCAGAGGATCAGCGGGAGAGCCAGGCAACTGGTATTGCTTAAAAGCAAATAAACATGGCAGCCTCCATATCTCTCTCACTTCAGTTGTCCTTTAATGGCTGCACTTGGTTGGGGCTCAGGAGGGATTAATGACGGCACTGTATTAGTATTGCAGCCATTATCTCCTCCTGTCCCTTAAATGCAGCCAATAACTCCTCTAAGCCCCCAAGTTCAGCAATTATTCACCCTTCTTCCTGCAGCCCAGTATTTCCCTCCGGCCCCTTTCCTTGTTAATTGTTGTGGGCAGGACTTTCACACCTGTGTTTTCTTGTCATTTCCCTTCTTCAAAGTGTCACTTACCATGGGGTACTGTAAATTGCTGCAAATGGGAATGTCACATTAGTACACACATTACTCAGTGTGCTCAGTGTTGCCCGTGACTCGTGTATAAGTCGATATTTATCTATATCTATACTTTTATGAAGTGAATCAGACCTACATGTCTAGACTTATACTCGAGTACATACAGTATGTCGCAAGTATCAAACATTTCTTGATACATTTTTTAAGTTATCTCTTTGCTGTCATTTTGCTGTTGATTTTTTCTCCCTAAACAACTATCTTTCAGTAAAGTTTCTCTTTCAGGCTCTGTGGGCGGGGCTGCTGCCTGGATTACATCATTCTGCTGTTCAGACTGCAAGAAGGAGGGGCACAGACCCAGAATAATTCTAAGTATACTGCAGCCTGTAGCACAGAGAGTCAGCGGTACAGGAAGTAGATAATGGCCTCAATTCACTAAGATCATGCTGAAGATAAGGCAGGAGAAAACTTACCACCATACGTCGATCTTGCCTTATTAAGGAGTAGAGATAAGTTTTCACAGTGAGAGAGTTATCTTATCTTTTCAGTCATTAAAGTGGAACTCCAGTGAAAATAATGTAATAAAAAAAAAAAAGTGCTTCATTTTTACAATAATTATGTTTAAATGATTTAGTCAGTGTTTGCCCATTGTAAAATCTTTCCTCTCCCCGATTTACATTCTGACATTTATCACATGGTGACATTTTTACTGCTGGCAGGTGATGTAGCTTCTGCATGCTTTTTTGGCAGTTGGAAACAGCTGTAAACAGCTACTTCCCACAATGCAACAAGGTTCACAGACAGGAAACTGCCAGGAGCACCGCGGTCCTCAGAGTTTCTTGTGGGAGGGGTTTCACCACAATATCAGTCATACAGTGCCCCCTGGTGGTCTGTTTGTGAAAAGGAATAGATTTCTCATGTAAAAGGGGGTATCAGCTACTGATTGGGATAAAGTTCAATTCTTGGTCGGAGTTTCTCTTTAACTTTAGGTTTGCCTGAGGTAAAACGTTTCCTGAATACTACATGCCTCATCACCATGGTGATAACCCTAGAAACGTTATTAAAGACAGGAGATAAGCTTAGTGAATTGAGGCCATTAGCTAATTCTGTACACTGTGAGGGCTGCACAGGCCTGGGGAGCTTGTCTGGGTATGGAGTGTATGCAGTCCTGATAAGCGAAGCACATGGATGAAGCATGACAAGGACTTACTAGCTGTGGCGGTCCATCTTTCTGCTTGTGTTCTGTGGCCTGCGGAGAGAGGAAACAGATCGGTCAGAACACGACACTAGCCGGACCATACACATGAGATCCGCATCATACAACCCAGCCTCTTACTGACTCAATGACTATTAAAGTGCAACTCCAAATAAACCTTTATGCAATTTATTTTACTTTTAGGTTACATTTTCTTCTCAGGCTTCATTATTAATACACACATCCCTCCCGTCTTCCCAGTAGCTGCACAAGAATTAAATGTATAAAAACCAGATAAATAGCAACTTGTTTACATTGACAGTACAGTCCTGTGACTGCTTGTGGTGTTCATTCATCTGGCCTGTAGATGGCACTGTGCTACTTGCATTTCCTATAAGATGATCTGCACTGATGTGTGGTGTTGGTTCCTGTGCATGCATGCTGGACACATAAAAGTATTGCTTTATGTAGAGAGCTGCTGAGTCCTGTAAATAAACCTAGTTCCAGTTATTCTGCATCTGTGACTACGGAACACAACAAATTGGTGACGAGGATGTCTCTTATACTACAACCTTCATCTTTCCTTCCACACCCGGGAGAGCCTGCAATCACTTCAATTTGTTTTGCTAGATGCTGTAACTCCTTTTTCTATTGCCTGAGGAAGCGGGCGCTGACCCGTGAAACGTGTTGCTTTGTTTTATCTGGAGTTCATTAATAAATAGACTGAATGTACAGTCGTGTTGTGTCTGCTTGGAGGGGGTAAGTCCACCACTGCCTCATCTAATTACCAAGTTTTGGCTTTTAAGCTCCTTTAAAACCACTTTTATCCTTTTGGCGCCTCTATTCTCTCTTATATAATATTGTATCCACCCTGGGTGGAGGGTTGCAACCCTTTTCTACTATCTACAGAGAGAGACTTCTTATTCCTGAGTGGGGTCAGGATAATCTCCCCACCTGCCTTTACAGTGGTTGTCTATTGGTGATGGTGACCCATGTTTGTGAGTATAACAACTATTACTCTTTGTCATTACCCCCTTTGTCAATACATACTACACTATTGGGGCTCTTGGTGTTCCTCTGTTTATCTCGTTTGCAATCACTTCAATGCTTGGATTCGGATGTTGAATATTACGTACTGGTATTACATGAAAACTCACTAGATGCCAGACAGCACACTTTCTATATCACTGCCTAGGAGCGGAAGGACGGCATATATTCTACACTTTAAAAGGTTGCAGGTGAAGCTTATGCTTCGGCCCTCACTGCATTAAAGGATATGTACGTCCAAGAAGATAAAAAACAAAAACAAAATCCACTTACCCGGGGCTTCCTCCAGCCCGTAGCAGCCGTCCTGTGCCCTCGCCGCAGCTCCAGTGGCTCTCCAGCCAGGTCGGCTTCCGGGTCAGCTTCTGGTGAGCTGCACCGCTGTCGTCATCAGGATTGTACTGTGCAGGCACAGAACCACTGCTACTACTGCGCAGTATAGTCCTGATGACGTCAGCGCGACCACGTGACCCGCGTGGTGGAGCGCACCAGAAGCCGACCTAGCGAGGTCGGCTTCTGCAGCGGAGGACACCGGGAGCCACCAGAGCTGCGGCGAGGGCACAGGACGGCTGCCAGGGGCTGGAGGAAGCCCCAGGTAAGAGGATTTTGATTTTTTAAATCTGCCTGGATGTATCCTTTAAAGAACTTGTTTGCTCGTAATGTCAATGTAATTGCAGAAATTGATAAATTCCAACAATGTGGGCAGCATGCAGGTGAATCCACACTGCTCTATATGGCAGCATCGAGATAGCTGGCAGCTACATGCGAGTTTGGTTCTCTTGCGGAGGAGGTGATAAGAGATTAGCTTGTAGAAAAAACGCACAGCAATACAAATCATCCTCTCATCAAGCCACGTAGCATAGTGCCATCTACAGGCCAGCTGTATGACAGATGTTACGGGCGCAAACCAAGCGCACAACCCAACTTCCTTTCACAGGTTTCCCTGGGAGAATGCAGGCAGAACAGCACAACCGCCTACCACTGGTCCAACCTCTGACTGACTGAGTGCACACTCAGCCCAACCCATTATTGGTCAGATTTTTCAAATGTTACAATCAATCAAAAATGGGTTGCAATTCTTGAATGAAAGTGGAATATAACCCTGCATTTCATCTTTGCTCTAAAACATTATTTACAGCATCTTATATGCAACCAGCGTGTTTTTTTTGTTTGTTTACTAGACCAGCATTCGAAAGGGTTACACACAGGGCCGGATTTCTGGCAAGGCCACATAGGCCATGGCCTAGGGCACCAGAAACTTAGGGGCGGCTCAATAAGGGGCAGTAAAGCTGTTCAATGCAGCCATCCCTATCTACAAGGACAGCTTTAACCTTTGAACTCTCTGTCCTGTACTTGTGTCGTCACTGCAATACCTGTAAGCGCTATCCTGCAGGTACACATCTGCCTATCTCTCATGGTGACACAATGGGTTCATCATTAGCGCGATAGAAAACAACATAAAAGTTCTTAAGGAATCTATACGCGTATTACTGAAATAGTTATTGTCTGTGACATCCAGTGATGAAAAGTAAGTAGAATTCTCATTGGGGCACACAGAGATAACAACCATACAGACGGTATAGTTGGCCTTGGGTGGTAAAAAGTACAAATCCGGCCCTGGTTACACACAGAGCTTGAAAGTTCAGTGCAGTGAAATGCAGACACATCCCAACTTTAGATAAT
Source organism: Hyperolius riggenbachi (assembly GCF_040937935.1). Classification (NCBI taxonomy): domain Eukaryota; kingdom Metazoa; phylum Chordata; class Amphibia; order Anura; family Hyperoliidae; genus Hyperolius; species Hyperolius riggenbachi. Next base: position 8,516,535 of record NC_090650.1, read on the forward strand.
GTTATCTTGTGTTTACTTAAATGTATCACGTGAGGAATGTGACACATTCGCTGACTGTGCAGAAGCTGCTGGAGACAGAGAGACACTGAAAGCATTTCTGCCTGTAATAAAATGAATAAAACCAGTTATTAATAAAATGCAAAGTGAGCTCACAAAGCAAAAAAACTGTACTTTTGGGAACCTATAATATCTAAATGAATAATAATACTTATGCACAAATGCAAATAGGATAACCGTATGGCATATACAAAGTAGGCAAACATGTTTTTATTGAATATTATGTCAGGGTTTTAAACCACCACCAACCCATCCGCAAAGTCAACAGTGCATTTCCATGCGACTTCCATGACGACGCAATGCATGGAAGTCTGTGGGCGACGCAGAAACTTTACATTTCTTTAAAATTTCTTGGCGATGCGGCACAAGGCGCAAATATGACGGGGAAGCTGGGAATCCCAGTGACGTACTTCTGTCCAGCGGCGTTCTGGGGGGGGGGGGCTGTGCATATGACCCTGTCGGTACGCTCTGCCGCAGGGTCAAATGAATCTTTTTTTGCGATGTGAGGGGGCGGAGCATGACACCGCAACACACGGGCCAAGTATAAAAACGGTCACACTGCAAAATGCAGATGTTAGCGGTCATCAACTTCAATTTCGCTATGCGATTTTTGGAGCCATTTTTGAATGAATGTGCGTTTTTGCCCGCAAAACGCTGCATGCAGCATGTTTGCAATACTCTGCTGTAGGAACGCCCCTCTCATAGGGTTACATTAGCAAAGCGCTTTTAGGCCTCGTTCGCATCTGAGGAGCGTAGATGGCCGTGCGATCCGAACTCAGCGCATCCGATCGCACGCCATCTGCGCCGCTGCCCTGCTGATCCCATCCATTGACAGTGATGGGATCAGCTCTGCGCTTGTAAACAAAATGCAGGCAGCAGTATGCAAGCGCTTCCCAGAGCAGCGTACTGCTGCGCAGCGCAGTAGATGTGAATGGTAGAAGGGCAGTCTATGCCCTTCTGCCGTTCCTGCGTTTCAGCACATCATATGCGCTTCCATATCTGCACGGAAGCGCATATGATGTAAACGAGGACTTAGATACAGTAGGTTTCCCCTATGGATCAACAGGGATATGTGAGGGAGCAGGCTGGAGTTGTGCCTTCCTCTGGATCAGCAGGGATATGTGAGGGAGCAGGCTGGTGTTGTGCCTTCCTCTGGATCAACAGGGATATGTGAGGGAGCAGGCTGGTGTTGTACTTTGTACTGGTTGAACTCGATGGACGTATGTCGTTTTTCAACCAAAATAACTATGTAACTAATGTAATAGGCAGCGTTTCCGAGCTGGACAGGGAAACGCTGCCTATTCCAGCAATAGCATGCCAGTGCGATTCTGCATGGCAGGCAGCAGTTTCTGTAGGGTGTAACTGAATCCCTATGGCTATAGCGATTCTGCTGCAGCTTCGCAGCGATTTGAAAAGGTTTACACCACCCAGTGGAAATGAGCCCCAAATAATGCAAGTAGTTATCTAACAAAACATACACCAATTACAAGAAACGAGCCATTCCCTGAGCAGTTTACAGTCTAAAAGGCATTTTTTTTTTTTAATATATATGTTGCGAGTCTCACTTTTTATAACAAGCAAACCCCCATTTATTTCCTCCACAAAGTGCTCCTGATCACATGTGCACAGTGCTCCTGATCACATCAGGTGAGCCGCAATGGCTCAGCACTCTGCCTAGCAGGGGGCGGAGGGGGAAGAGGAGACCCGCCCATTGCGGGGACTATAAGGTCTGCCTGGTGAGCATTCGGTGTTACGCTGGGAGGGGAGACCCCTGCTGGAGTGTGATCTAAAATAAATCCATCACAAATGGTTGTTTTATTTGGAGACAATGGCTATCATTCATAAAGCATTCCCGCATGCGGAAATGCTTAATACCGCTGACTTTACCGACCACATAGCAAAATGTCCATTCATAAAGGCTCGTTCCGCATGCGGAGCTGACATTCCCGTGCACAGTGATAACTTACCGCCTTGTGCGGTGTTGATACGCAGTTATCCAGAAAAAGTAGCAAAATGTCCATTCATAAACATTTCCGCATAGCGGTATGCGGACGGGGGTTACCGATCCCCTGGATGTAGCGGGAAGCTTGCGGAGTACTTGTAAGTGAATGGGACGGACCTCCCAAGCAGCAGCAGAGAGAGCAGCGCACGGAGGGAATCGGGCAGCGTTTCCGCATGCCTACCGCCCGCCTACCGACACCATTCTCCAGAAAACCTCCGCACTGCTATCGCACCAGGCACAATTTTTATGAATGACCACCCAGAAGGCTAAACTACCGACGGCGGTATTCTCCCGCACGGGTTCTCCTAACCGCCAGCAAGTTTATGAATGATAGCCAATGTAGTGTTTGTTCAGCACTCCATACCCACATGCTTGGTGGTGAATAACAGAGGCTAGGTTCACAGTGGGACGTTATGGTCCCGCGTTATAAAGTCATAGAACGCCATTTACCACACTGAGACATTCACAGTGCGAAATTAGTGTTGCGTTGTTACCATTAAACGCAGATCAGATGTCAACAGATACAGGGAAGCATACTTTCCATTGCCTGTATGCTTCACTGTACCTACTTTATGCAACGTTAACGCTGCGTTAATGTGCGATGCAACTTTTTGTTGTGTTGTAATTTTGCATCACAACTTTACCGTCGCATTACAACGCAGCGTCCCACTGTGAACTTAGCCTTAGCAGGTAGAGAAATCACTTTTTAGTAAGGTTCGGCGGCCCCGAGGCCCTGAGTCACTGTGTCACATGGGTAAACATCGCAGGAAATTCTTTCTAAACAATCCGGACTTGTTCACAGCTGGAAAAACCGGTCTGCTGAGCTCCAAAAGGGAGAATAGAAAAACAGAAAGAATGAAAAGTAAAGCTGATCTGCTGCCGATCTGCCATTCGAGTATTGTCAGCCTGAAGTAAAGAGGCCCTGTAGTGACATATAGCAGAATGCAGTAAAGAGGCCCTGTAGTGACATATAGCAGAATGCAGTAAAGAGGCCCTGTAGTGACATATAGCAGAATGCAGTAAAGAGGCCCTGTAGTGACATAGCAGAATGAAGTAAAGAGGCCCTGTAGTGACATATAGTAGAATGCAGTAAAGAGGCCCTGTAGTGACATATAGCAGAATACAGTAAAGAGGCCCTGTAGTGACATATACCAGAATGCAGTAAAGAGGCCCTGTAGTGACATACAGCAGAATGCAGTAAAGAGGCCCTGTAGTGACATATAGCAGAATGCAGTAAAGAGGCCCTGTAGTGACGTATGGCAGAATGCAGTAAAGAGGCCCTGTAGTGACATATAGCAGAATGCAGTAAAGAGGCCCTGTAGTGACACATATAGCAGAATGCAGTAAAGAGACTCTGTAGTGACATATATCTGAATGCAGTAAAGAGGCCCTGTAGTGACATATAGCAGAATGCAGTAAAGAGGCCCTGTAGTGACATATAGCAGAATGCAGTAAAGAGGCCCTGTAGTGACACATATAGCAGAATGCAGTAAAGAGACTCTGTAGTGACATATATCTGAATGCAGTAAAGAGGCCCTGTAGTGACGTATGGCAGAATGCAGTAAAGAGGCCCTGTAGTGACATATAGCAGAATGCAGCACAGAGGCCCTGTAGTGACATATAGCAGAATGCAGTAAAGAGGCCCTGTAGTGACATATAGCAGAATGCAGTACAGAGGCCCTGTAGTGACACATATAGCAGAATGCAGTAAAGAGACTCTGTAGTGACATATATCTGAATGAAGTAAAGAGGCCCTGTAGTGACATATAGTAGAATGCAGTAAAGAGGCCCTGTAGTGACATATAGCAGAATACAGTAAAGAGGCCCTGTAGTGACATATACCAGAATGCAGTAAAGAGGCCCTGTAGTGACATACAGCAGAATGCAGTAAAGAGGCCCTGTAGTGACGTATGGCAGAATGCAGTAAAGAGGCCCTGTAGTGACATATAGCAGAATGCAGTAAAGAGGCCCTGTAGTGACACATATAGCAGAATGCAGTAAAGAGACTCTGTAGTGACATATATCTGAATGCAGTAAAGAGGCCCTGTAGTGACATATAGCAGAATGCAGTAAAGAGACTCTGTAGTAACATATATCTGAATGCAGTAAAGAGGCCCTGTAGTGACGTATGGCAGAATGTAGTAAAGAGGTCCTGTACTGACATATAGCAGAATGCAGTAAAGAGGCCCTGTAGTGACACATATAGCAGAATGCAGTAAAGAGACTCTGTAGTGACATATATCTGAATGAAGTAAAGAGGCCCTGTAGTGACATATAGTAGAATGCAGTAAAGAGGCCCTGTAGTGACATATAGCAGAATACAGTAAAGAGGCCCTGTAGTGACATATACCAGAATGCAGTAAAGAGGCCCTGTAGTGACATATAGCAGAATGCAGTAAAGAGGCCCTGTAGTGACATATAGCAGAATGCAGTAAAGAGGCCCTGTAGTGACGTATGGCAGAATGCAGTAAAGAGGCCCTGTAGTGACATATAGCAGAATGCAGTAAAGAGGCCCTGTAGTGACACATATAGCAGAATGCAGTAAAGACACCCGGTAGTGACATATAGCAGAATGCAGTAAAGAGGCCCTGTAGAGACATATAGTAGAATGCAGTAAAGAGGCCCTGTAGTGACGTACAGCAGAATGCAGTAAAGAGGCCCTGTAGTGACATATAGCAGAACACAGTAAAGAGGCCCTGTAGTGACATATAGTACAATGCAGTAAAGAGGCCCTGTAGTGACGTACAGCAGAATGCAGTAAAAAGGCCCTGTAGTGACATATAGCAGAGTGCAGTAAAGGGGCCCTGTAGTGACATACAGGAGAGTATAGTAAATTATTCAGGATACGCACTTTTATGGTAATTATCCTGGTTTCAGCACTAAAAAACACTTCATATATTTATATATTGCTGTAGATTGGTATGTAGCTCCACCCTCTCAGTGATGTCACAGCCTAGGCTGTTTAGCTATGGAGAACATTAGCTCTCAAAAGAGCTGTTGAGGGGTGCTATTTTAGCAAGAACAATCAGCCAGGAGCAAGCTAACAAGCCTACAAGAGCCTAACTAATATTTCCCTATGAGAGTCTGCCAGCAGCTGTCCCTTCACTAATTAATGCAGGCACATGAGTGAGTGTAATGACCAGCGCTGCCTGCCTTTCATAAGGAGGGGGGGGGGGGCTCCAGGAGGGAGTGTGGCCTGATTGCCTACAATGTACCTGCTGACTGTGATGTAGAGGGTCAAAGTTGACCCTAATGGCGCACTAAGGGGGGGAACCGAACTTCCGCAAAAGTTCGCCTTTGCTGGTGAACGCGAACCACCGAAAGTTTGCCTGGAACCGTTCGCAGGCGAACCGTTCGGGCCATCTCTAGTGAGAGGGATATCCTTTTAATCAATACCAGTTGCCACGCTATCCTGCTGATCCTCTTTCACTAATACTTTTAGCCATAGCCCCTGAACAAGCATGCAGCAGATCAGGTGTTTCTCACATTGTCAGATCTGACAAGATTAGCTGCGTGCTTGTTTCTGATGTGATTCAGACACTACTGCAGCCAAATAGATCAGCAGGGCTGCCAGGCAACTGGTATTGTTTAACAGGAAATAAATATGGCAGTCTCCATATTCTTCTCACTTCAGTTGTCCTGTAAAGGTCAGCCATACACCATACAATCTTGTTAGTTCAATTTAATCACTTTCCTGTAGTGTAAAGCTTATCAAAACAAACTTGATCAATGTATTCTTATACTGGGTACACACATGAGATAAAAGTCTTTGGAAAATGAAAGCTCTAAGGCCAATATTACCATTACCTTCTCCATGTAGTATGAGAGCCATACCTACACAGTCTATTCTATTAAGTACACACATCAGATAAAAATCTTTGCAAACTGTCGCATAGGTTTGTCAGGGAGGTTTGAAAAATCTGCACACATGCTAAAGATCTGTATCTGCAAAATGCTTTCATAGTCTATTTTCTTCCTTCCTTTTCAGTCATGCCTGTGCACACAAAAGTTAAGAAATATCTGCAGATCCCATACACACCTTGTTTAATGAACAAATCGTTTGCAGATCAGATTGCCCGGGACAGATCTGAAAGAATGAGAGATAAATATCCTTCGTTGCAATCTTTGGAAGTCTTTTGTGAATTTTTTCAAGTTATGTACCCACGTCACGATTAACAACCGGCGATTTTTTGAGCGATGATCGGTCATTTAATGCAAAATCGCAACGAGGGTACAGGTGCACAATTATGCGCACGATGCTTAGCATCGCACGGCAATATAAGACAGTCACAGCTGATCGGATTTTTAAGATCTCCCTACGACACCGCGCAAGGTAACGTGATCGCTTGACTTTCCCGTTCGCACCCGTCATGTAACGTCACATGACCCGCCGGCAGGAAGAGGAATCGCTGGACACTCGTGAAGGAGCAGTCGCAGGATCCATCTTCCTGGGTCGTTGCGGTGAGTATGGCTGTAAAGAGAACCCGCCTGTAGCGCTGCAGGGAATACAAGTGAGATGACCTCGCAGAGCCGAGCACCGCGCCAAAACAAACACCGCCGCAATCATTGTTAACAAGTGGCGGGAGGTTCCCTCCGGCGGCCGGTGTCACATGTCCACGCTTGCGTCCAGCTAATGCTGCTCTCTCTGCTATTATATCATGGAAGGGAGTCTCCTGTACACAGAGGAGGCTGAGAACACTGCAGGGAACATACAGGAGACTGAGCTACATACATTCAACACATAGGAACATACAAAATACAGCAGACTGAGCTACATAGAGCATACAACATGCATGGAACAGGGCAACATACAGGAACATACAGCAACAACAACTGAGAAACATGCTACATACAGCAACATAAATGGGACTGAGCAACATGCAGGTATATACAACATACATCAATTAAAGAGACTCCGAGCACCTCTCATGGGTCCTTTAAAGAGACTCCGACCAGTACTGCAAAGTACATAAAGATGCATACCTTTCTATAGCTTGTTCTCTCCTCTTTCATTTGATGCCTGAATTGCTGTTCTACACCAAATAGTTTTTGTTCAATTTAAAAATCGCGGCTGCCATCTTGACTATATTATAACTTCCGGGTCACCCCTGTCTTCTCTGTTAGAGAAGTGCATCACTGAATGAAGCAGGAAGAGGAAGTGACACGCATGCCCATTGCAAGAGGCTCCTGCAGAGGGGTCATAGCACGACTTTGTTGGAAGTCATCTGGCTTAAAGGGAATGTCCAAGCAAAATAAAAAAATGAGTTTCACTTACCTGGGGCTTCTCCCAGCCCCATGCAGCCATCCTGTGCCCTCGTAGTCACTCACTGCTGCTCCAGTCCCCTGCTGGCAGCTTGCCGACCTGGGAGGTCGGCGGGACGCATTGCGTACATTTTTACGCATTCCCGCTAGTGCAGGAACATTAACACATACATTTTTACGCGTTACTGGTTCAATGCGTAAATTTGAGGGAGGTCCGGGCCCCTGGCCATCGTGCGAACCAATCGTGTGTTTTTAAACGTTTTTTTTCAGCTCTAGGACATGGCGGACAGGTGAGCGGTTAGGGAGGGACCCCTGTGGGAGGGATGCCTGCACGGGGCGGTCCTGCTAGCAACGCAATCTTGCGATTTGCGTCCAACTGAAGCCTCCCACCTGAATGCTAATGGCTGCTAGATGTGGTATGGCAGGTAAAGGGTGTATGACAGTGCATCCTGATTGGCTGACGAGCACCTGCTGACGACTCAAATGTAGCTGCATGCATGTATTGCTGTGTTCTATTGCTTGTGTGTGTCGAATTTAGCATTCAGTATGGAGGCAGTGTTGGTGGGTTTTCTGGATGTGAGAGGTCCAGAGCCTGGGTGTGAGAGGTCCAGGCCCACCTGCACTCCCCTCCAGGTATCGCGCATTGGCCTTGGGGCCCCGGCCAGTGAGAGACGTCCGGGGCCCCTGGCCATCGTGCGAACCAATCGTGTGTTTTTAAGTGACTACGAGGGCACAGGATGGCTGCATGGGGCTGGGAGAAGCCCCAGGTAAGTGAAACTCATTTTTTTATTTTGCTTGAACCTTCTCTTTAAAGGCATGCCCATGAGAAGTGCTCGGAGTCCATTTAAGCAACATACTGCACATGCAACATACAGAGACTGAGCATCATCTAACATTCAGGAACATACACTCTTCAAGACCCCCCCCCCCCCCTTAGTTTTTGAGGTCCCTCTGTGTTCTCTGGGTCTCCTCATTGTGCTGCTGTCACCTCAATTAAAGTGTATGATCTGAGTGGGTCGAGCACCACAGCGCATGCTCTGTCCCAGCTACTTGCCTTCTCCATCATAAGCATGCGTGGTTTGTAAAGACAGTGCATGTGCAGAATGTCCTGCCTACGGGGGCGTGGTCAGGGAGGTGCATGGCCAGGACAGCGCATGTGCAGAATGTCCTGCCTACGGGGGCGTGGTCAGGGAGGTGCACGGCCAGGACAGCGCATGTGCAGAATGTCCTGCCTACGGGGGCGTGGTCAGGGAGGTGCACGGCCAGGACAGCGCATGTGCTGTAAAATTTAGGTAATAGAGGGAAGTAAAAGAAAACTTTTTGTTCACAGTTCAGGTGTGCTTTAAAAAGGAACTGTAGTGACAATAAAATTGCCTTGTACATTATTAATTAATAACTTATTTAGTCAGCGTTTGCCCATTGTAAAATCTTTCCTGTCCCTCACTTCCATTCTCAAATTTATCACAGGGGGCGACATCTTTAGTCATGTCAAGTGCAGTTCTGCAGAATGTTTATTTACTAAGAATTCCAAAAGGGGGAATAATTCCGCATACCAGCCTAGGTCAACCACCGCTGGGAGGGTGGGGCTAGTGCTGAAACCAGGAAAATTACTGTGAAAGTGGGTATCCTGAATAATTTATTGCATTCTGCTATATGTCACTACAGGGCCTCTTTACTGCATTCTGCTATATATCACTACAGGGCCTCTTTACTGCATTCTACTATATGTCGCTACAGGGTCTCTTTACTGAATTCTGCTATATGTCACTACAGGGCCTCTTTACGGCATTCTGCTATATGTCACTACAGGGCCTCTTTACTGCATTCTGCTATATGTCACTACAGGGCCTCTTTACTGCATTTTACTATATGTCATTACAGGGCCTCTTTACTGCATTCTGCTATAGGTCACTACAGGGCCTCTTTACTGCATTCTGCTATATGTCACTACAGGGCCTCTTTACTGCATTCTGCCATATATCACTACAGGGCCTCTTTACTGCATTCTACTATATGTCATTACAGGGCCTCTTTACTGCATTCTGCTATATGTCACTACAGGGCCTCTTTACTGCATTCTGCTATATGTCACTACAGGGCCTCTTTACACTACAGGGCCTCTTTACTGCATTCTACTATATGTCATTACAGGGCCTCTTTACTGCATTCTGCTACATGTCACTACAGGGCCTCTTTACTGCATTCTACTATATGTCATTACAGGGCCTCTTTACTGCATTCTGCTACATGTCACTACAGGGCCTCTTTACTGCATTCTACTATATGCCACTACATGGCCTCTTTACTGCATTCTGCTATACGTCACTACAGGGCCTCTTTACTGCATTCTGCTGTATGTCACTACAGGGCCTCTGTACTGCATTCTGCTATATGTCACTACAGGGCCTCTTTACTGCATTCTGCTATATGTCACTACAGGGCCTCTTTACTGCATTCTATTATATGTCACTACAGGGCCTCTTTACTGCATTCTGCTATATGTCACTACAGGGCCTCTTTACTGCATTCTGCTACATGTCACTACAGGGCCTCTTTACTGCATTCTACTATCTGTCACTACAGGGCCTCTTTACTGTATTCTGCTATATGTCACTACAGGGCCTCTTTACTGCATTTTACTATATGTCACAACAGGGCCTCTTTACTGTATTCTGCTATATGTCACAACAGGGCCTCTTTACTGTATTCTGCTATATGTCACAACAGGGCCTCTTTACTGTATTCTGCTATATGTCACTACAGGGCCTCTTTACTGCATTCTGCTATATGTCACTACAGGGCCTCTTTACTGCATTCTACTATCTGTCACTACAGGGCCTCTTTACTGTATTCTGCTATATGTCACTACAGGGCCTCTTTACTGAATTTTACTATATGTCACAACAGGGCCTCTTTACTGTATTCTGCTATATGTCACTACAGGGCCTCTTTACTGTATTCTACTATATGTCACTGCAGGGCCTCTTTACTGCATTCTGCTATATGTCACTACAGGGCCTCTTTACTGCATTCTACTATCTGTCACTACAGGGCCTCTTTACTGTATTCTGCTATATGTCACTACAGGGCCTCTTTACTGCATTTTACTATATGTCACAACAGGGCCTCTTTACTGTATTCTGCTATATGTCACTACAGGGCCTCTTTACTGTATTCTACTATATGTCACTGCAGGGCCTCTTTACTGCATTCTGCTATATGTCACTACAGGGCCTCTTTACTGCATTCTATTATATGTCACTACAGGCCCTCTTTACTGCATTCTGCTATATGTCACAACAGGGCCTCTTTACTGTATTCTGCTATATGTCACTACAGGGCCTCTTTACTGCATTCTGCTATATGTCACTACAGGGCCTCTTTACTGCATTCTGCTATATGTCACAACAGGGCCTCTTTACTGCATTCTGCTATATGTCACTGCAGGGCCTCTTTACTGCATTCTGCTATATGTCACTACAGGGCCTCTTTACTGTATTCTACTATATGTCACTGCAGGGCCTCTTTACTGCATTCTGCTATATGTCACTACAGGGCCTCTTTACTGCATTCTATTATATGTCACTACAGGCCCTCTTTACTGCATTCTGCTATATGTCACTACAGGGCCTCTTTACTGCATTCTGCTATATGTCACTACAGGGCCTCTTTACTGTATTCTACTATATGTCACTGCAGGGCCTCTTTACTGCATTCTACTATACGTCACTACAGGGCCTCTTTACTGCATTCTGCTATATGTCACTACAGGGCCTCTTTACTGCATTCTGCTATATGTCACTACAGGGCCTCTTTACTGCATTCTGCTACATGTCACTACAGGGCCTCTTTACTGCATTCTACTATATGTCATTACAGGGCCTCTTTACTGCATTCTGCTACATGTCACTACAGGGCCTCTTTACTGCATTCTACTATATGCCACTACATGGCCTCTTTACTGCATTCTGCTATACGTCACTACAGGGCCTCTTTACTGCATTCTGCTGTATGTCACTACAGGGCCTCTGTACTGCATTCTGCTATATGTCACTACAGGGCCTCTTTACTGCATTCTGCTATATGTCACTACAGGGCCTCTTTACTGCATTCTATTATATGTCACTACAGGGCCTCTTTACTGCATTCTGCTATATGTCACTACAGGGCCTCTTTACTGCATTCTGCTACATGTCACTACAGGGCCTCTTTACTGCATTCTACTATCTGTCACTACAGGGCCTCTTTACTGTATTCTGCTATATGTCACTACAGGGCCTCTTTACTGCATTTTACTATATGTCACAACAGGGCCTCTTTACTGTATTCTGCTATATGTCACAACAGGGCCTCTTTACTGCATTCTACTATATGTCATTACAGGGCCTCTTTACTGCATTCTGCTACATGTCACTACAGGGCCTCTTTACTGCATTCTACTATATGCCACTACATGGCCTCTTTACTGCATTCTGCTATACGTCACTACAGGGCCTCTTTACTGCATTCTGCTGTATGTCACTACAGGGCCTCTGTACTGCATTCTGCTATATGTCACTACAGGGCCTCTTTACTGCATTCTGCTATATGTCACTACAGGGCCTCTTTACTGCATTCTATTATATGTCACTACAGGGCCTCTTTACTGCATTCTGCTATATGTCACTACAGGGCCTCTTTACTGCATTCTGCTATATGTCACTACAGGGCCTCTTTACTGCATTCTGCTATGTCACTACAGGGCATCTTTACTGCATTCTACTATATGTCACTACAGGGCCTCTTTACTGCATTCTGCTACATGTCACTACAGGGCCTCTTTACTGCATTCTGCTATGTCACTACAGGGCCTCTTTACTGCATTCTACTATATGTCACTACAGGGCCTCTTTACTGCATTCTGCTATATGTCACTACAGGGCCTCTTTACTGCATTCTCCTATATGTCACTACAGGGCCTCTTTACTGCATTCTGCTATATGTCACTACAGGGCCTCTTTACTGCATTCTGCTATATGTCACTACAGGGCCTCTTTACTGCATTCTACTATATGTCACTACAGGGCCTCTTTACTGCATTCTGCTATATGTCACTACAGGGCCTCTTTACTGCATTCTGCTATATGTCACTACAGGGCCTCTTTACTGCATTCTGCCATATATCACTACAGGGCCTCTTTACTGTATTCTGCTATATGTCACTACAGGGCCTCTTTACTGCATTTTACTATATGTCACAACAGGGCCTCTTTACTGTATTCTGCTATATGTCACTACAGGGCCTCTTTACTGCATTCTGCTATATGTCACTACAGGGCCTCTTTACTGTATTCTGCTATATGTCACTACAGGGCCTCTTTACTGCATTTTACTATATGTCACAACAGGGCCTCTTTACTGTATTCTGCTATATGTCACTACAGGGCCTCTTTACTGCATTCTGCTATATGTCACTACAGGGCCTCTTTACTGTATTCTGCTATATGTCACTACAGGGCCTCTTTACTGCATTTTACTATATGTCACAACAGGGCCTCTTTACTGTATTCTGCTATATGTCACTACAGGGCCTCTTTACTGTATTCTGCTATATGTCACTACAGGGCCTCTTTACTGCATTTTACTATATGTCACAACAGGGCCTCTTTACTGTATTCTGCTATATGTCACTACAGGGCCTCTTTACTGTATTCTACTATATGTCACTACAGGGTCTCTTTACTGCATTCTATTATATGTCACTACAGGGCCTCTTTACTGCATTCTGCTATATGTCACTACAGGGCCTCTTTACTGCATTCTGCTATATGTCACTACAGGGCCTCTTTACTGCATTCTGCTATATGTCACTACAGGGCCTCTTTACTGCATTCTGCTATATGTCACTACAGGGCCTCTTTACTGCATTCTGCTATATGTCACTACAGGGCCTCTTTACTGCATTCTGCTATATGTCACTACAGGGCCTCTTTACTGCATTCTGCTATATGTCACTACAGGGCCTCTTTACTGCATTCTGCTATATGTCACAACAGGGCCTCTTTACTGTATTCTGCTATATGTCACTACAGGGCCTCTTTACTGCATTCTGCTATATGTCACTACAGGGCCTCTTTACTGCATTCTGCTATATGTCACTACAGGGCCTCTTTACTGCATTCTGCTATATGTCACTACAGGGCCTCTTTACTGCATTCTGCTACATGTCACTACAGGGCCTCTTTACTGCATTCTACTATATGTCACAACGGGGCCTCTTTACTGCATTCTGCTATATGTCACTACAGGGCCTCTTTACTGTATTCTGCTATATGTCACTACAGGGCCTCTTTACTGCATTTTACTATATGTCACAACAGGGCCTCTTTACTGTATTCTGCTATATGTCACAACAGGGCCTCTTTACTGTATTCTGCTATATGTCACAACAGGGCCTCTTTACTGTATTCTGCTATATGTCACTACAGGGCCTCTTTACTGCATTCTGCTATATGTCACTACAGGGCCTCTTTACTGCATTCTACTATCTGTCACTACAGGGCCTCTTTACTGTATTCTGCTATATGTCACTACAGGGCCTCTTTACTGTATTCTACTATATGTCACTGCAGGGCCTCATTACTGCATTCTGCTATATGTCACTACAGGGCCTCTTTACTGCATTCTATTATAGGTCACTACAGGGCCTCTTTACTGCATTCTGCTATATGTCACTACAGGGCCTCTTTACTGCATTCTATTATATGTCACTGCAGGGTCTCTTTACTGCATTCTGCTATATGTCACTACAGGGCCTCTTTACTGCATTCTGCTGTACTGTATGTCACTACAGGGCCTCTTTACTGCATTCTATTATATGTCACTGCAGGCCCTCTTTACTGCATTCTGCTATATGTCACAACAGGGCCTCTTTACTGTATTCTGCTATATGTCACTACAGGGCCTCTTTACTACATTCTGCTATATGTCACTACAGGGCCTCTTTACTGCATTCTGCTATATGTCACTACAGGGCCTCTTTACTGCATTCTGCTATATGTCACAACAGGGCCTCTTTACTGCATTCTGCTATATGTCACAACAGGGCCTCTTTACTGCATTCTGCTATATGTCACAACAGGGCCTCTTTACTGCATTCTGCTATATGTCACTACAGGTCCTCTTTACTGCATCCTACTATATGTCACTACAGGGCCTCTTTACTGCATTCTGCTATATGTCACTACAGGTCCTCTTTACTGCATCCTACTATATGTCACTACAGGGCCTCTTTACTGCATTCTGCTATATGTCACTACGGGTCCTCTTTACTGCATTCTGCTATATGTCACTATAGGGCCTCTTTACTGCATTCTGCTATATGTCACTACAGGGCCTCTTTACTGCATTCTATTATATGTCACTACATGGCCTCTTTACTGCATTCTGCTATATGTCACTACAGGGCCTCTTTACCGCATTCTGCTATATGTCACTACAGGGCCTCTTTACTGCATTCTGCTATATGTCACTACAGGGCCTCTTTACTGCAGTCTGCTATATGTCAGTACAGGGCCTCTTTACTGCATTCTCCTATATGTCAGTACAGGGCCTCTTTACTGCATTCTGCTATATGTCACTACAGGGCCTCTTTACTGCATTCTGCTATATGTCACTACAGGGCCTCTTTACTGCATTCTGCTATATGTCACTACAGCACCTCTTTACTGCATTCTGCTATATGTCACTACAGGGCCTCTTTACTGCATTCTGCTATATGTCACTACAGGGCCTCTTTACCGCATTCTGCTATATGTCACTACAGGGCCTCTTTACTGCATTCTGCTATATGTCACTACAGGGCCTCATTACTGCATTCTGCTATATGTCACTACAGGGCCTCTTTACTGCATTCTGCTATATGTCACTACAGGGCCTCTATACTGTATTCTGCTATATGTCACTACAGGACCTCATTACTGCATTCTGGCATATGTCACTACAGGGCCTCTTTACTGCATTCTGCTATATGTCACTACAGGGCCTCTTTACTGCATTCTGCTATATGTCACTACAGGGCCTCTTTACTGTATTCTGCTATATGTCACTACAGGACCTCATTACTGCATTCTGGCATATGTCACTACAGGGCCTCTTTACTGCATTCTGCTATATGTCACTACAGGGCCTCTTTACTGCATTCTGCTATATGTCACTACAGGGCCTCTTTACTGTATTCTGCTATATGTCACTACAGGACCTCATTACTGCATTCTGGCATATGTCACTACAGGGCCTCTTTACTGCATTCTGCTATATGTCACTACAGGGCCTCTTTACTACATTCTGCTACATGTCACTACAGGGCCCCTTTACTGCATTCTGCTATATGTCACTACAGGGCCTCTTTACTGCATTCTGGCATATGTCACTACAGGGCCTCTTTACTGCATTCTGCTACATGTCACTACAGGGCCCCTTTACTGCATTCTGCCATATGTCACTACAGGGGCTCCTTACTGCATTCTGCTATATGTCACTACAGGG
The DNA here is from genome assembly GCF_040937935.1 of Hyperolius riggenbachi. NCBI lineage: Eukaryota > Metazoa > Chordata > Amphibia > Anura > Hyperoliidae > Hyperolius > Hyperolius riggenbachi. The sequence continues at coordinate 8,532,382 of NC_090650.1, forward strand.
CCTCTTTACTGCATTCTGCTATATGTCACTACAGGGCCTCTTTACTGCATTCTGCTATATGTCACTACAGGGCCTCTTTACTGCATTCTGCTATATGTCACTACAGAGCCTCTTTACTGCATTCTGCTATATGTCACTACAGGGCCTCTTTACTGCATTCTGCTATATGTCACTACAGGGCCTCTTTACTGCATTCTGCTATATGTCACTACAGAGCCTCTTTACTGCATTCTGCTATATGTCACTACAGTGCCTCTTTACTGCATTCTGCTATATGTCACTACAGGGCCTCTTTACTGCATTCTGCTATATGTCACTACAGGGCCTCTTTACTGCATTCTGCTATATGTCACTACAGGGCCTCTTTACTGCATTCTGCTATATGTCACTACAGAGCCTCTTTACTGCATTCTGCTATATGTCACTACAGAGCCTCTTTACTGCATTCTGCTATATGTCACTACAGGGCCTCTTTACTGCATTCTGCTATATGTCACTACAGGGCCTCTTTACTGCATTCTGCTATATGTCACTACAGAGCCTCTTTACTGCATTCTGCTATATGTCACTACAGGGCCTCTTTACTGCATTCTGCTATATGTCACTACAGGGCCTCTTTACTGCATTCTGCTATATGTCACTACAGAGCCTCTTTACTGCATTCTGCTACATGTCACTACAGGGCCCCTTTACTGCATTCTGCCATATGTCACTACAGGGGCTCCTTACTGCATTCTGCTATATGTCACTACAGGGCCTCTTTACTGCATTCTGCTATATGTCACTACAGGGCCTCTTTACTGCATTCTGCTATATGTCACTACAGGGCCTCTTTACTGCATTCTGCTATATGTCACTACAGAGCCTCTTTACTGCATTCTGCTATATGTCACTACAGGGCCTCTTTACTGCATTCTGCTATATGTCACTACAGGGCCTCTTTACTGCATTCTGCTATATGTCACTACAGAGCCTCTTTACTGCATTCTGCTACATGTCACTACAGGGCCCCTTTACTGCATTCTGCCATATGTCACTACAGGGGCTCCTTACTGCATTCTGCTATATGTCACTACAGGGCCTCTTTACTGCATTCTGCTATATGTCACTACAGGGCCTCTATACTGCATTCTGCTATATGTCACTACAGGACCTCTTTACTGCATTCTGCTATATGTCACTACAGGACCTCTTTACTGCATTCTGCTATATGTCACTACAGGGCCTCTTTACTGCATTCTGCTATATGTCACTACAGGGCCTCTTTACTGCATTCTGCTATATGTCACTACAGAGCCTCTTTACTGCATTCTGCTATATGTCACTACAGGGTCTCTTTACTGCATTCTGCTATATGTCACTACAGGACCTCATTACTGCATTCTGCTATATGTCACTACAGGGCCTCTTTACTGCATTCTGCTATATGTCACTACAGGGCCTCTATACTGCATTCTGCTATATGTCACTACAGGACCTCTTTACTGCATTCTGCTATATGTCACTACAGGGCCTCTTTACTGCATTCTGCTATATGTCACTACAGGGCCTCTTTACTGCATTCTGCTATATGTCACTACAGAGCCTCTTTACTGCATTCTGCTATATGTCACTACAGGGTCTCTTTACTGCATTCTGCTATATGTCACTACAGGACCTCATTACTGCATTCTGCTATATGTCACTACAGGGCCTCTTTACTGCATTCTGCTATATGTCACTACAGGGCCTCTATACTGCATTCTGCTATATGTCACTACAGGACCTCTTTACTGCATTCTGCTATATGTCACTACAGGACCTCTTTACTGCATTCTGCTATATGTCACTACAGGGCCTCTTTACTGCATTCTGCTATATGTCACTACAGGACCTCATTACTGCATTCTGCTATATGTCACTACAGGGCCTCTTTACTGCATTCTGCTATATGTCACTACAGGGCCTCTATACTGCATTCTGCTATATGTCACTACAGAGCCTCTTTACTGCATTCTGCTATATGTCACTACAGGGCCTCTTTACTGCATTCTGCTATATGTCACTACAGGACCTCATTACTGCATTCTGCTATATGTCACTACAGGGCCTCTTTACTGCATTCTGCTATATGTCACTACAGGGCCTCTATACTGCATTCTGCTATATGTCACTACAGGACCTCTTTACTGCATTCTGCTATATGTCACTACAGGACCTCTTTACTGCATTCTGCTATATGTCACTACAGGGCCTCTTTACTGCATTCTGCTATATGTCACTACAGGGCCTCTATACTGCATTCTGCTATATGTCACTACAGAGCCTCTTTACTGCATTCTGCTATATGTCACTACAGGGTCTCTTTACTGCATTCTGCTATATGTCACTACAGGACCTCATTACTGCATTCTGCTATATGTCACTACAGGGCCTCTTTACTGCATTCTGCTATATGTCACTACAGGGCCTCTATACTGCATTCTGCTATATGTCACTACAGGGCCTCTTTACTGCATTCTGCTATATGTCACTACAGGGCCTCTTTACTGCATTCTGCTATATGTCACTACAGGGCCTCTTTACTGCATTCTGCTATATGTCACTACAGAGCCTCTTTACTGCATTCTGCTATATGTCACTACAGGGTCTCTTTACTGCATTCTGCTATATGTCACTACAGGACCTCATTACTGCATTCTGCTATATGTCACTACAGGGCCTCTTTACTGCATTCTGCTATATGTCACTACAGGGCCTCTATACTGCATTCTGCTATATGTCACTACAGGACCTCTTTACTGCATTCTGCTATATGTCACTACAGGACCTCTTTACTGCATTCTGCTATATGTCACTACAGGGCCTCTATACTGCATTCTGCTATATGTCACTACAGGACCTCTTTACTGCATTCTGCTATATGTCACTACAGGGCCTCTTTACTTCATTCTGCTATATGTCACTACAGGGCCTCTTTACTGCATTCTGCTATATGTCACTACAGGGCCTCATTACTGCATTCTGCTATATGTCACTACAGGACCTCTTTACTGCATTCTGCTATATGTCACTACAGGGCCTCTATACTGCATTCTGCTATATGTCACTACAGGGCCTCTTTACTGCATTCTGCTATATGTCACTACAGGGCCTCTTTACTGCATTCTGCTATATGTCACTACAGGGCCTCTATACTGCATTCTGCTATATGTCACTACAGGGCCTCTTTACTGCATTCTGCTATATGTCACTACAGGGCCTCCTTACTGCATTCTGCTATATGTCACTACAGGGCCTCTATACTGCATTCTGCTATATGTCACTACAGGGCCTCTTTACTGCATTCTGCTATATGTCACTACAGAGCCTCTTTACTGCATTCTGCTATATGTCACTACAGGGCCTCTTTACTGCATTCTGCTATATGTCACTACAGGGCCTCTTTACTGCATTCTGCTATATGTCACTACAGGGCCTCTATACTGCATTCTGCTATATGTCACTACAGGGCCTCTTTACTGCATTCTGCTATATGTCACTACAGAGCCTCTTTACTGCATTCTGCTATATGTCACTACAGGGTCTCTTTACTGCATTCTGCTATATGTCACTACAGGACCTCATTACTGCATTCTGCTATATGTCACTACAGGGCCTCTTTACTGCATTCTGCTATATGTCACTACAGGGCCTCTATACTGCATTCTGCTATATGTCACTACAGGACCTCTTTACTGCATTCTGCTATATGTCACTACAGGACCTCTTTACTGCATTCTGCTATATGTCACTACAGGGCCTCTATACTGCATTCTGCTATATGTCACTACAGGACCTCTTTACTGCATTCTGCTATATGTCACTACAGGGCCTCTTTACTTCATTCTGCTATATGTCACTACAGGGCCTCTTTACTGCATTCTGCTATATGTCACTACAGGGCCTCATTACTGCATTCTGCTATATGTCACTACAGGACCTCTTTACTGCATTCTGCTATATGTCACTACAGGGCCTCTATACTGCATTCTGCTATATGTCACTACAGGGCCTCTTTACTGCATTCTGCTATATGTCACTACAGGGCCTCTTTACTGCATTCTGCTATGTCACTACAGGGCCTCTTTACTGCATTCCGCTATATGTCACTACAGGACCTCTTTACTGCATTCTGCTATATGTCACTACAGGGCCTCTTTACTGCATTCTGCTATATGTCACTACAGGGCCTCTTTACTGCATTCTGCTATATGTCACTACAGGGCCTCTTTACTGCATTCTGCTATATGTCACTACAGGGCCCCTTTAGTGCATTCTGCTATATGTCACTACAGGGCCCCTTTAGTGCATTCTGCTATATGTCACTACAGGGCCTCTTTACTGCATTCTGCTATATGTCACTACAGGGCCTCATTACTGCATTCTGCTATATGTCACTACAGGGCCTCTTTACTGCATTCTGCTATATGTCACTACAGGGCCTCTATACTGTATTCTGCTATATGTCACTACAGGACCTCATTACTGCATTCTGGCATATGTCACTACAGGGCCTCTTTACTGCATTCTGCTATATGTCACTACAGGGCCTCTTTACTGCATTCTGCTATATGTCACTACAGGGCCTCTTTACTGTATTCTGCTATATGTCACTACAGGACCTCATTACTGCATTCTGGCATATGTCACTACAGGGCCTCTTTACTGCATTCTGCTATATGTCACTACAGGGCCTCTTTACTGCATTCTGCTATATGTCACTACAGGGCCTCTTTACTGTATTCTGCTATATGTCACTACAGGACCTCATTACTGCATTCTGGCATATGTCACTACAGGGCCTCTTTACTGCATTCTGCTATATGTCACTACAGGGCCTCTTTACTACATTCTGCTACATGTCACTACAGGGCCCCTTTACTGCATTCTGCTATATGTCACTACAGGGCCTCTTTACTGCATTCTGGCATATGTCACTACAGGGCCTCTTTACTGCATTCTGCTACATGTCACTACAGGGCCCCTTTACTGCATTCTGCCATATGTCACTACAGGGGCTCCTTACTGCATTCTGCTATATGTCACTACAGGGCCTCTTTACTGCATTCTGCTATATGTCACTACAGGGCCTCTTTACTGCATTCTGCTATATGTCACTACAGGGCCTCTTTACTGCATTCTGCTATATGTCACTACAGAGCCTCTTTACTGCATTCTGCTATATGTCACTACAGGGTCTCTTTACTGCATTCTGCTATATGTCACTACAGGACCTCATTACTGCATTCTGCTATATGTCACTACAGGGCCTCTTTACTGCATTCTGCTATATGTCACTACAGGGCCTCTATACTGCATTCTGCTATATTGTCACTACAGGACCTCTTTACTGCATTCTGCTATATGTCACTACAGGACCTCTTTACTGCATTCTGCTATATGTCACTACAGGGCCTCTATACTGCATTCTGCTATATGTCACTACAGGACCTCTTTACTGCATTCTGCTATATGTCACTACAGGGCCTCTTTACTGCATTCTGCTATATGTCACTACAGGGCCTCATTACTGCATTCTGCTATATGTCACTACAGGACCTCTTTACTGCATTCTGCTATATGTCACTACAGGGCCTCTATACTGCATTCTGCTATATGTCACTACAGGGCCTCTTTACTGCATTCTGCTATATGTCACTACAGGGCCTCTTTACTGCATTCTGCTATATGTCACTACAGGGCCTCTATACTGCATTCTGCTATATGTCACTACAGGGCCTCTTTACTGCATTCTGCTATATGTCACTACAGGGCCTCCTTACTGCATTCTGCTATATGTCACTACAGGGCCTCTATACTGCATTCTGCTATATGTCACTACAGGGCCTCTTTACTGCATTCTGCTATATGTCACTACAGGGCCTCTTTACTGCATTCTGCTATATGTCACTACAGGGCCTCTTTACTGCATTCTGCTATATGTCACTACAGGGCCTCTTTACTGCATTCTGCTATATGTCACTACAGGGCCTCTATACTGCATTCTGCTATATGTCACTACAGGGCCTCTTTACTGCATTCTGCTATATGTCACTACAGAGCCTCTTTACTGCATTCTGCTATATGTCACTACAGGGTCTCTTTACTGCATTCTGCTATATGTCACTACAGGACCTCATTACTGCATTCTGCTATATGTCACTACAGGGCCTCTTTACTGCATTCTGCTATATGTCACTACAGGGCCTCTTTACTGCATTCTGCTATATGTCACTACAGGGCCTCTATACTGCATTCTGCTATATGTCACTACAGGGCCTCTTTACTGCATTCTGCTATATGTCACTACAGGGCCTCTTTACTGCATTCCGCTATATGTCACTACAGGAACTCTTTACTGCATTCTGCTATATATCACTACAGGGCCTCTTTACTGCATTCTGCTATATGTCACTACAGGGCCTCTTTACTGCATTCTGCTATATGTCACTACAGGGCCTCTATACTGCATTCTGCTATATGTCACTACAGGACCTCTTTACTGCATTCTGCTATATGTCACTACAGGACCTCTTTACTGCATTCTGCTATATGTCACTACAGGACCTTTTTACTGCATTCTGCTATATGTCACTACAGGGCCTCTTTACTTCATTCTGCTATATGTCACTACAGGGCCTCTTTACTGCATTCTGCTATATGTCACTACAGGGCCTCATTACTGCATTCTGCTATATGTCACTACAGCGCCTCTTTACTGCATTCTGCTATATGTCACTACAGGACCTCATTACTGCATTCTGCTATATGTCACTACAGGGCCTCTTTACTGCATTCTGCTATATGTCACTACAGGGCCTCTTTACTGCATTCTGCTATATGTCACTACAGGGCCTCTATACTGCATTCTGCTATATGTCACTACAGGGCCTCTTTACTGCATTCCGCTATATGTCACTACAGGACCTCTTTACTGCATTCTGCTATATATCACTACAGGGCCTCTTTACTGCATTCTGCTATATGTCACTACAGGGCCCCTTTAGTGCATTCTGCTATATGTCACTACAGGGCCCCTTTAGTGCATTCTGCTATATGTCACTACAGGGCCTCTTTACTGCATTCTGCTATATATCACTACAGGGCCTCTTTACTGCATTCTGCTATATGTCACTACAGGGCCTCTTTACTGCATTCTGCTATATGTCACTACAGGGCCTCTTTACTGCATTCTGCTATATGTCACTACAGGGCCCCTTTAGTGCATTCTGCTATATGTCACTACAGGGCCCCTTTAGTGCATTCTGCTATATGTCACTACAGGGCCTCTTTACTGCATTCTGCTATATGTCACTACAGGGCCTCTTTACTGTATTCTGCCATATATCACTATTTTGCATGTAAATGTGCTGAAAGGTTATTTTTATCAATTGGGTGATAAATAAGTCATTTAGGAGAAGTTTTGTGAATTGTTTATATCATGGTATATATATGTAGTGTCTGTGGCCCCGGCTGGAGAGGAGATATGATTGGCAGTAATGGTGGCTGAGTACACGGTGACAGCAGATGCATGGAGTGGTATATGTAGTGTCTGTAGCCCCCGGTTAGAGAGGAGATATGATTGGCAGTAATAGTGGCTGTGTACACGGTGACAGCAGGTGCATGGAGTGGTATATGTAGTGTCTGTGGCCCCGGCTGGAGAGGAGATATGATTGGCAGTAATGGTGGCTGAGTACACGGTGACAGCAGATGCATGGAGTGGTATATGTAGTGTCTGTAGCCCCCGGTTAGAGAGGAGATATGATTGGCAGTAATGGTGGCTGTGTACACGGTGACAGCAGGTGCATGGAGTGGTATATGTAGTGTCGGTGGCCCCGGCTGGAGAGGAGATATGATTGGCAGTAATGCCGGCTGTGTACACGGTGACAGCAGGTGCATGGAGTGGTATATGTAGTGTCTGTGGCCCCAGCTGGAGAGGAGATATGATTGGCAGTAATGGTGGCTGTGTACACGGTGACAGCAGGTGCATGGAGTGGTACATGTAGTGTCTGTGGCCCCGGCTGGAGAGGAGATATGATTGGCAGTAATGGTGGCTGTGTACACGGTGACAGCAGGTGCATGGAGTGGTATATGTAGTGTCTGTGGCCCCGGCTGGAGAGGAGATATGATTTGCAGTGATGCTGGCTGTGTACACGGTGACAGCAGATGCATGGAGTGGTATATGTAGTGTCTGTGGCCCCGGCTGGAGAGGAGATATGATTGGCAGTAATGGCGGCTGTGTACACGGTGACAGCAGATGCATGGAGTGGTATATGTAGTGTGTGTAGCCCCGGCTGGAGAGGAGATATCATTGGCAGTAATGGTGGCTGTGTACTCGGTGACAGCAGGTGCATGGAGTGGTATATGTAGTGTCTGTGGCCCCCGGCTGGAGAGGAGATATGATTTGCAGTGATGCTGTCTGTGTACACGGTGACAGCAGATGCATGGAGTGGTATATGTAGTGTCTGTGGCCCCGGCTGGAGAGGAGATATGATTGGCAGTAATGGCGGCTGTGTACACGGTGACAGCAGATGCATGGAGTGGTATATGTAGTGTCTGTGGCCCCCGGCTGGAGAGGAGATATGATTGGCAGTAATGGTGGCTGTGTACACGGTGACAGCAGATGCATGGAGTGGTATATGTAGTGTCTGTGGCCCGGCTGGAGAGGAGAAATGATTGGCAGTAATGGTGGCTGTGTACACGGTGACAGCAGATGCATGGAGTGGTATATGTAGTGTCTGTGGCCCGGCTGGAGAGGATATAGGATTGGCAGTAATGGTGGCTGAGTACACGGTGACAGCAGATGCATGGAGTGGTATATGTAGTGTCTGTGGCCCCGGCTGGAGAGGAGATATGATTGGCAGTAATGGCGGCTGTGTACACGGTGACAGCAGATGCATGGAGTGGTATATGTAGTGTCTGTGGCCCCCGGCTGGAGAGGAGAAATGATTGGCAGTAATGGTGGCTGTGTACAAAGTGACAGCAGGTGCATGGAGTGGTATATGTAGTGTCTGTGGCCCCGGCTGGAGAGGAGATATGATTGGCAGTAATGGTGGCTGTGTACACGGTGACAGCAGGTGCATGGAGTGGTATATGTAGTGTCTGTGGCCCTGGTTAGAGAGGAGATATGATTGGCAGTAATGGTGGCTGAGTACACGGTGACAGCAGGTGCATGGAGTGGTATATGTAGTGTCTGTGGCCCTGGTTAGAGAGGAGATATGATTGGCAGTAATGGTGGCTGAGTACACGGTGACAGCAGGTGAATGGAGTGGTATATGTAGTGTCTGTGGCCCTGGTTAGAGAGGAGATATGATTGGCAGTAATGCCGGCTGTGTACACGGTGACAGCAGGTGCATGGAGTGGTATATGTAGTGTCTGTGGCCCCAGCTGGAGAGGAGATATGATTGGCAGTAATGGTGGCTGAGTACACGGTGACAGCAGGTGCATGGAGTGGTATATGTAGTGTCTGTGGCCCTGGTTAGAGAGGAGATATGATTGGCAGTAATGGTGGCTGAGTACACGGTGACAGCAGGTGCATGGAGTGGTATATGTAGTGTCTGTGGCCCCAGCTGGAGAGGAGATATGATTGGCAGTAATGCCGGCTGTGTACACGGTGACAGCAGGTGCATGGAGTGGTATATGTAGTGTCTGTGGCCCTGGTTAGAGAGGAGATATGATTGGCAGTAATGGTGGCTGAGTACACGGTGACAGCAGGTGCATGGAGTGGTATATGTAGTGTCTGTGGCCCCGGCTGGAGAGGACATATGATTGGCAGTAATGGTGGCTGTGTACACGGTGACAGCAGGTGCATGGAGTGGTATATGTAGTGTCTGTGGCCCTGGCTGGAGAGGAGATATGATTGGCAGTAATGCCGGCTGAGTACACGGTGACAGCAGATGCATGGAGTGGTATATGTAGTGTCTGTGGCCCCCGGCTGGAGAGGAGATATGATTGGCAGTAATGGTGGCTGTGTACACGGTGACAGCAGTTGCATGGAGTGGTATATGTAGTGTCTGTGGCCCTGGCTGGAGAGGAGATATGATTGGCAGTAATGCCGGCTGTGTACACGGTGACAGCAGGTGCATGGAGTGGTATATGTAGTGTCTGTGGCCCTGGTTAGAGGGGAGATATGATTGGCAGTAATGGTGGCTGAGTACACGGTGACAGCAGGTGCATGGAGTGGTATATGTAGTGTCTGTGGCCCTGGTTAGAGAGGAGATATGATTGGCAGTAATGGTGGCTGAGTACACGGTGACAGCAGGTGCATGGAGTGGTATATGTAGTGTCTGTGGCCCCAGCTGGAGAGGAGATATGATTGGCAGTAATGCCGGCTGTGTACACGGTGACAGCAGGTGCATGGAGTGGTATATGTAGTGTCTGTGGCCCCAGCTGGAGAGGAGATATGATTGGCAGTAATGGTGGCTGAGTACACGGTGACAGCAGGTGCATGGAGTGGTATATGTAGTGTCTGTGGCCCTGGTTAGAGAGGAGATATGATTGGCAGTAATGGTGGCTGAGTACACGGTGACAGCAGATGCATGGAGTGGTATATGTAGTGTCTGTGGCCCCAGCTGGAGAGGAGATATGATTGGCAGTAATGCCGGCTGTGTACACGGTGACAGCAGGTGCATGGAGTGGTATATGTAGTGTCTGTGGCCCTGGTTAGAGAGGAGATATGATTGGCAGTAATGGTGGCTGAGTACACGGTGACAGCAGGTGCATGGAGTGGTATATGTAGTGTCTGTGGCCCCGGCTGGAGAGGACATATGATTGGCAGTAATGGTGGCTGTGTACACGGTGACAGCAGGTGCATGGAGTGGTATATGTAGTGTCTGTGGCCCTGGCTGGAGAGGAGATATGATTGGCAGTAATGCCGGCTGTGTACACGGTGACAGCAGGTGCATGGAGTGGTATATGTAGTGTCTGTGGCCCCAGCTGGAGAGGAGATATGATTGGCAGTAATGGTGGCTGAGTACACGGTGACAGCAGTTGCATGGAGTGGTATATGTAGTGTCTGTGGCCCTGGCTGGAGAGGAGATATGATTGGCAGTAATGCCGGCTGTGTACACGGTGACAGCAGGTGCATGGAGTGGTATATGTAGTGTCTGTGGCCCTGGTTAGAGAGGAGATATGATTGGCAGTAATGGTGGCTGAGTACACGGTGACAGCAGGTGCATGGAGTGGTATATGTAGTGTCTGTGGCCCTGGTTAGAGAGGAGATATGATTGGCAGTAATGGTGGCTGAGTACACGGTGACAGCAGGTGCATGGAGTGGTATATGTAGTGTCTGTGGCCCCAGCTGGAGAGGAGATATGATTGGCAGTAATGGTGGCTGAGTACACGGTGACAGCAGGTGCATGGAGTGGTATATGTAGTGTCTGTGGCCCTGGTTAGAGAGGAGATATGATTGGCAGTAATGGTGGCTGAGTACACGGTGACAGCAGGTGCATGGAGTGGTATATGTAGTGTCTGTGGCCCCAGCTGGAGAGGAGATATGATTGGCAGTAATGCCGGCTGTGTACACGGTGACAGCAGGTGCATGGAGTGGTATATGTAGTGTCTGTGGCCCTGGTTAGAGAGGAGATATGATTGGCAGTAATGGTGGCTGAGTACACGGTGACAGCAGGTGCATGGAGTGGTATATGTAGTGTCTGTGGCCCCGGCTGGAGAGGACATATGATTGGCAGTAATGGTGGCTGTGTACACGGTGACAGCAGGTGCATGGAGTGGTATATGTAGTGTCTGTGGCCCTGGCTGGAGAGGAGATATGATTGGCAGTAATGCCGGCTGTGTACACGGTGACAGCAGGTGCATGGAGTGGTATATGTAGTGTCTGTGGCCCCAGCTGGAGAGGAGATATGATTGGCAGTAATGGTGGCTGAGTACACGGTGACAGCAGTTGCATGGAGTGGTATATGTAGTGTCTGTGGCCCTGGCTGGAGAGGAGATATGATTGGCAGTAATGCCGGCTGTGTACACGGTGACAGCAGGTGCATGGAGTGGTATATGTAGTGTCTGTGGCCCTGGTTAGAGAGGAGATATGATTGGCAGTAATGGTGGCTGAGTACACGGTGACAGCAGGTGCATGGAGTGGTATATGTAGTGTCTGTGGCCCTGGTTAGAGAGGAGATATGATTGGCAGTAATGGTGGCTGAGTACACGGTGACAGCAGGTGCATGGAGTGGTATATGTAGTGTCTGTGGCCCCAGCTGGAGAGGAGATATGATTGGCAGTAATGCCGGCTGTGTACACGGTGACAGCAGGTGCATGGAGTGGTATATGTAGTGTCTGTGGCCCCAGCTGGAGAGGAGATATGATTGGCAGTAATGGTGGCTGAGTACACGGTGACAGCAGGTGCATGGAGTGGTATATGTAGTGTCTGTGGCCCTGGTTAGAGAGGAGATATGATTGGCAGTAATGGTGGCTGAGTACACGGTGACAGCAGGTGCATGGAGTGGTATATGTAGTGTCTGTGGCCCCAGCTGGAGAGGAGATATGATTGGCAGTAATGCCGGCTGTGTACACGGTGACAGCAGGTGCATGGAGTGGTATATGTAGTGTCTGTGGCCCTGGTTAGAGAGGAGATATGATTGGCAGTAATGGTGGCTGAGTACACGGTGACAGCAGGTGCATGGAGTGGTATATGTAGTGTCTGTGGCCCCGGCTGGAGAGGACATATGATTGGCAGTAATAGTGGCTGTGTACACGGTGACAGCAGGTGCATGGAGTGGTATATGTAGTGTCTGTGGCCCTGGCTGGAGAGGAGATATGATTGGCAGTAATGCCGGCTGTGTACACGGTGACAGCAGGTGCATGGAGTGGTATATGTAGTGTCTGTGGCCCCAGCTGGAGAGGAGATATGATTGGCAGTAATGCCGGCTGTGTACACGGTGACAGCAGGTGCATGGAGTGGTATATGTAGTGTCTGTGGCCCTGGCTGGAGAGGAGATATGATTGGCAGTAATGCCGGCTGTGTACACGGTGACAGCAGGTGCATGGAGTGGTATATGTAGTGTCTGTGGCCCTGGTTAGAGAGGAGATATGATTGGCAGTAATGGTGGCTGAGTACACGGTGACAGCAGGTGCATGGAGTGGTATATGTAGTGTCTGTGGCCCCAGCTGGAGAGGAGATATGATTGGTAGTAATGGTGGCTGAGTACACGGTGACAGCAGGTGCATGGAGTGGTATATGTAGTGTCTGTGGCCCTGGCTGGAGAGGAGATATGATTGGCAGTAATGCCGGCTGTGTACACGGTGACAGCAGGTGCATGGAGTGGTATATGTAGTGTCTGTGGCCCCAGCTGGAGAGGAGGTATGATTGGCAGTAATGCCGGCTGTGTACACGGTGACAGCAGGTGCATGGAGTGGTATATGTAGTGTCTGTGGCCCTGGTTAGAGAGGAGATATGATTGGCAGTAATGGTGGCTGAGTACACGGTGACAGCAGATGCATGGAGTGGTATATGTACTGTCTGTGGCCCTGGCTGGAGAGGAGATATGATTGGCAGTAATGCCGGCTGTGTACACGGTGACAGCAGGTGCATGGAGTGGTATATGTAGTGTCTGTGGCCCCAGCTGGAGAGGAGGTATGATTGGCAGTAATGCCGGCTGTGTACACAGTGACAGCAGGTGCATGGAGTGGTATATGTAGTGTCTGTGGCCCCAGCTGGAGAGGAGATATGATTGGCAGTAATGCCGGCTGTGTACACGGTGACAGCAGGTGCATGGAGTGGTATATGTAGTGTCTGTGGCCCCAGCTGGAGAGGAGATATGATTGGCAGTAATGGTGGCTGAGTACACGGTGACAGCAGGTGCATGGAGTGGTATATGTAGTGTCTGTGGCCCTGGTTAGAGAGGAGATATGATTGGCAGTAATGGTGGCTGAGTACACGGTGACAGCAGGTGCATGGAGTGGTATATGTAGTGTCTGTGGCCCCAGCTGGAGAGGAGATATGATTGGCAGTAATGCCGGCTGTGTACACGGTGACAGCAGGTGCATGGAGTGGTATATGTAGTGTCTGTGGCCCTGGTTAGAGAGGAGATATGATTGGCAGTAATGGTGGCTGAGTACACGGTGACAGCAGGTGCATGGAGTGGTATATGTAGTGTCTGTGGCCCCGGCTGGAGAGGACATATGATTGGCAGTAATGGTGGCTGTGTACACGGTGACAGCAGGTGCATGGAGTGGTATATGTAGTGTCTGTGGCCCTGGCTGGAGAGGAGATATGATTGGCAGTAATGCCGGCTGTGTACACGGTGACAGCAGGTGCATGGAGTGGTATATGTAGTGTCTGTGGCCCCAGCTGGAGAGGAGATATGATTGGCAGTAATGGTGGCTGAGTACACGGTGACAGCAGTTGCATGGAGTGGTATATGTAGTGTCTGTGGCCCTGGCTGGAGAGGAGATATGATTGGCAGTAATGCCGGCTGTGTACACGGTGACAGCAGGTGCATGGAGTGGTATATGTAGTGTCTGTGGCCCTGGTTAGAGAGGAGATATGATTGGCAGTAATGGTGGCTGAGTACACGGTGACAGCAGGTGCATGGAGTGGTATATGTAGTGTCTGTGGCCCTGGTTAGAGAGGAGATATGATTGGCAGTAATGGTGGCTGAGTACACGGTGACAGCAGGTGCATGGAGTGGTATATGTAGGGTCTGTGGCCCCAGCTGGAGAGGAGATATGATTGGCAGTAATGCCGGCTGTGTACACGGTGACAGCAGGTGCGTGGAGTGGTATATGTAGTGTCTGTGGCCCTGGTTAGAGAGAAGATATGATTGGCAGTAATGGTGGCTGAGTACACGGTGACAGCAGGTGCATGGAGTGGTATATGTAGTGTCTGTGGCCCCAGCTGGAGAGGAGATATGATTGGCAGTAATGCCGGCTGTGTACACGGTGACAGCAGGTGCATGGAGTGGTATATGTAGTGTCTGTGGCCCTGGCTGGAGAGGAGATATGATTGGCAGTAATGCCGGCTGTGTACACGGTGACAGCAGGTGCATGGAGTGGTATATGTAGTGTCTGTGGCCCCAGCTGGAGAGGAGATATGATTGGCAGTAATGGTGGCTGAGTACACGGTGACAGCAGTTGCATGGAGTGGTATATGTAGTGTCTGTGGCCCTGGCTGGAGAGGAGATATGATTGGCAGTAATGCCGGCTGTGTACACGGTGACAGCAGGTGCATGGAGTGGTATATGTAGTGTCTGTGGCCCTGGTTAGAGAGGAGATATGATTGGCAGTAATGGTGGCTGAGTACACGGTGACAGCAGGTGCATGGAGTGGTATATGTAGTGTCTGTGGCCCCAGCTGGAGAGGAGATATGATTGGCAGTAATGGTGGCTGAGTACACGGTGACAGCAGGTGCATGGAGTGGTATATGTAGTGTCTGTGGCCCTGGCTGGAGAGGAGATATGATTGGCAGTAATGCCGGCTGTGTACACGTTGACAGCAGGTGCATGGAGTGGTATATGTAGTGTCTGTGGCCCCAGCTGGAGAGGAGGTATGATTGGCAGTAATGCCGGCTGTGTACACGGTGACAGCAGGTGCATGGAGTGGTATATGTAGTGTCTGTGGCCCTGGTTAGAGAGGAGATATGATTGGCAGTAATGGTGGCTGAGTACACGGTGACAGCAGATGCATGGAGTGGTATATGTACTGTCTGTGGCCCTGGCTGGAGAGGAGATATGATTGGCAGTAATGCCGGCTGTGTACACGGTGACAGCAGGTGCATGGAGTGGTATATGTAGTGTCTGTGGCCCCAGCTGGAGAGGAGGTATGATTGGCAGTAATGCCGGCTGTGTACACGGTGACAGCAGGTGCATGGAGTGGTATATGTAGTGTCTGTGGCCCCAGCTGGAGAGGAGATATGATTGGCAGTAATGCCGGCTGTGTACACGGTGACAGCAGGTGCATGGAGTGGTATATGTAGTGTCTGTGGCCCCAGCTGGAGAGGAGATATGATTGGCAGTAATGGTGGCTGAGTACACGGTGACAGCAGGTGCATGGAGTGGTATATGTAGTGTCTGTGGCCCTGGTTAGAGAGGAGATATGATTGGCAGTAATGGTGGCTGAGTACACGGTGACAGCAGGTGCATGGAGTGGTATATGTAGTGTCTGTGGCCCCAGCTGGAGAGGAGATATGATTGGCAGTAATGCCCGCTGTGTACACGGTGACAGCAGGTGCATGGAGTGGTATATGTAGTGTCTGTGGCCCTGGTTAGAGAGGAGATATGATTGGCAGTAATGGTGGCTGAGTACACGGTAACAGCAGGTGCATGGAGTGGTATATGT
Organism: Hyperolius riggenbachi; assembly: GCF_040937935.1. NCBI lineage: Eukaryota > Metazoa > Chordata > Amphibia > Anura > Hyperoliidae > Hyperolius > Hyperolius riggenbachi. Next base: position 8,548,690 of record NC_090650.1, read on the forward strand.
AGTGTCTGTGGCCCCGGCTGGAGAGGACATATGATTGGCAGTAATGGTGGCTGTGTACACGGTGACATCAGGTGCATGGAGTGGTATATGTAGTGTCTGTGGCCCTGGCTGGAGAGGAGATATGATTGGCAGTAATGCCGGCTGTGTACACGGTGACAGCAGGTGCATGGAGTGGTATATGTAGTGTCTGTGGCCCCAGCTGGAGAGGAGATATGATTGGCAGTAATGGTGGCTGAGTACACGGTGACAGCAGGTGCATGGAGTGGTATATGTAGTGTCTGTGGCCCTGGCTGGAGAGGAGATATGATTGGCAGTAATGCCGGCTGTGTACACGGTGACAGCAGGTGCATGGAGTGGCATATGTAGTGTCTGTGGCCCTGGTTAGAGAGGAGATATGATTGGCAGTAATGGTGGCTGAGTACACGGTGACAGCAGGTGCATGGAGTGGTATATGTAGTGTCTGTGGCCCCAGCTGGAGAGGAGATATGATTGGCAGTAATGGTGGCTGAGTACACGGTGACAGCAGGTGCATGGAGTGGTATATGTAGTGTCTGTGGCCCTGGCTGGAGAGGAGATATGATTGGCAGTAATGCCGGCTGTGTACACGGTGACAGCAGGTGCATGGAGTGGTATATGTAGTGTCTGTGGCCCCAGCTGGAGAGGAGGTATGATTGGCAGTAATGCCGGCTGTGTACACGGTGACAGCAGGTGCATGGAGTGGTATATGTAGTGTCTGTGGCCCTGGTTAGAGAGGAGATATGATTGGCAGTAATGGTGGCTGAGTACACGGTGACAGCAGATGCATGGAGTGGTATATGTACTGTCTGTGGCCCTGGCTGGAGAGGAGATATGATTGGCAGTAATGCCGGCTGTGTACACGGTGACAGCAGGTGCATGGAGTGGTACATGTAGTGTCTGTGGCCCCGGCTGGAGAGGAGATATGATTGGCAGTAATGCCGGCTGTGTACACGGTGACAGCAGGTGCCTGGAGTGGTATATGTAGTGTCTGTGGCCCCGGCTAGAGAGGAGATATGATTGGCAGTAATGCCGGCTGTGTACACGGTGACAGCAGGTGCATGGAGTGGTATATGTAGTGTCTGTGGCCCCAGCTGGAGAGGAGGTATGATTGGCAGTAATGCCGGCTGTGTACACGGTGACAGCAGGTGCATGGAGTGGTATATGTAGTGTCTGTGGCCCTGGTTAGAGAGGAGATATGATTGGCAGTAATGGTGGCTGAGTACACGGTGACAGCAGATGCATGGAGTGGTATATGTACTGTCTGTGGCCCTGGCTGGAGAGGAGATATGATTGGCAGTAATGCCGGCTGTGTACACGGTGACAGCAGGTGCATGGAGTGGTATATGTAGTGTCTGTGGCCCCAGCTGGAGAGGAGGTATGATTGGCAGTAATGCCGGCTGTGTACACGGTGACAGCAGGTGCATGGAGTGGTATATGTAGTGTCTGTGGCCCTGGTTAGAGAGGAGATATGATTGGCAGTAATGGTGGCTGTGTACACGGTGACAGCAGGTGCATGGAGTGGTATATGTAGTGTCTGTGGCCCCGGCTGGAGAGGACATATGATTGGCAGTAATGGTGGCTGTGTACACGGTGACAGCAGGTGCATGGAGTGGTATATGTAGTGTCTGTGGCCCTGGCTGGAGAGGAGATATGATTGGCAGTAATGCCGGCTGTGTACACGGTGACAGCAGGTGCATGGAGTGGTATATGTAGTGTCTGTGGCCCCAGCTGGAGAGGAGATATGATTGGCAGTAATGGTGGCTGAGTACACGGTGACAGCAGTTGCATGGAGTGGTATATGTAGTGTCTGTGGCCCTGGCTGGAGAGGAGATATGATTGGCAGTAATGCCGGCTGTGTACACGGTGACAGCAGGTGCATGGAGTGGTATATGTAGTGTCTGTGGCCCTGGTTAGAGAGGAGATATGATTGGCAGTAATGGTGGCTGAGTACACGGTGACAGCAGGTGCATGGAGTGGTATATGTAGTGTCTGTGGCCCTGGTTAGAGAGGAGATATGATTGGCAGTAATGGTGGCTGAGTACACGGTGACAGCAGGTGCATGGAGTGGTATATGTAGTGTCTGTGGCCCCAGCTGGAGAGGAGATATGATTGGCAGTAATGGTGGCTGAGTACACGGTGACAGCAGGTGCATGGAGTGGTATATGTAGTGTCTGTGGCCCTGGTTAGAGAGGAGATATGATTGGCAGTAATGGTGGCTGAGTACACGGTGACAGCAGGTGCATGGAGTGGTATATGTAGTGTCTGTGGCCCCAGCTGGAGAGGAGATATGATTGGCAGTAATGCCGGCTGTGTACACGGTGACAGCAGGTGCATGGAGTGGTATATGTAGTGTCTGTGGCCCTGGTTAGAGAGGAGATATGATTGGCAGTAATGGTGGCTGAGTACACGGTGACAGCAGGTGCATGGAGTGGTATATGTAGTGTCTGTGGCCCCGGCTGGAGAGGACATATGATTGGCAGTAATGGTGGCTGTGTACACGGTGACAGCAGGTGCATGGAGTGGTATATGTAGTGTCTGTGGCCCTGGCTGGAGAGGAGATATGATTGGCAGTAATGCCGGCTGTGTACACGGTGACAGCAGGTGCATGGAGTGGTATATGTAGTGTCTGTGGCCCCAGCTGGAGAGGAGATATGATTGGCAGTAATGGTGGCTGAGTACACGGTGACAGCAGTTGCATGGAGTGGTATATGTAGTGTCTGTGGCCCTGGCTGGAGAGGAGATATGATTGGCAGTAATGCCGGCTGTGTACACGGTGACAGCAGGTGCATGGAGTGGTATATGTAGTGTCTGTGGCCCTGGTTAGAGAGGAGATATGATTGGCAGTAATGGTGGCTGAGTACACGGTGACAGCAGGTGCATGGAGTGGTATATGTAGTGTCTGTGGCCCTGGTTAGAGAGGAGATATGATTGGCAGTAATGGTGGCTGAGTACACGGTGACAGCAGGTGCATGGAGTGGTATATGTAGTGTCTGTGGCCCCAGCTGGAGAGGAGATATGATTGGCAGTAATGCCGGCTGTGTACACGGTGACAGCAGGTGCATGGAGTGGTATATGTAGTGTCTGTGGCCCCAGCTGGAGAGGAGATATGATTGGCAGTAATGGTGGCTGAGTACACGGTGACAGCAGGTGCATGGAGTGGTATATGTAGTGTCTGTGGCCCTGGTTAGAGAGGAGATATGATTGGCAGTAATGGTGGCTGAGTACACGGTGACAGCAGGTGCATGGAGTGGTATATGTAGTGTCTGTGGCCCCAGCTGGAGAGGAGATATGATTGGCAGTAATGCCGGCTGTGTACACGGTGACAGCAGGTGCATGGAGTGGTATATGTAGTGTCTGTGGCCCTGGTTAGAGAGGAGATATGATTGGCAGTAATGGTGGCTGAGTACACGGTGACAGCAGGTGCATGGAGTGGTATATGTAGTGTCTGTGGCCCCGGCTGGAGAGGACATATGATTGGCAGTAATAGTGGCTGTGTACACGGTGACAGCAGGTGCATGGAGTGGTATATGTAGTGTCTGTGGCCCTGGCTGGAGAGGAGATATGATTGGCAGTAATGCCGGCTGTGTACACGGTGACAGCAGGTGCATGGAGTGGTATATGTAGTGTCTGTGGCCCCAGCTGGAGAGGAGATATGATTGGCAGTAATGCCGGCTGTGTACACGGTGACAGCAGGTGCATGGAGTGGTATATGTAGTGTCTGTGGCCCTGGCTGGAGAGGAGATATGATTGGCAGTAATGCCGGCTGTGTACACGGTGACAGCAGGTGCATGGAGTGGTATATGTAGTGTCTGTGGCCCTGGTTAGAGAGGAGATATGATTGGCAGTAATGGTGGCTGAGTACACGGTGACAGCAGGTGCATGGAGTGGTATATGTAGTGTCTGTGGCCCCAGCTGGAGAGGAGATATGATTGGTAGTAATGGTGGCTGAGTACACGGTGACAGCAGGTGCATGGAGTGGTATATGTAGTGTCTGTGGCCCTGGCTGGAGAGGAGATATGATTGGCAGTAATGCCGGCTGTGTACACGGTGACAGCAGGTGCATGGAGTGGTATATGTAGTGTCTGTGGCCCCAGCTGGAGAGGAGGTATGATTGGCAGTAATGCCGGCTGTGTACACGGTGACAGCAGGTGCATGGAGTGGTATATGTAGTGTCTGTGGCCCTGGTTAGAGAGGAGATATGATTGGCAGTAATGGTGGCTGAGTACACGGTGACAGCAGATGCATGGAGTGGTATATGTACTGTCTGTGGCCCTGGCTGGAGAGGAGATATGATTGGCAGTAATGCCGGCTGTGTACACGGTGACAGCAGGTGCATGGAGTGGTATATGTAGTGTCTGTGGCCCCAGCTGGAGAGGAGGTATGATTGGCAGTAATGCCGGCTGTGTACACAGTGACAGCAGGTGCATGGAGTGGTATATGTAGTGTCTGTGGCCCCAGCTGGAGAGGAGATATGATTGGCAGTAATGCCGGCTGTGTACACGGTGACAGCAGGTGCATGGAGTGGTATATGTAGTGTCTGTGGCCCCAGCTGGAGAGGAGATATGATTGGCAGTAATGGTGGCTGAGTACACGGTGACAGCAGGTGCATGGAGTGGTATATGTAGTGTCTGTGGCCCTGGTTAGAGAGGAGATATGATTGGCAGTAATGGTGGCTGAGTACACGGTGACAGCAGGTGCATGGAGTGGTATATGTAGTGTCTGTGGCCCCAGCTGGAGAGGAGATATGATTGGCAGTAATGCCGGCTGTGTACACGGTGACAGCAGGTGCATGGAGTGGTATATGTAGTGTCTGTGGCCCTGGTTAGAGAGGAGATATGATTGGCAGTAATGGTGGCTGAGTACACGGTGACAGCAGGTGCATGGAGTGGTATATGTAGTGTCTGTGGCCCCGGCTGGAGAGGACATATGATTGGCAGTAATGGTGGCTGTGTACACGGTGACAGCAGGTGCATGGAGTGGTATATGTAGTGTCTGTGGCCCTGGCTGGAGAGGAGATATGATTGGCAGTAATGCCGGCTGTGTACACGGTGACAGCAGGTGCATGGAGTGGTATATGTAGTGTCTGTGGCCCCAGCTGGAGAGGAGATATGATTGGCAGTAATGGTGGCTGAGTACACGGTGACAGCAGTTGCATGGAGTGGTATATGTAGTGTCTGTGGCCCTGGCTGGAGAGGAGATATGATTGGCAGTAATGCCGGCTGTGTACACGGTGACAGCAGGTGCATGGAGTGGTATATGTAGTGTCTGTGGCCCTGGTTAGAGAGGAGATATGATTGGCAGTAATGGTGGCTGAGTACACGGTGACAGCAGGTGCATGGAGTGGTATATGTAGTGTCTGTGGCCCTGGTTAGAGAGGAGATATGATTGGCAGTAATGGTGGCTGAGTACACGGTGACAGCAGGTGCATGGAGTGGTATATGTAGGGTCTGTGGCCCCAGCTGGAGAGGAGATATGATTGGCAGTAATGCCGGCTGTGTACACGGTGACAGCAGGTGCGTGGAGTGGTATATGTAGTGTCTGTGGCCCTGGTTAGAGAGAAGATATGATTGGCAGTAATGGTGGCTGAGTACACGGTGACAGCAGGTGCATGGAGTGGTATATGTAGTGTCTGTGGCCCCAGCTGGAGAGGAGATATGATTGGCAGTAATGCCGGCTGTGTACACGGTGACAGCAGGTGCATGGAGTGGTATATGTAGTGTCTGTGGCCCTGGTTAGAGAGGAGATATGATTGGCAGTAATGGTGGCTGAGTACACGGTGACAGCAGGTGCATGGAGTGGTATATGTAGTGTCTGTGGCCCCGGCTGGAGAGGACATATGATTGGCAGTAATGGTGGCTGTGTACACGGTGACAGCAGGTGCATGGAGTGGTATATGTAGTGTCTGTGGCCCTGGCTGGAGAGGAGATATGATTGGCAGTAATGCCGGCTGTGTACACGGTGACAGCAGGTGCATGGAGTGGTATATGTAGTGTCTGTGGCCCCAGCTGGAGAGGAGATATGATTGGCAGTAATGGTGGCTGAGTACACGGTGACAGCAGTTGCATGGAGTGGTATATGTAGTGTCTGTGGCCCTGGCTGGAGAGGAGATATGATTGGCAGTAATGCCGGCTGTGTACACGGTGACAGCAGGTGCATGGAGTGGTATATGTAGTGTCTGTGGCCCTGGTTAGAGAGGAGATATGATTGGCAGTAATGGTGGCTGAGTACACGGTGACAGCAGGTGCATGGAGTGGTATATGTAGTGTCTGTGGCCCCAGCTGGAGAGGAGATATGATTGGCAGTAATGGTGGCTGAGTACACGGTGACAGCAGGTGCATGGAGTGGTATATGTAGTGTCTGTGGCCCTGGCTGGAGAGGAGATATGATTGGCAGTAATGCCGGCTGTGTACACGTTGACAGCAGGTGCATGGAGTGGTATATGTAGTGTCTGTGGCCCCAGCTGGAGAGGAGGTATGATTGGCAGTAATGCCGGCTGTGTACACGGTGACAGCAGGTGCATGGAGTGGTATATGTAGTGTCTGTGGCCCTGGTTAGAGAGGAGATATGATTGGCAGTAATGGTGGCTGAGTACACGGTGACAGCAGATGCATGGAGTGGTATATGTACTGTCTGTGGCCCTGGCTGGAGAGGAGATATAATTGGCAGTAATGCCGGCTGTGTACACGGTGACAGCAGGTGCATGGAGTGGTACATGTAGTGTCTGTGGCCCCGGCTGGAGAGGAGATATGATTGGCAGTAATGCCGGCTGTGTACACGGTGACAGCAGGTGCCTGGAGTGGTATATGTAGTGTCTGTGGCCCCGGCTAGAGAGGAGATATGATTGGCAGTAATGCCGGCTGTGTACACGGTGACAGCAGGTGCATGGAGTGGTATATGTAGTGTCTGTGGCCCCAGCTGGAGAGGAGGTATGATTGGCAGTAATGCCGGCTGTGTACACGGTGACAGCAGGTGCATGGAGTGGTATATGTAGTGTCTGTGGCCCTGGTTAGAGAGGAGATATGATTGGCAGTAATGGTGGCTGAGTACACGGTGACAGCAGATGCATGGAGTGGTATATGTACTGTCTGTGGCCCTGGCTGGAGAGGAGATATGATTGGCAGTAATGCCGGCTGTGTACACGGTGACAGCAGGTGCATGGAGTGGTATATGTAGTGTCTGTGGCCCCAGCTGGAGAGGAGGTATGATTGGCAGTAATGCCGGCTGTGTACACGGTGACAGCAGGTGCATGGAGTGGTATATGTAGTGTCTGTGGCCCTGGTTAGAGAGGAGATATGATTGGCAGTAATGGTGGCTGTGTACACGGTGACAGCAGGTGCATGGAGTGGTATATATATGTAGTGTCTGTGGCCCCGGCTGGAGAGGAGATATGATTGGCAGTAATGCCGGCTGTGTACACGGTGACAGCAGGTGCATGGAGTGGTACATGTAGTGTCTGTGGCCCCGGCTGGAGAGGAGATATGATTGGCAGTAATGCCGGCTGTGTACACGGTGACAGCAGGTGCCTGGAGTGGTATATGTAGTGTCTGTGGCCCCGGCTGGAGAGGAGATATGATTGGCAGTAACGGTGGCTGTGTACACGGTGACAGCAGGTGCATGGAGTGGTATATGTAGTGTCTGTGGCCCCGGCTGGAGAGGAGATATGAATTGCGGTGATGCCGGCTGTGTACACGGTGACAGCAGGTGCATGGAGTGGTATATGTAGTGTCTGTAGCCCTGGTTGGAGAGGAGATATGATTTGCGGTGATGCCGGCTGTGTACACGGTGACAGCAGGTGCATGGAGTGGTATATGTAGTGTCTGTGGCCCCGGCTGGAGAGGAGGTATGATTTGCAGTGATGCCGGCTGTGTACACAGTGACAGCATGTGCATGGAGTGGTATATGTAGTGTCTGTGGCCCCGGCTGGAGAGGAGGTATGATTTGCAGTAATGGTGGCTGTGTACACGGTGACAGCAGGTGCATGGAGTGGTATATGTAGTGTCTGTGGCCCCAGCTGGAGAGGAGATATGATTGGCAGTGATGCTGGCTGTGTATATGGTGACAGCAGGTGCATGGAGTGGTATATATATGTAGTGTCTGTGGCCCCGGCTGGAGAGGAGATATGATTGGCAGTAATGCCGGCTGTGTACACGGTGACAGCAGGTGCATGGAGTGGTATATGTAGTGTCTGTGGCCCCAGCTGGAGAGGAGATATGATTGGCAGTAATGGTGGCTGTGTACACGGTGACAGCAGGTGCATGGAGTGGTATATATATGTAGTGTCTGTGGCCCCGGCTGGAGAGGAGATATGATTGGCAGTAATGCCGGCTGTGTACACGGTGACAGCAGGTGCATGGAGTGGTATATGTAGTGTCTGTGGCCCCAGCTGGAGAGGAGGTATGATTGGCAGTAATGCCGGCTGTGTACACGGTGACAGCAGGTGCATGGAGTGGTATATGTAGTGTCTGTGGCCCTGGTTAGAGAGGAGATATGATTGGCAGTAATGGTGGCTGTGTACACGGTGACAGCAGGTGCATGGAGTGGTATATATATGTAGTGTCTGTGGCCCCGGCTGGAGAGGAGATATGATTGGCAGTAATGCCGGCTGTGTACACGGTGACAGCAGGTGCATGGAGTGGTACATGTAGTGTCTGTGGCCCCGGCTGGAGAGGAGATATGATTGGCAGTAATGCCGGCTGTGTACACGGTGACAGCAGGTGCCTGGAGTGGTATATGTAGTGTCTGTGGCCCCGGCTAGAGAGGAGATATGATTGGCAGTAATAGTGGCTGTGTACACGGTGACAGCAGGTGCATGGAGTGGTATATGTAGTGTCTGTGGCCCCGGCTGGAGAGGAGATATGATTGGCAGTAACGGTGGCTGTGTACACGGTGACAGCAGGTGCATGGAGTGGTATATGTAGTGCCTGTGGCCCCGGCTGGAGAGGAGATATGAATTGCGGTGATGCCGGCTGTGTACACGGTGACAGCAGGTGCATGGAGTGGTATATGTAGTGTCTGTAGCCCTGGTTGGAGAGGAGATATGATTTGCGGTGATGCCGGCTGTGTACACGGTGACAGCAGGTGCATGGAGTGGTATATGTAGTGTCTGTTGCCCCGGCTGGAGAGGAGGTATGATTTGCAGTGATGCCGGCTGTGTACACAGTGACAGCAGGTGCATGGAGTGGTATATGTAGTGTCTGTGGCCCCGGCTGGAGAGGAGGTATGATTTGCAGTAATGGTGGCTGTGTACACGGTGACAGCAGGTGCATGGAGTGGTATATGTAGTGTCTGTGGCCCCAGCTGGAGAGGAGATATGATTGGCAGTGATGCTGGCTGTGTACATGGTGACAGCAGGTGCATGGAGTGGTATATGTAGTGTCTGTGGCCCCGGCTGGGGAGGAGATATTATTTGCAGTGATGCTGGCTGTGTACACGGTGACAGCAGGTGCATGGAGTTGAATATGTAGTGTCTGTGGCCCGGCTGGAGAGGAGGTATGATTTGCAGTGATGCTGGCTGTGTACACGGTGACAGCAGGTGCATGGAGTGGTATATGTAGTGTCTGTGGCCCCGGCTGGAGAGGAGAAATGATTGGCAGTAATGGTGACTGTGTACACGGTGACAGCAGGTGCATGGAGTGGTATATGTGGTGTCTGTCGCCCTGGCTGGAGAGGAGATATGATTGGCAGTAATGCCGGCTGTGTACACAGTGACAGCAGGTGCATGGAGTGGTATATGTAGTGTCTGTGGCCCCGGCTGGAGAGGAGGTATGATTTGCAGTGATGCCGGCTGTGTACACGGTGACAGCAGGTGCATGGAGTGGTATATGTAGTTTCTGTGGCCCCGGCTGGAGAGGAGAAAAAAAAAAATTTTGTTGCCTCTGAAGAAGCAGATCTTTCTGTGAAACGGCTGTTAGGCCTTGCAAATTTCTGTCGGGGATCTTGGGGAAGGAATAAAAGGAGTTTATGCATCATTTGTGCTGACTGGTGCCCGGATATCTATCTACTCTCGTTTGCTACTTATGTTACTTGATTGTTCCGGAGGCACGGCCTATAACCCCTGCTACCCCCTTGGGGCTGCCTTCCAGAGCATCTAGTGCCACCCTACGTGCCTCTCTCTGTATGGTGTGGTATATGTAGGGTCTGTGGCCCGGGCTGGAGAGGAGATATGATTTGCGGTGATGCCGGCTGTGTACATGGTGACAGCAGGTGCATGAAGTGGTATATGTAGGGTCTGTGGCCCCAGCTGGAGAGGAGATATGATTTGCGGTGATGCCGGCTGTGTACACGGTGACAGCAGGTGCATACAGTGGTATATGTAGTTTCTGTGGCCCCAGCTGGAGAGGAGGTATGATTTGCAGTAATGGTGGCTGTGTACATGGTGACAGCAGGTGTATGGAGTGGTATATGTAGTGTCTGTGGCCCCCGGCTGGAGAGGAGATATGATTGGCAGTAATGGTGGCTGTGTACACTGTGACAGCAGGTGCATGGAGTAGTATATGTAGTGTCTGTGGCCCTGGCTGGAGAGGACATATGATTGGCAGTAATGGTGGCTGTGTACACGGTGACAGCAGGTGCATGGAGTGGTATATGCAGGGCCGGGCCGAGGCATAGGCTGTAGAAGCTCCAGCAGTGTAGGAGGGGGCGCACAATTCATTCAGCTGTCATTCCTAATTGTGTTTGAAGCAGAAAGAAATAAGAAAAGGGGATACATGGCAGTGACTGCAAGCCAGATAACTAGATATTAAGGTGTTGGGGAGGTTGTGGGCCCTGTGGCACTTCTTAGTCTAATAGCAATCAGTGTGTGATGGCTGGGGTGGGAGGGATGGAGGGGCGCACTTTGGTGTCTCAGCCTTGGGTGCTGGAGGACCTTGTCCCGGCTCTGGGTATATGTATTGTCTGTGACCACGGTTTGAGAGGAGATATGATTTGCAGTGATGCTGGCTCTGTACACGGTGACAGCAGGTGCATGGAGTGGTATATGTAGTGTCTGTGGCCCCAGCTGGAGAGGAGATATGATTTGCAGTAATGCCGGCTGTGTAGACGGTGACAGCAGGTGCATGGAGTGTTATATGTAGTGTCTGTGGCCCCGGCTGGAGAGGAGATATGATTTGCAGTAATGCCGGCTGTGTTCACGGTGAAAGCAGGTGCATGGAGTGGTATATGTAGTGTTTGTGGCCCGGCTGGGGAGGAGATATGATTTGCAGTGATGCCGGCTGTGTACATGGTGACAGCAGGTGCATGGAGTGGTATATGTAGTGTGTGTGGCCCCGGCGGGAGAGGAGGTATGATTTGTGGTGATGCCGGCTGTGTACACGGTGACAGCAGGTGCATGGAGTGGCATATGTATTGTCTGTGGCCCCGGCTGGAGAGGAGGTATGATTGGCAGTAATGGTGGCTGTGTACCGGGTGACAGCAGGTGCATGGAGTGGTATATGTAGTGTCTGTAGCCCCGGCTGGAGAGGCGATATGATTTGCGGTGATGCCTTCTGTGTACACGGTGACAGCAGGTGCATGGAGTGGTATATGTAGTGTCTGTGGCCCCGGCTGGAGAGGAGATATGATTGGCAGTAATGGTGGCTGTGTACACGGTGACAGCAGGTGCATGGAGTGGTATATGTAGTGTGTGTGGCCCCGGCTGGAGAGGACATATGATTGGCAGTAATGGTGGCTGTGTACACGGTGACAGCAGGTGCATGGAGTGGTATATGTAGTGTCTGTGACCCTGGTTTGAGAGGAGATATGATTTGCAGTGATGCTGGCTGTGTACACGGTGACAGCAGGTGCATGGAGTGGTATATGTAGTGTGTGTGGCCCCGGCTGGAGAGGACATATGATTGGCAGTAATGGTGGCTGTGTACACGGTGACAGCAGGTGCATGGAGTGGTATATGTAGTGTATGTGACCCCGGTTTGGGAGGAGATATGATTTGCAGTGATGCTGGCTGTGTACACGGTGAAAGCAGGTGCATGGAGTGGTATATGTAGTGTCTGTGGCGCCGGCTGCAGAGGAGATATGATTTGCGGTGATGCCGGCTGTGTACACGGTGACAGCAGGTGCATGGAGTGGTATATGTAGTGTCTGTGGCCCCGGTTGGAGAGGAGATATGATTTGCGGTGATACCGGCTGTGTACACGGTGACAGCAGATGCTTGGAGTGGTATATGTAGTGTCTGTGGCCCGGCTGAAGAGGAGATATGATTTGCGGTGATGCCGGCTGTGTAGACGATTACAGCAGGTGCAGGGAGTGGTATATGTAGTGTCTGTGGCCCCGGCTGGAGAGGAGATATGATTAGCAGTAATGCGGCTGTGTACACGGTGACAGCAGATGCATGGAGTGGTATATGCAATGTCTGTGGCCCCGGCTAGAGAGGAGATATGATTTGCAGTGATGCTGGCTGTGTACACGGTGACAGCAGGTGCATGGAGTTGTATATGTAGTGTCTGTGGCCCGGCTGGAGAGGAGATATGATTTGCGGTGATGCCGGCTGTGTAGACGATGACAGCAGGTGCAGGGAGTGGTATATGTAGTGTCTGTGGCCCCGGCTGGAGAGGAGATATGATTAGCAGTAATGCGGCTGTGTACACGGTGACAGCAGATGCATGGAGTGGTATATGCAATGTCTGTGGCCCCGGCTAGAGAGGAGATATGATTTGCGGTGATGCCGGCTGTGTACATGGTAACAACAGGTGCATGGAGTGGTATATGTAGTGTCTGTGACCCCGGTTGAAGAGGAGATATGATTTGCGGTGATGCCGGCTGTGTACACGGTGACAGCAGGTGCATGGAGTGGTATATGTAGTGTCTGTGGCCCCGGCTGGAGAGGAGATATGATTGGCAGTAATGGTGGCTGTGTACACGGTGACAGCAGGTGCATGGAGTGGTATATGTAGTGTGTGTGGCCCCGGCTGGAGAGGAGATATGATTGGCAGTAATGGTGGCTGTGTACACGGTGACAGCAGGTGCATGGAGTGGTGTATGTAGTGTCTGTGGCCCTGGTTGGAGAGGAGATATGATTAGCAGTAATGCGGCTGTGCACACGGTGACAGCAGATGCATGGAGTGGTATATGTAGTGTCTGTGGCCCCGGTTGGAGAGGAGATTTGATTGGTGGTAATGCCGGCTGTGTACATGGTGACAGCAGGTGCATGGGGTGGTATATGTAGTGTCTGTGGCCCCGGCTGGCAGTAATGGTGGCTGTGTACACTGACAGCAGGTGCTTGGAGTGGTATATGTAGTGTCTGTGGCCCCGGCTGGAGAGGAGATATGATTGGCAGTGATGCTGGCTGTGTACACGGTGACAGCAGGGGCATGGAGTGGTATATGTAGTGTCTGTGGCCCCGGCTGCAGAGGAGATACGATTTGCGGTGATGCCGGCTGTGTACACGGTGACAGCAGGTGCATGGAGTGGTACATGTAGTGTCTGTGGCTCCGGCTGGAGAGGAGATATGATTGGCAGTAATGCCGGCTGTGTACACGGTGACAGCAGGTGCATGGAGTGGTATATGTAGTGTCTGTGGCCCGGCTGGAGAGGAGATATGATTGGCAGTAATGCCGGCTGTGTACACGGTGACAGCAGATGCATGGAGTGGTATATGTAGTGTCTGTGGCCCCGGCTGGAGAGGAGATATGATTGGTGGTAATGCCGGCTGTGTACACGGTGACAGCAGATGCATGGAGTGGTATATGTAGTGTCTGTGGCCCAGGCTGGAGAGGAGAAATGATTGGCAGTAATGGTGGCTGTGTACAGGGTGACAGCAGGTGCATAGAGTGGTATATGTGGTGTCTGTGGCCCTGGGTGGAGAGGAGATATGATTGGCAGTAATGGTGGCTGTGTACACGGTGACAGCAGATGCATGGAGTGGTATATGTAGTGTCTGTGGCCCGGCTGCAGAGGAGATATGATTTGCGGTGATGCCGGCTGTGTACACGGTGACAGCAGGTGCATGGAGTGGTATATGTAGTGTCTGTAGCCCCGGCTGGGGAGGAGATATGATTGGCAGTAATGGTGGCTGTGTACACGGTGACAGCAGGTGCATGGAGTGGTACATGTAGTGTCTGTGGCCCCGGCTGGAGAGGAGATATGATTTGCGGTGATGCCGGTGGTGTACACGGTGACAGCAGATGCATGGAGTGGTATATGTAGTGTCTGTGGCCCCGGCTGGAGAGGAGATATGATTGGCAGTAATGCCGGCTGTGTACACGGTGACAGCAGGTGCATGGAGTGGTATATGAGTGTCTGTGGCCCGGCTGGAGAGGAGATATGATTGGCAGTAATGCCGGCTGTGTACATGGTGACAGCAGGTGCATGGAGTGGTATATGTAGTGTCTGTGGCCCCGGCTGGCAGTAATGGTGGCTGTGTACACGGTGACAGCAGGTGCATGGAGTGGTATATGTAGTGTCTCTGGCCCCGGCTGGAGAGGAGATATGATTTGCAGTAATGGTGGCTGTGTACACGGTGACAGCAGGGGCATGGAGTGGTATAAGTAGTGTCTGTGGCCCCGGCTGGAGAGGAGATATGATTTGCAGTAATGGTGGCTGTGTACACGGTGACAGCAGGGGCATGGAGTGGTATATGTAGTGTCTGTGGCCCGGCTGCAGAGGAGATATGATTTGCGGTGATGCCGGCTGTGTACACGGTGACAGCAGGTGCATGGAGTGGTACATGTAGTGTCTGTGGCCCCGGCTGGAGAGGAGATAGGATTGGCAGTAACGGTGGCTGTGTACACGGTGACAGCAGATGCATGGAGTGGTATATGTAGTGTCTGTGGCCCCGGCTGGAGAGGAGATATGATTGGCAGTAATGCCGGCTGTGTACACGGTGACAGCAGGTGCATGGAGTGGTATATGTAGTGTCTGTGGCCCGGCTGGAGAGGAGATATGATTGGTGGTAATGCCGGCTGTGTACACGGTGACAGCAGATGCATGGAGTGGTACATGTAGTGTCTGTGGCCCCGGCTGGAGAGGAGATATGATTGGTGGTAATGCCGGCTGTGTACACGGTGACAGCAGGTGCATGGAGTGGTATATGTAGTGTCTTTGGCCCCGGCTGGAGAGGAGATATGATTGGCAGTAATGCCGGCTGTGTACACGGTGACAGCAGGTGCATGGAGTGGTACATGTAGTGTCTGTGGCCCCGGCTGGAGAGGAGATATGATTGGTGGTAATGCCGGCTGTGTACACGGTGACAGCAGGTGCATGGAGTGGTATATGTAGTGTCTGTGGCCCCGGCTGGAGAGGAGAAATGATTGGCAGTAATGCCGGCTGTGTACACGGTGACAGCAGGTGCATGGAGTGGTATATGTGGTGTCTGTGGCCCTGGCTGGAGAGGAGATATGATTGGCAGTAATGCCGGCTGTGTACACGGTGAGAGCAGGTGCATGGAGTGGTATATGTAGTGTCTGTGGCCCGGCTGGAGAGGAGATATGATTGGCAGTAATGCCGGCTGTGTACACGGTGACAGCAGATGCATGGAGTGGTATATGTAGTGTCTGTGGCCCCCGGCTGGAGAGGAGATATGATTGGCAGTAATGGTGGCTGTGTACACGGTGACAGCAGGTGCATGGAGTGGTATATGTAGTGTCTGTAGCCCCGGCTGGGGAGGAGATATGATTGGCAGTAATGGTGGCTGTGTACACGGTGACAGCAGGTGCATGGAGTGGTACATGTAGTGTCTGTGGCCCCGGCTGGAGAGGAGATATGATTTGCGGTGATGCCGGTGGTGTACACGGTGACAGCAGGTGCATGGAGTGGTACATGTAGTGTCTGTGGCCCCGGCTGGAGAGGAGATATGATTGGCAGTAATGCCGGCTGCGTACACGGTGACAGCAGGTGCATGGAGTGGTATATGTAGTGTCTGTGGCCCGGCTGGAGAGGAGATGCGATTGGCAGTAATGCCGGCTGTGTACATGGTGACAGCAGGTGCATGGAGTGGTATATGTAGTGTCTCTGGCCCCGGCTGGAGAGGAGATATGATTGGTGGTAATGCAGGCTGTGTACACGGTGACAGCAGGTGCATGGAGTGGTATATGTAGTGTCTGTGGCCCCGGCTGGAGAGGAGATATGATTGGCAGTAATGGTGGCTGTGTACACGGTGACAGCAGGTGCATGGAGTGGTATATGTAGTGTCTGTAGCCCCGGCTGGGGAGGAGATATGATTGGCAGTAATGGTGGCTGTGTACACGGTGACAGCAGGTGCATGGAGTGGTACATGTAGTGTCTGTGGCCCCGGCTGGAGAGGAGATATGATTTGCGGTGATGCCGGTGGTGTACACGGTGACAGCAGGTGCATGGAGTGGTACATGTAGTGTCTGTGGCCCCGGCTGGAGAGGAGATATGATTGGCAGTAATGCCGGCTGCGTACACGGTGACAGCAGGTGCATGGAGTGGTATATGTAGTGTCTGTGGCCCGGCTGGAGAGGAGATGCGATTGGCAGTAATGCCGGCTGTGTACATGGTGACAGCAGGTGCATGGAGTGGTATATGTAGTGTCTCTGGCCCCGGCTGGAGAGGAGATATGATTGGTGGTAATGCAGGCTGTGTACACGGTGACAGCAGGTGCATGGAGTGGTATATGTAGTGTCTGTGGCCCCGGCTGGCAGTAATGGTGGCTGTGTACACGGTGACAGCAGGTGCATGGAGTGGTATATGTAGTGTCTCTGGCCCCGGCTGGAGAGGAGATATGATTTGCAGTAATAGTGGCTGTGTACAAAGTGACAGCAGGGGCATGGAGTGTTATATGTAGTGTCTGTGGCCCCGGCTGGAGAGGAGATATGATTGGCAGTAATGCCGGCTGTGTACACGGTGACAGCAGGTGCATGGAGTGGTATATGTAGTGTCTGTGGCCCGGCTGGAGAGGAGATATGATTGGCAGTAATGCCGGCTGTGTACACGGTGACAGCAGATGCATGGAGTGGTACATGTAGTGTCTGTGGCCCCGGCTGGAGAGGAGAGATGATTGGTGGTAATGCCGGCTGTGTACACGGTGACAGCAGGTGCATGGAGTGGTATATGTAGTGTCTGTGGCCCCGGCTGGAGAGGAGATATGATTGGCAGTAATGCCGGCTGTGTACACGGTGACAGCAGGTGCATGGAGTGGTATATGTAGTGTCTGTGGCCCCGGCTGGAGAGGAGATATGATTGGCAGTAATGCCGGCTGTGTACACGGTGACAGCAGATGCATGGAGTGGTACATGTAGTGTCTGTGGCCCCGGCTGGAGAGGAGAGATGATTGGTGGTAAAACCGGCTGTGTACACGGTGACAGCAGGTGCATGGAGTGGTATATGTGGTGTCTGTGGCCACGGCTGGAGAGGAGGTATGATTGGCAGTAACGGTGGCTGTGTACACGGTGACAGCAGATGCATGGAGTGGTATATGTAGTGTCTGTGGCCCCGGCTGCAGAGGAGATATGATTTGCGGTGATGCCGGCTGTGTACACGGTGACAGCAGGTGCATGGAGTGGTATATGTAGTGTCTGTGGCCCCGGCTGGAGAGGAGAAATGATTGGCAGTAATGCCGGCTGTGTACACGGTGACAGCAGGTGCATGGAGTGGTATATGTAGTGTCTGTGGCCCCGGCTGGAGAGGAGATATGATTGGTGGTAATGCCGGCTGTGTACACGGTGACAGCAGGTGCATGGAGTGGTATATGTAGTGTCTGTGGCCCCGGCTGGAGAGGAGATAGGATTGGCAGTATTGCTGGCTGTGTACACGGTGACAGCAGGTGCATGGAGTGGTATATGTGGTGTCTGTGGCCACGGCTGGAGAGGAGATTTGATTGGTGGTGATGCCGGCTGTGTACACGGTGACAGCAGGTGCCTGGAGCTCACTATTTACACAACACACGGAGTTACAGCAAAGCACGCGCTGCAGATGGCTGACTGCCTCTTCCGGTATAAAGGACACGGCGTTGCCCCGAAGCATCTGCGCCCTCCCTGCTCCCCCTTCCCTCCCCCTTTAGGCATCTGCCACATTTCAGGTTTTCGGCAGAATTTCTGTCATGTCACAGGACTTTCTTAGTGGACGGACCACAACATTAATACCAGCGAGAGGTGAAGCGAATAATGCTGATTATTTGGATATAATGGCGACTGTGATGGGTTGGGATAGATTAGGCAGCAAGCAGTGGCGTAGCAATAAGGGGTGAAGAGGTAGCGACCGCACCACGGCCCCTGGACCAGAAAGGGGGCAGTAGGGACCCACCTTTAACCGCTTCATTAGCTCTTTATTGGTGCTAAGCTGGTAATGAATGATGACCACCTCTACACTGAGCAGCTATGAAATCACAGACACCCCTTATTTGAAAGTAAACCAGTCCAACAGTGACGTAAAGTGACGTAACAATGCAGAGCTGCTTATGTAAGGAACGCTCAGCATCGGACGATGTACTTATCAGGGAAGTTAATGTGAAAGTGGGTAAGAGGAAAGATTTAAGTGACTTTGAACGAGGGATGATGGTCGGTGTGGGAAGAGCTGGTGCATCAACAACTCTTTTAGGATTTTCTGGCCCAACAGTATTTCAGGTGTTTAGAGAGTGTCAGCTGAGAAAAAATACTTCAAACCATCAGGACTATTCTGGTGGAAAAAGGCTGGTGAACGAGAGAGGTGAAAGGCGAGTAGCACGCATAGTCCGCAGCAACAGAAGGACAACAACATGACAAATTACAGCTGAATTCAATGCAGGTGCCTCACAAAGCATAGCTCAACCCACAACAAGATGGACTTTGCAAAGGATCGGCTTTAGCAGCAGGAGACCATCAAGGAAATAAGAAAAAGACGCCTGTTGTTGGCCCTTGCCACCGTGCTCGATAGGTCTCAGATTGGTTTGAGGAACATCTGAGTTTAACCTGCTTCCATGGCCAGCTCAGTCCTCTGACCTCAATCCTATTTGTGGGACGAGGTCCCCTCCCCTGCTTACACCTCTCTGACACTGCAGCTGCCCCCTCCCCAGCCCACACCTCTCTGACACTGCAGCTGTCCCCTCCCCTGCTTACACCTCTCTGACACTGCGGCTATCCACTCCCCTGCTTACACCTCTCTGACACTGCAGCTGTCCCCTCCCCTGCTTACACCTCTCTGACACTGCAGCTGTCCCCTCCCCTGCTTACACCTCTCTGACACTGCAGCTGTCCCCTCCCCTGCTTACACCTCTCTGACACTGCAGCTGCCCCCCTCCCCAGCCTACACCTCTCTGACACTGCAGCTGTCCCCTCCCCTGCTCACACCTCACTGACGCTGAAACTATCCCCTCCCCTGCTTACACCTCTCTGACACTGCAGCTGTCCCCTCCCCTGCTTACACCTCTCTGACACTGCAGCTGTCCCCTCCCCTGCTTACACCTCTCTGACACTGCGGCTATCCACTCCCCTGCTTACACCTCTCTGACACTGCAGCTGTCCCCTCCCCTGCTTACACCTCTCTGACACTGCAGCTGTCCCCTCCCCTACTTACACCTCTCTGACACTGCAGCTGCCCCCTCCCCTGCTTACACCTCTCTGACACTGCAGCTGTCCCCTCCCCTGCTCACACCTCACTGACACAAACTATCCCCTCCCCTGCTTACACCTCTCTGACACTGCAGCTGTCCCCTCCCCTGCTTACACCTCTCTGACACTGCAGCTGTCCCCTCCCCTACTTACACCTCTCTGACACTGCAGCTGCCCCCTCCCCTGCTTACACCTCTCTGACACTGCAGCTGTCCCCTCCCCTGCTCACACCTCACTGACACAGACTATCCCCTCCCCTGCTTACACCTCTCTGACACTGCAGCTGTCCCCTCCCCTACTTACACCTCTCTGACACTGCAGTTGTCCCCTCCCCTGCTTTCACCTCTGACACTGCAGCTGTCCCCTCCCCTGCTTACACCTCTCACACTGCAGCTGTCCCCTCCCCTGCTTACACCTCTCTGACACTGCAGCTGTCCCCTCCCCTACTTACACCTCACTGACACTGCAGCTGTCCCCTCCCCTGCTTACACCTCTCTGACACTGCAGCTGTCCCCTCCCCTACTTACACCTCACTGACACTGCAGCTGTCCCCTCCCCTGCTTACACCTCTCTGACACTGCAGCTGTCCCCTCCCCTACTTACACCTCACTGACACTGCAGCTGTCCCCTCCCCTGCTTACACCTCTCTGACACTGTAATTGTCCTTGGCAGGTTTAAGTGCTCAATATCAATTGTTATGTATAGAGCACGTGTGGGGGCCCAATGTAAAACTTGCACTGGGGCCCAGAGCTCCTTAGCTACGCTACTAGCAGTAACTGAGCAGCCAGTTCTTGATGATGAAATGTTGGAAGAAGGAAAATGGGCAAACGCAGGGATCTGAGAGACTCCAAGGGCCCGTTTCCACTAGACCCAAATGGCGGCCTTTTCCTGAATGCGATTTCGGATGAAGAAACACAGCCTATAGAAATCAATAAGCTACATCCGAATCACATACATGAGGAAAGAAAAATGATGCAAGCTGCAGATTTCTGTAAAACGCATCAGAATCCCCATAGCCACGCGTGGCAGTGCTATAGCAATTCCCATCAGCACGTGTGCCACGTCATAAGAGCCATTCATAACAACGTAGCCATCTGACACATTTTGGCCTCTTTTTACACTAGCAGGATAAACCTGCGTTGAGTTACCCTATTTTAGCACAAGGGACCACAAAAGCAAAGAAAGTCTATGGAGACTTTCGCACTTATTGTGGTCCCTTGTGGTGCACCGGAAGTATCCGATTCGACGCAAGGGCAGCAGCGTGTTTACCGCAAGCACGGCGTTCCAACGCATGGAGCTTCAGGTAATGCAAGACTATGGGCGGCGCACGTCAACAATGCATGTGCTGATGGGAATCCCAGTGACGTACTTCCTGCCCAGCAGGGAATACGTCACTGAGCGGGGGGCGCTATGCATATGACCCTGCCCAGCAGGGAGTGAGTCACTGAGTGGGGGTGGTGCTATGCATATGACCCTGCCCAGAAGGGAGTACGTCACTGAGCAGGGGTGGTGCAATGCATCTGACCCTGCCCAGCAGGGAGTGTATCACTGAGCAGGTGCCAGGGCTATGCATATGATCCTGCCGGGGAGGGAGTGCGTCACTGAGCAGGGGATGGTGCTTTGCATATGACCCTGCCCAGCAGGGGGTTAGTCACTAAGCGGGGGGCGGCACTATGCATATGACCCTGCCCAACAGGGAGTGCATCACTGAATGGCAGGCTGTGCTATGCATATGACCCTACGCAGCAGAGAGTACGTCACTGAGCGGGGGCGGTGCTATGCATATGACCCTACCCAGCAGGGAATGTGGCACTGTACGGTGGGCGGTGCTATGCATATGACCCTGCGCAGCAGGGAGTGCATCGCTGAGTGGCAGGGGATCCAATACTTCACTGAAGTATTTGATCCCCTGCATATTTTGCTTGTTTCCCCTCTGACCAAGAAATGACCAGTCTATAATTGTAATGGTAGATTAAATGTAGCTGTGAGAGACAGAAGAACAACAAAAGAACGCAGGCCTTGTTCACAGTGTTCAGTTACATTGCAGAATAATTCTGCATGTCAGCTCGCTGTCTATACAATTCTATGGGCCTGTTCACAGTACTGCGCTGTACCTGATCACTGCACATACAATGCTATGGGCCTGGTCACAGTACTGTGCTGTACCTGATCACTGCCCGTACAATGCTATGGGCCTGTTCACAGTACTGCGCTGTAACTGATCACTGCCCATACAATGCTATGGGCCTGGTCACAGTACTGTGCTGTAACTGATCACTGTCCATACAATGCTATGGGCCTGGTCACAGTACTGCGCTGTACCTGATGACTGTCCATACAATGCTATGGGCCTGGTCACAGTACTGTGCTGTAACTGATCACTGCCCATACAATGCTATGGGCCTGGTCACAGTACTGTGCTGTAACTGATCACTGTCCATACAATTCCATGGGCCTGTTCACAGTACTGCGCTGTACCTGATGACTGTCCATACAATGCTATGGGCCTGGTCACAGTACTGTGCTGTAACTGATCACTGCCCATACAATGCTATGGGCCTGGTCACAGTACTGTGCTGTAACTGATCACTGTCCATACAATTCCATGGGCCTGTTCACAGTACTGCGCTGTACCTGATGACTGTCCATACAATGCTATGGGCCTGGTCACAGTACTGCGCTGTAACTGATCACTGCCCATACAATTATATGGGCCTGGTCACAGTACTGCGCTGTAACTGATCACTGCCCATACAATTCTATGGTCCTGGTCACAGTACTGCGCTGTAGCTGATCACTGTCCATACAATTCCATGGGCCTGTTCACAGTACTGTGCTGTAACTGATCACTGCCCATACAGTTCTATGGGCCTGGTCACAGTACTGTGCTGTAACTGATCACTGCCCATACAGTTCTATGGGTCTGGTCACAGTACTGTGCTGTAACTGATCACTGCCCATACAGTTCTATGGGCCTGGTCACAGTGCTGCGCTGTAACTGATCACTGCCTATACAATTCTATGGGCCTGGTCACAGTACTGCGCTGTAACTGATCACTGCCCATACAGTTCTATGGGCCTGGTCACAGTACTGCGCTGTAGCTGATCACTGCCTATACAATTCCATGGGCCTGTTCACAGCACTGCACTGTAACTGATCACTGCCCATACAGTTCTATGGGCCTGATCACAGTACTGTGCTGTAACTGATCACTGCCCATACAGTTCTATGGGCCTGGTCACAGTACTGCGCTGTAGCTGATCACTGCCTATACAATTCCATGGGCCTGTTCACAGCACTGCACTGTAACTGATCACTGCCCATACAGTTCTATGGGCCTGATCACAGTACTGTGCTGTAACTGATCACTGCCCATACAGTTCTATGGGCCTGGTCACAGTACTGTGCTGTAACTGATCACTGCCCATACAGTTCTATGGGCCTGGTCACAGTACTGCGCTGTAGCTGATCACTGCCTATACAATTCCATGGGCCTGTTCACAGCACTGCACTGTAACTGATCACTGCCCATACAGTTCTATGGGCCTGATCACAGTACTGTGCTGTAACTGATCACTGCCCATACAGTTCTATGGGCCTGGTCACAGTACTGCGCTGTAGCTGATCACTGCCTATACAATTCCATGGGCCTGTTCACAGCACTGCACTGTAACTGATCACTGCCCATACAGTTCTATGGGCCTGGTCACAGCACTGCACTGTAACTGATCACTGCCCATACAATGCTATGGGCCTGGTCACAGTACTGCGCTGTAACTGATCACTGCCCATACAATTCTATGGGCCTGGTCACACAACTGCGCTGTAACTGATCACTGCCCATACAATTCTATGGGCCTGGTCACACAACTGCACTGTAACTGATCACTGCCCATACAATGCTATTGGCCTGTTTACAGTACTGAATTGTAACGGATCGCGTTATTCTAACTGGCTGCATGCAGACTTTGTATTACAGTCTAGTTCTCCGTTGCAGTTCATTACAACCCATAACACTTGTGTTATACAACTGACCGCTGTGAATCCAGCCATGGGCCACATTCACTTGTGTAATGGGTGCTCCGTAACGCAGCTTACCGCACTGCAATGCAACATCCATGTGATGTTCACAGCGCGGCGGGCAAGTAGCGATATAACGGGTCACGGCATGGTAACCCATTGCATGCCTCTAAATAAGCGGAAACAGTAGAAGTGAAACATACCTGCATTTGACTGTATGCTTAACTGTACCGACGCATGACGACCGTAGCGTGCGATATGACTTTTTGTTCCATAGCGCTGCGTTCCTGTTACAGGAAACACAACGTGATGTCCCTCTGTGAACATGGCCTTAGGCCCGGTTCACATTAGTGTTCGCTATCAGGATTTTCCGGATCGGATCCGGAACGCATACTGTACAAACGGAACGTACGTTCCGCATAGCAATGTAATGTCTATGCGGAAGTTCACACGCGTCCGTTCCGTACAGAACGGAGCCGGATCGGATCCGGACACTTTTCCAACATGCGCTATTTTTTGGGTCCGGCTCTCCGGCCCACGCACCCGGACCGGAGCCGGACCTGAGCCTGACAGCACCATCCGGAACACAGAAACCAATGGGAAACGGAAGGCACAGAACACACTGCCTACAAAAATCTGAAGTTCTACCCCACTTCCTATGCGTATCCAAGCGGCCATTTCGGATGGGGACACATGGGCCAAGCATGTCTGGAGTGGAGCAGCAGTGACAGACGTGCTGGAGCTGTTTGGCAGAATGTCGGAGGTGAAGGTGAGGCCTACAGCGGAGGACCTGATTCTACAGGTGCACCAGGTGCACCTTCTGCTGACCCCAACATTTTTTTATTTAATTTCGCTATTTTTTGCCCACGGATCCTGATGGCAGCCTGATGCATGCCTGATGCAAACGGACCGGATCCTGATCAGGATCAGGTCCTGATCCGATCAGGATCCGATCAGGATCCGGTCTGTTTGCAAGGCAAAACGCAAGTGTGAATGGGGCCTTAGGCAGTGGTGTGTTGCATAATGAATGCATTTAATACCTACACGGCGTGCCCTTGTATTGTTTTTGTCTGTGTTTGTTAAGTAACTGCCAAGTCAAATTCCTTGTAACTGCAAACTTATGTGGCCAAATAAAGTGGATTATGATAATAATAATGTATGTAAACTGCAATGGAGACTGGACATAGACTTTAACCACTTTACCCCCGCGCGTACGTATTTCTCCGCCCCTTTTTCCATCCTTTAAAAACCAGGGACGGAGAAACACGTACTTTCCGCGTTCCCGACGCTGCCCGCGCTCCCGCTCGTAAACACGCCGCCCGCCGCTAGTAAACACGCCGCCGCCCGCTCGCCCAGAGATCAATGAACGGGAAAATCCATTCCCGTTCGTTGATCTAAGCCCCGCAATGATCAGCTGCTCTCCTATGGGCAGCGCGATCATTGTGAGAAAAAACTCACGTGTCCAGCCTCCTTATTCTTCCTCCAAGCTTCCGGAAGGAAGCTTGGAGGTCGCATTAAAACAAAAAGTTACTGTGGCCATCTTGTGGCCAAATAGTAAACTACACCCTACACATTTTTCACATACAAATAAATGACTTTTACACATAAAATTAACTCATTACCTCCCACACTCCCCATTTTTTTTTTTTTTTGTAATTAAAAAAAAATTAAAAAATTTACAATTAAAAAAAATACATAAATAGTTACCTTAGGGACTGAACTTTTTAAATATTTATGTCAAGAGGGTATAACACTGTTACTTTATAAACTATGGGCTTGTAATTAGGGATGGACGCAAAACTGAAAAAAATGCACCTTTATTTCCAAATAAAATATTGGCGCCAAACATTGTGATAGGGACATAATTTAAATGGTTTTATAACCGGGACAAAAGGGCAAATACGTTTCATGGGTTTTAATTACAGTAGCATGCATTATTTAAAAACTATAATGGCCGAAAACTGAAAAATAATTATTTTTTTCCCCACATTTTTCCTATTTTCCCATTAAAACAAATTTAGAAAAAAATAATTCTTGGCATAATGTCCCACCTAAAGAAAGCCTAATTGGTGGCGAAAAAAACAAGATATAGTTCATTTCATTGCGATAAGTAATAATAAAGTTATAGACGAATGAATGGAAGGAGCGCTGAAAGGTGAAAATTGCTCTGGTGCTCAGGGGGTAAAACCCCTCAGTGGTGAAGTGGTTAAAGGACAACTGAAATGAGAGGTATATGGAGGCTGCCATATTTATTTCCTTTTAAGCAATACCAGTTGCCTGGCTGTGCTGCTGATCCTCTGCCTCTAATGCTTTTAGCCATACACCCTGAACAAGCATGCAGCATATCAGGTGTGTCTGGCATTATTGTCAGATCCGACAGGATTAGCTGCAATAAATATGGCAGGCTCCGCATACCTCTCACTACAGTACATATAGAACAGTGTTGCTTGCGAATTTTCGCCCAAGTCATTTTCGCATCGAAAATCTCGTTTTCGAATTCGGCGAATTTTTCGCAAAAATCTCCATAAATATTCGCGTTTTCGACCAGTAGCGAAAAT
This sequence comes from Hyperolius riggenbachi, assembly GCF_040937935.1. Lineage (NCBI taxonomy): Eukaryota > Metazoa > Chordata > Amphibia > Anura > Hyperoliidae > Hyperolius > Hyperolius riggenbachi. Next base: position 8,574,765 of record NC_090650.1, read on the forward strand.
TACAGAAACTTCACTGTATGCTGACGCTTATGCCCTTATGCGGAAAAAGTTCCGCAATAATCGGCTAAATATGCGCATGGGTGAACTAATACATGCGTACTTTCCATCTTTCAATGCGGAATTGTATACGTATAGAAGGGCAATATTATTGCTGCGCATGCGCTATGATCCGTATAGATGCAGTTACCGCACGCGTAGTTGACTTCGCAATACATACGTCAACTACGTGTAGCGGGCGAAGATTCGCATAGCGGTACTACGACTACGTGGAAATACGTACGCGATGAACTACGAAGTTAACGTGAAAATAACGGATATTATGCGAAAAATTGACACGAAAATATTCGATCGACAATTCGCCTGTTGGAAAGAAATTAGTGCCTTTTTTCGGCAAAAATTTTTGCATTTTTGCTCATCACTGATATAGAAGCTTATGGACAGTGAGCTGCCATGCAGAATAATTCTGCAATGTGACTGAGCACTGTGAACTAGGCCTCGAAAACCCAGTGTGCCAAAGTCTGAGCTTGAAGTGCGTTATAATGAGTGAAAATTATTTGATCCCCTATCAAACAGCAAGATTTTAGGCTCCCATGTGTCTTCACTATATGCAGGTAATGAGCTGAGATAAGCAGCAGCTAAGGGAAGTGCTGCTAATCTCAGCTTGTTACAGGACCTGCATAAAAGACACCTGTCCACAGAAGCAATCAGATTCCAAACTAACCACCATGGCCAAGTCCAAAGAGCTGTCCAAGGATGTCAGAAACATGCACAAGGCTGGAGTGGGTCACAAGACTATCGGCAAGCAGCTTGGTAAGAAGGTGACAACTGGAGCAATAACTCACAAATACATGAAACACAAAATAACTGTCAGTCTCCCGCGGTCGGGGGCTCCGAGTGAGATCTCTCCTCGTGGAGCTGTAATGATCAGGACAACGGTGATGAAGCAATCCAGAAGCCTCTGAGGTCCTTCTGCTCAAGACAGAACAGTGCAGCCCGTCTGCAGCTTGCCAAATTGCCAAGGCACATCGGCATAAACCAAAGGAGAACTGGGTGAACGTGATGTGGTCAACTGAGACCAATTTAGCATCAACTCAACTCGTTGTTTTTGGAAGAGGAAGAATGCTGCCTATGATCCCCTACAACACCATCCCCACCAACAAACATGCTTTTGGGGGTGCTAAGGGAACAGGACTCCTTCACCTCATTGAAGAGACAATGGACAGGGCCCAGTACCATCAGATCTTGGTTGAGCACCTTCTTTCCTCAGCCAGGACATGGAAAATGGATGGGTCTTCCAGCATGACAATGACCCAAAACACATGGCCAAGGCAACAAAGGTGCGCCTCAAGAAGAAGCACATGAAGGTCCTGGAGTGGTCTGGCCAGTGTCCAGACCCAAGTCCAATAGAAAATCTGTGGAGGAAGCTGAAGGTTCAAGTTGACAAACATCAGCCTCGAAACCTTGCAGACTTGGAGAGGATCTGCAAGGAGGAGCCGGCCAGAATCCCTCCTGAGATGTGTGCAAACCTGGTGGCCAACTACAAGACACATCTGACCTCTGTGCCTACAAGAGTTAAAGAGACTCTGTAACGAAATAAAGTTCCCCTGGTGGGTACTCACCTCGGGAGGGGGAAGCCTCGGGGTCCCAACGAGGCTTCCCCCTCCCCTGTAGCTGCAGGCAGTCCAGCGCTGGCTCCCCCAAAGTGTCCCGGAATCCTCCCGCGACAAGACTGACAAGCGCTGATTTACCTTTCCTGGCTCCAGCGGGGGGCGCTGTAGCGGCTCTCAGCACGGAGATAGGCGGAAATAGCCAATCTCTGTCGGGTCCGCTCTACTGCGCAGGTGCAGGAGACTTGCAGGTGCAGGAGACTTGCAGGCGCAGGAGACTTGCAGGAGACTTGCACCTGCGCTGTAGAGCAGCCCGACAGCGATCGGCTATTTCCACCTATCTCCAAGCGGAGAGCTAATACTGCGCCTGCGCTGGAGCCGGAAAGGTAAATATTTATATCCCTGCTGTTCGGGAGCTTTATCTCCGCCGCCGTGAGACCGAGGAGGACGGGAGTCTTTAATTGGATCCGGAGGCTTCCCCCACCCGAGGTTAGTACCCCCCAGGGGAGGTTTTTAAAGTTTACAGGTTTTCTTTAAAAAAGGGAACCAGAGTTGAAAATAAACCAATTAAATAAACAATTGTATCTATCCTCATCCTCCTAAAAATGACTTAAAAAGTAGATTTAAATATAAAAAAAAAAAACTGTGAAATATCTTAAGTTTTTATTGTTTTTGCCCAATGACACATTCATTGAAGTATGCCATAGCTCAAATTTATGAACTAATGACCCTTTATCTCTTTCCTGCTCTCAGAAGCCATTTTCTGCTAGGAAAGTGTTTTATAGTTGTAATTTATAAGTAAGGGTCACACTATAGTCACTTCCTGTCAGGACTGAGTCAGCCACTTACATACCTGATATTTAACTCATTCAGGCAGAGAAAGAAAAAAAAGGAACACAGCCTAGTTATTTGTATGTTTGGCACTGTACATACACGTCTATCTCATCATGTCACTTCGGGTATCCTTTAAGCCACCAAGTACTAAGTCATCTTTATGATTGGGAGTCAAATACTTATTTCACTCATCACAATGCACATTAAGCTCTGACTTTGGGGCGCTGGTTTTTGAGGGTTCTTCTGTTATGTCTCTCACAGGTACAATAAACCTACCATTACAATTATAGACCAGTCATTTACTGGTCAGAGGGAAAGCAGGAGGGACATGGTGGCTGCCATATTTATTTCCTGTTAAACATTACCAGTTCCCTGGCTGTCCTGCTGATCTCTCTGGCTGCAGTAGTGTCTGAATCACACCAGAAACAAGCATGCAGCTAATCCAGTCACATTTCGGTTAGAGTACCTGATATGCTGCATGCTTGTTCAGGGCCTATGGCTAAAAGTATTAAAGGATCAGCAGGATAGCCAGGCAATCTGCATTGTTTAAAAGGAAATTAATATGGCCGCCTCCCTATCCCTCTCACTTCAGGTGTGCTTTAAGTAAATGTTTGCTTTAGAGATGCATTGTTGGGAAGCTTTCATGAGTACAATTTCCAATTAAAGGGAACTGAAGTGAGAGGTATATGGAGGCTGCCATATTTATTTCCTTTTAAACAATACCAGCTTGGTTGTCCTGCTGAACTATTTGGCTTCAGTAGAGTCTGAATCACACCAGAAACAAGCATGCAGCTAATCTTGTCAGATCTGACAATAATGTCAAAAACACCTGATCTGCTGCATGCTTGTTCAGGGGCTATGGCTTGAAGTATTAGAGGCAGAGGATCAGCAGGACAGCCGGGCAACTGGTATGGCTTAAAAGGAAATAAACATGGCAGCCTCCATATACCTCTCACTTCAGGTGTCCTTTAAAGTGAAATGTTACTTTAAAAAGGCGGTTAAATAAGTAGTGCAATTATACTCTATTACTGACCAAAGTCACACTTTAGAACATTTTAAAAAGTACTGTAAGGGCCCTTTCACACTTCTGTGCGGTGCTGTCTGTAAGGGCCCTTTCACACTTATGTGCGGTGCTGTCTGTAAGGGCCCTTTCACACTTCTGTGCGGTGCTCTCTGTAAGGGCCCTTTCACACTTCTGTGCGGTGCTATCCGATATAACATGCCTCAAGCTGTTTTTTTATCGAGTTTTGAGAATCGCCAGCGCTTTTAAAAACTCTTTGCTAATGAAAGTGTATGGAGGAGAGCCCATTAGAGCGATTGCGATTTTGAAAATCGCAAACGCAGGACATGCAGCATTTTGTGAGCGATTGTGCTCCATTACATGATATATAAGCTACTTTAATCGCCAACAAACCGCTGACAACGCGCTAGCGCTTTGCGATTTCTAGCGTGCCCCTGGCCTAACATGACAGTCAGCTGACGTTCGTATTACCACTCACAGTAAAGAAAGACTCCCTGTATTTTGCGATGTAACGCGTCGGGGGAACAGTTCATCGCAGGACGCACGCGACTTCTTGTCGGGTTTATTTGTTCACGCTGAAACCGCCCCCCCCTCCGCACATGGCCTGCGCCGGTAACGCGTACACATGATCGCGCCCAAACGAGCCACAACACTGAACAGAACATTATCATTCGCAACAAATGTATCATATTAGCCGGTCACACTGTAGCTGCCTGGGGGGCGGTTGCTAGCGGCGACAGCCCTGAGGCGGTCCCCTCCCCCCTGGTGATGAGAAGGAGAGCATATGTCACACATGAGCAGGTTGCCACAATTATCATGGTACAGTCAGTGCCCTGCAGAGGAGCCCAGCTTACCTGATGAGCCTGGATGGAGGGAGTCAGCGGATGGGGACATGGGGGGGGATCACACACAGGGTGGGATCATGTCACAGCCTGGATCCCCTGATCAGAGAGCAGGAAGCAGCAGCAGCACAGTCTCCCTGCAACGTCAGCTGAGCTGGGATCTCTCCCCCTCCTCCTCCTCCTCTGCCTCCTCCTCCTTCTCTGCTGAGGTCACAGGAAAAACCTGATGGATGGGTGGGGAGGAATCCCAGCCATCACACACACAGGAAGGAGGTCTCACTACTGCTGCTGCATAATAATAAGAATAATGTGTGAAGGGGGGGATTCCGCTGCCTGCGTCATTGTCTGCCCTACGGCTGCATGCAGCGGCCATAAACCTCTTATCAGCCAGCCGAGCTGATAACACCGCAGCTGATAGTGATAGATATTGCGGGCTTGTCTGCAGCGCAGCGTAGGTTCGGACAGACAAGTGCGGGGCGTTAAAAGCGGCGTTTTCATTGCAAGCGGAAGGGTCCACTTGAGCGCTTTACAAGCGACTTCAGCATCGCTGAAAATCGCTAACGTTTTCAAAAACGCTTGTACAATGAAAAGTATATGGAAGTGTTCTCATCTAAGCGATTTGCTGAAACGCAAATGCGTTGCCTGCAGCATTTTCTGAGCGATTCGCATTTCAATGTTAAGTGTAGGAACGCTGGTAAATCGCTCTGGAAGCGCTGTCCTTTTCACTATCAACAAAGTTTTTCCAGCGATTTTACCCATCAAACCTTGCAGTTTACCTACAAAACACCTTTTTTTCTGTGCAGATGTCATTTCCTGTTTATGGAAGACTTAGACACAACTTATTGAACTAGAAATCGCTAATCGCTGAAAAAAACGCTTTCTGTATAGTGAAAAATCGCTTGAAAATCTCTAGGAAAAAACGCTGGTGAACTCCAGAAAATCGCTCAGTGTTTGCGTTTAGCGATTTCTACTGTGAATGGGCCCGACCGCGGCGTTTCAGCCTCATTCACACTGGAGTGTTTTACTGGCGATTTCAGCTTGTCTATTGCTAGAGCATGAAAAAGCGATATGGCAATGCAAATCAATGGTCGGGTTCACACTGTAGCGATTGCCAGCGATTAGGGATTTGCTGAAATCGCAAAAATGGTACATGAAGCATTTTTTTATTTTTTTTTGTGATTTTGAAGCGATTGCATTTCAATTTTAAACAATTACTAAATGTAATTGCTCCAAAATCAGTTTCTACCACAGTAAAAAACAAAAACAAAAAAAAAAACCGCCAGGAATATCGGTTTGCTAAATAGTAGGGACTTTTCTAGCATTTTGCAATTCCCTGTGAGGCCTCTTTCACATTGCATTCCGATCACGTTAGTGTTCACTTTTTTGAAGCGTTTTTTTTTTTTTCCCCTTCCCGGCGATTTCTGTTCGTTGGACGTTTTTGGTATGCGTTTTTGCAGAGCAGTTCCGTTATTTGATCCGGAGAAGAATAAATACAATTTATTCTTAGAAACGCGAACGCAATCGATGCACAAAGCGATTTTGTGAGCGTTTTGCATTTTCCTATACCTTCCATTGTAGCAAAATTGCCTTGAAAATGGTCCATGCAGCTCTTCTCTGAGCGATAAGCGGACGGATCGCCCTAGTCTGAACTAGAGCATAGGATAGCATGGTGGAAGCGCTTTCAGGGCGATTATGAAAAATCGCAGGCGCTTAAAAAAAATCCAAAAACGCCTCCAGTGCGAACGAGTCCTTACGAGCTTGTTCGAGCTGTTTTACATGGATGTCTGGCAAGCTTTTGCCACACCCCACGTTTAAACGCTGTTGATTAAACGCCAGCGTTTAACCCCTAGCTTCTGGGAAGCCATCAAGACTTGCAGTTCAGGTTCTACAATGGGGTCCTGGCGTTTACCGCTACCGAAAAAAAATGGTTGCTTTCAAGACAAGACGCAACGCAGGGATCTATCGCCAAGCTTTCATGAAAGCCTGCAAAAGCCAGCTTTAAACGCTCCCATTCGCTTGAATGGGACGGCGGTAGATCCCCAAAAATTTTGTGTCTGAAACTCCGCGTTTAAAGCAGCAAAAGCATCCGTGTGAACCTGCCCTTAGGGCTGGTTCACACGGACGTCTGGCAAGTTTCTTGCCAGACATTGCGTTTAAACGCCGGCGTAATTATGATGATTGTCGAATCTGAATCTAAAAAAATCTTTAAGTGTATGGCCACCTTTAGGCCTTGTTCCGTTTGCGTGTCCGTCCGCGTTGGTTTTTTTTTTTTTTGAGGTGTCTTTTTTTTTTTTTCCCCGATTCCCGCCGCTTGGGTGGGCGATTCGTTTTTGTGCTTAGCGGTTTTCTAAGCGTTTTTTCCAAGCGGTTTTTTAATTAATTCCCTGACGCAAGTCAGGAAGTGAACTCTTTGACCCAGAAAATAATACAATGTATTTATTCTTAACAACGCGAGCGCAATCGCCTTAATGCACGTTTTTGTACGCGTTTGCCAATTTTCCTATACCTTCCATTGAGGCGCCCCAAAATGGAACACGCACTGCATAGACATTCATTGCCCATGCGGTCGGGGGGCGTTTTGAAAAAACGCAGGTGGGCGAAAAAAAGTCGAAAAGGCCTGCAGTGTGAATAAGCCCTTAGTCAGGAAGGTGAGATAATGTAACAGAAAAGCTTTGTGAATCAGCCCCCATGTATCACAAGATCGCTGTGACAACGTGTCAGTTTACAAGCTGTGACCGTTACACTAATAGCGTAACTCGTGGTCGACACTGTCGGTATTGATGTTAATATTGCCTTGTGCGGTCCTGTACAGCTCTATTGCCGCACTTTTGTGCATCGATCCCCGTATATCGGTTGCTGCAGGAATACACAGACGCCTCTGATGCTCGTGGTTCAGCTCCTCCCCCTCGCCCACCTGACCAGGGTGCTGGAAGCTCTCCAGGAGAGGACAGGTGTCACTGCTGACGTCACGGCGGCTGCAGCTCCTCCCTCCCCTCCTGCTGGGGTCACATGATCACCAGCAGTGATGACGTCACTGCTCACACAGAATGGCTCAGGCATGAGGCTGATTGTTATTCTACAGGGAGTGTCCAGCCATTCATATGTACTGACGCCCTCCGAAGTAAGATGTTCTGCAGCAGTTCACACATCATATAATATCCACTGATCACAGAGGCTGCTGCTAAGAAGGCTGGGTTCACACATGACATAGCGTGAAAGGCTGCGTTTTATGTCACGTTTTATGTTAAAGGGAAGGTTCAGGGAACTCTTGAAAAAAATAAAAATCCCTATCCACTTACCTGGGGCTTCCTCCAGCCCGTGGCAGGCAGGAGGTGCCCTCGCCGCCGCTCCAGAGGCTTCCGGTCGTCTTCGGTGGCCGACCCGACCTGGCCGGCTGCCAGGTCGGGCTCTTCTGCGCTCCATGGCCGGGCTCTTCTGCGTCCCACGCCGGCGCGCTGACGTCATCGGACGTCCTCCGGGCTGTACTGCGCAGGCGCAGAACTACTGCGCCTGCGCAGTACAGCCCGGAGGACGTCCGATGACGTCAGCGCGCCGGCGTGGGACGCAGAAGAGCCCGGCCATGGAGCGCAGAAGAGCCCGACCTGGCAGCCGGCCTGGCCAGGTCGGGTCGGCCACCGAAGACGACCGGAAGCCTCTGGAGCGGCGGCGAGGGCACCTCCTGCCTGCCACGGGCTGGAGGAAGCCCCAGGTAAGTGGATAGGGATTTTTATTTTTTTCAAGAGTTCCCTGAACCTTCCCTTTAAGGTTGTGTGCGGTGTTTTGCATTTTTACTGCATTTGTGGTGCATTAGAGATGCATTTTGCGTGCGTTTTAATGCGTTTGCAGTTCGCATATACCAGACTATCCAAGCAGCTCGGGGTGACCCAAACCAGTAGGAATGTATAGGGGGAGAAAAGAGACCAAGAAGCCCTCCTACTAATAAGCAATGCTTGATGTGATTTGTGTTCTTAAAACAGAAGGAAACTTACAATAATTCAGCTATAAATGAACATTTGTGGTTACCCACAATGCACCACTACTGAATATGCAAATTATCCCTTTTCACCCCTGTAAGCCAGGCTCACATCCAGAACCGCTGGTGTATAGCAAGCCTATAGCTTTAAATATTACACAGCCACATCAACCCCACATGCAGACAGCCTGTTTGGGGCTTTTGGCCCTCATCAGTGCATGGCAGGGATTGATATGGCTGTATGGGATAAGGCTTGGACTAGTACATATGCGTTTTTCATGCTTTTTTTTATTTCCATTTATGAAAATCCCTTGGAAGAAAACAGGAAGCCAAAATAAAGTATAAAAAAATAAAATGGAAAATGCATGAAAAATGCATACCGTTGCGTTCCCATTGACTTTCATTATGTGCGTTTTGGCAGCATTCCTGCATAATATGCAACAAAAGCAGCGTTTTTGAAAACACACAGAAAACGCGTTTTTATATGTGTTTGTTCCTGCATCACATAGACTTTCATTAGAGGCAAAAACGCAGCGTTTTCTGCAACACTACCGTTTCTGCGATGTGTGCAACCAGCCGAAAGGAAATATCAGGCAATTTAAACAAAAAGAGATTTACCTACCTGGGGCTTCCTCTGGCTCCTGGAAGGCTAAGGACTCGTTTCCACTGTTGCGGTGCGGAATCGCCTGGATTCCACCGCGGACGAAATCGCATGCGGATGCGTTTCTGCATGCGGTTTTACCCGCGATTTCGCATGGCTAAAAAGCAGGCGAATTTAACCATGTCACTGCCTGTGTAAATTTCCATAACATTACATGTGAAATCGCACGCGAAATCGCGGGGAAAAACGCATGACAAGGCCGCATGCGATTTCCCTATTAAAAGCATTGCGGGCAATGCGCATTTCAGCCGCATGCGAAATCTGACGACTCTGCCATGCAGATTTCCCCCCGCACACTAAAAACGCACCCGCATGACGCACAAGTGGAAACAATCCCATCCACTTGTATTGCCTATGCGGTGTCCGCATGCGGATTCGCTATAGTGGAAACGAGCCCTAAGAGAGTGTGTGTGTGTGTGTGTGTGTACTGTGTGTGTGTGTGTGTGTGTGTGTGTACAGTGTGTGTGTGTGTGTGTGTACAGTGTGTGTGTACAGTGTGTGTGTGTGTGTGTGTGTGTGTGTACAGTGTGTGTGTGTACAGTGTGTGTACAGTGTGTGTGTACAGTGTGTGTGTGTGTGTGTGTACAGTGTGTGTGTACAGTGTGTGTGTGTGTGTGTACAGTGTGTGTGTGTGTGTGTACAGTGTGTGTGTGTACAGTGTGTGTGTGTGTGTGTGTGTACAGTGTGTACTGTGTGTACTGTGTGTACTGTGTGTACTGTGTGTGTGTACTGTGTGTACGTGTACGTGTACGTGTGTGTGCGTGTGCGTGTGCGTGTGCGTGTGCGTGTGTGTGTCGCGATCACTCGAAAACGGCTTGACCGAATTGAACGAAACTTGATATGCAGATCCTTTACTACCTGGGATGATATGTTCTGGGGGTCTCGCATCCCCCCTGCACACGTGGGCGGAGCTACAAACAGCCAATCAGATTTCACCCATCCATGTCAATAGAAAAAATGTAAAAGGCTGCCATTCTCACAGTAATCAAGCCACAGTCCCCACACTTGCCACAGGTGGTCACTTGGTGACTGAGGTTACAAATCCAGGAAAAGTGGGCGGAGCATAAAACAGCCAATCAAATTTCAGCCATTCATTTTAAATGGAAAAATGTAAACTGCAGCCATTCTTAGACTGTTAATCGCAGGGCTCTCAAACTTGCCACAGTTGGTCACCTGGTGACTAGGATTAAGAGTCAAGAAAGTGGGTGGAGCCTACAACAGCCAATCAAAATTCACCTATTGATTTTCAAGGGGAATATTTAAACTGCTGCCATTCTTACACTGTTAATGGCAAAGGCTTCAAACTTGCTACAGTTGGTCTTTGGGTGACTTGGTGGATAAACTGCTTCCATTCACACATTTTTGATGCCAGGAACCTGAAAGCTCACAAACTTGGTCACTGCGTGACTGTGTGTCAAGGTTACAAAAAGTGGGCGGAGCCAAAAACAAATTTCACTGGAAAATGTAAACTGCAGCCATTCTTACACCGTTAATGGCAGGGCTCTCAAACTTTGCACAGTTGGTCACTGGGTGGAGCCTATAATAGCCAATCAAAATTCAACTGTTGATTTTCAAGGGGAATATTTAAATTGCTGCCATTCTTGCACTGTTAATAGCAGATGCCTCAAACCTCAAATTGAATTGAATCCCGATTGGACATGTCGGATTGAATCCAATCAATGAATCGAATCGGACAAAAAATTGTATGGTGTAGATGGGGATTTAACCTCCTTGGCGGTAACCCCGAGCTAAGGTCGGGGCGCAAAACTGCAGCTCAGAGCAGTAATACCGACCTCTGCTCGGGGTAGCCACCAGAGGCTGTGTGCAGAGTATAGCGCGCAGCGGGAGCGTTTCTACATACTTCCCGGGGACGTCATGACAACAGCCGGTAATTTCACTTTAGAGTTGCAGCGCCACCTGCAGGATGGAGGCATAACTGCAGTGCTGGAGGCGGGAGGTGAGTGATTGCTGGGCTGCTGCAGATCTCCCGGGCAGCAGGATTGTTTTCCAGGTTTTAGGTTCTGAAAGGGTGCAAAAGAATTGTACCGCATTTAGACCCTAAAATCTGGAAAAAATCATGCTGCCAGGGGGTTAAAGGACAACTGAAGCCAGAGGCAATATAAATCAATAATAATAATAGTAATAATATAAGGGCTGCCATATTTATTTCCTCTTAAAGTGGACCTGAACTCTTGCACAGGACAGAAGGAAAACATAGAGGAATGCACCCTGTATGGATTTAGAGAGTGTAGCCTGTCTAGTTCCTCCCCATCTGTGACTAATCACAACTGTAATTGGATCTCTGTTTTGTCAGCTGAGGAATCTCTTATGCCACACCAGAGCAGCTAATTTGTATACACAGGATGTTAACCCTATGTCTGCTGCCAAAAAAGCAGGTAGTAGACACACTGCAGATTTATTTTAGGATTTCTATCAGCTGTAACAAAAATGTTTTTCTTTACAGGTTATAATGCTGTTGCATATTTTTTAGAGCAGAGAGGAAGTTCTGAGTTCAGGGCTGCTTTAAGCAATACCAGTTGCCTGGCTGCCCTGCTGATCCTCTGCTTCTAATACATTTAGCCATAGCCCCTGAACAAGCATGCAGCAGATCAGCTGCTCTGACATTATCAGATCTGACAAGACTAGCTGCATGCTTGTTTCTGGTGTGATTCAGACACTACTGCAGCCAAATAGATCAGCAGGACTGCCAGGCAACTGGTATTGTTTAAAAAGAAACAAATATGGCAGCCTCCGTATCACTTTCACTTCAGGAGTCCTTTAATGCCTCTTTTCCACAAGCAGCTGACAGGTGGTGAATTCATTATTCTAATAACACTTGAGTATGCCCTGAAGGGTATGGGTGACTTCTCTCTCTGGGCTGGTGCACACCGAGCAGGTTTTCTTGCGTTTTTAAAGCCACTTCCGGCTGCGGATACGCTTGGTCAATGTATTTCAATGGGCTGGTGCACACCAGAGCGGGAGGCGTTTTGCAGAAACGAATCCTCCCGGGGTGAGGCATTTTTTGGATTGCGGAGGCGTTTCTGCCTCCAATGTAAAGTATAGGAAAAACGCAAACCACTCTGAGAAACGCCAGATCAGAGCGGTTTTCCAGGCGTTTTTGTTACAGAAGCTGTTCAGTAACAGCTTTACTGTAACAATATATGAAATCTACTACACCAAAAACGCTTTACAAAACCGCAAAATGCTAGGTGAAATGCTACAAAAAAATAAGAAAAAGCGTTTCAAAAACCGCTAGCGTATTGAGGATCTGCTAACGGTTTTTGGTGTGCTCCAGGCCTCTGATAATGTTTGGATGAATGAGTAAACATGGAGAGACAACGCCTAGTTATTTATCACTCAGATAATTCCCTCACACATCGTAGTTTGTGGCAAAAATCGCCATGGTAACCTGTTAATTTTCCTCTTAGGCACCAGGCCTCTCATCCCACATAAATGACTTATTTTTAGAGCTACAGAGATGAGCCCCCCGAGAGTTTTACACACTCCTCCGCCAACTGTCTGTGTACACATGGTTAGCGCTCTCGCCTTGCAGCACTGGGTTCCCGATTCAAATCCCAGCCAGGACACTATCAGCAAGGAGTTTGTATGTTGTAACCGTGTGGGTGTGGGTTTCCTCTGGGCACTCCGGTTTCCTCCCACATCCCATTATATAGGTAGAAAAAAAACAACGTTTTGTAAGAAATAATACCTTTTAATGGCTAACTAATAGAGTTAAATGATGCACATACTCCCACATCCCAAAAACACAGACAATTCCCCCTAAATTGGCCCTAGATTACGATACATACACAATACGTGCATAGACATAGGACTGTGGTAGAGATTACTGTAGAAAGTGAGCCCCTCTGAGGGACAGTTAGTGACTAGACAATAAACTCTGTACAGCGCTGCGTAATATGTTGGTGCTATATGAATGCTAAATAATAATAATAGTGTATACATGTATGTGTGTACAGTGTATGAGTATGTATGTATGTATGCGCAGTATGTGTGTGTGTTAATCTAGTTATCTGGCTTGCAGTCACTGCCATGTATCCCCTTTTCTTATTTCTTTCTGCTTCATACACCATTAGGAATGATAGCTGAATGAATTGTGCGCCCCCCTCCTGCACTGCGCCCTGAGGCTGGAGCCTCTCCAGCCTATGCCTCGGCCCGGCCCTGGGCGTGTGTAAGAACTCTGAGTACCCATCCTTATATGGTGAAAATCCCTGGTTGTGCTTTTCTCAGACATAAATCTTACTAATGGTGGCCATACATGGTACAATTTCTCATTTTTTTTCAATTAGATAATTTAGTTCGATTATTCCGTTAGATCGAATAGAAAGTTTTTTTCCAGCATGTCCGATTAGATTTTTCTCGAAAAAACAGGATAATCGTTCAAATTTCTTGATCAAAAACAAATATTTTCAACTTTCATTCGATTTGATAATTTAGATCGAATAAATGGGAAAAACAAATGTTTTTATTGTATCGTGTATGGGCACCATAACATCTAATCTGTGATGAGATTTACCGGCTGTGAGGCCGAGGCCTGCGCTGTCGTGTCACGGCTGTCCCTGGTGGGCGGTCCTTTCCCCTCGTGTAACTGTCACCACCCTGCGGCAGTTAAATCATGTCTGAACTACATTTCCCATGATTCCTTTTCCTCAGCAGCCCTGGGACATTATGTGGGTGTGGCTATGCTAATTAGCAACAGATAATGTGATCAGGACCACGGCTCAACTATTGTAATTGTTAGCATGAAAACTGAGTGGATCCATTTTGACACTAAAAATAACATGGAAAAAAAAAGCAGGAACATTCTGTTGGTGAGCTGAGCTCCACCTCCTTAATAATAATCCTCTCCATCCCTGAGGGGGTGTGGCTAAATATCACAGATGATTGAGAACGTGTAAATGTGGCCACACATGATCCAATCCTTTTCATCCAATCTTACCATTTCTATGTAATATAAGGGAACACTGTCATAGCTCCCAACTGTCCCTCTTTGGCGACCCAATTCCTCTGTCACTGTTTCTCCCTCATGTGTCCCTCTTTTGGGACTGAGGTATTATAAAACAACATATTTTCCAATACAATCTTAATGGTATGCATGGCTAGGGGTGTGGCAGGGGCGTGGTTAGGGGTGTGGCAGGGGTGTGGCTTGAGTGTCCCTCTTTCTGATCTCAAAAAGTTGGAAGCTATGTGTAACGTTTGGTGTCAGCACACAGAGTGTATCTGATTATTGATGATCTGCAGTATCACCAATAATACAGATGTTATACCTGATTATATGGTGATCTGCAGAATCACCAATAATACAAGTATAGCTTGACACAGGACACCTAATGTAATGTGAGTGTTTGGTGCAACAGTAAGAAAGGTTATCTCCCGAGGAGCGGGAGATACAGACACTACTGCAGCCAAGGATTCCCTGAAGAGCAGGGGACTGGACTGCGCTGCAGCCAGTGGACACCTGAGGTGCAGGTGGCCTCTGACTGTGTAGACACTAACCTCCTTAAGAGGAGGAGATGGAGATTGTACTGCAGCCAGGGATTCCCTGATGGATCGGGAATCAGACTTTACTGCAGCCAAGGATTTCCTGATGGGCTGGGAATCAGACTGTACTGCAGCCAGTGGACTCCTATAGGTAAAGTCCCCTGACTGGACTGTAAGAAGGACTTCCTGAGGAGCAGGCAGCCTTTACAGCTAATGACCACCTATAGAGTTGGTGTCACAAGGAGTACAGAGAGGCTGCTCACCCAAGGGACGAGTGACAGCCAGAAGGGTCATACAAGCCAGGTCGGCAACACACGAGCAGGTAAAGTACAGAGACAGAAGACTGATACGGTATCCGGGTACAGGCAAGGTTGGCAACGGGTAGACAGATAGGCAAGGCACCGAATCAGTAAGCAGGAGAAAGGTCAGCAAAGCCAGGGATCATAACATGTATCAATATAGCACAATCCTAGTCTGAGGTGTGAGGTCCTTGGTCTCAACACCCGGGAACTAGTCTGAAGTATAACAGTAGTAACACAGTAATCTCCTAGACTTAGGTGTGAGGTCCTTGGTCTCAACACCCGGGAACTAGTCTGAAGTATAACAGTACAATAACACAATAGCGCCTAAAGCGTAATCTGGCTAAGTGTGAATTCCCAGTTCCAACTGGTTCTAACACACTGTAAGATCTGACTGAGGTCTGAGTGCTCACACGTGAGTATTCGCAACGGCAGACAACCAGAGACTGACAAGCAAGTCCTATATATACTTACAGCGCTCCGCAGCGCCGCCCCAGGCACTCAGCCAATCCAGAGTCCAGCTGGGATCAGCTGATCGGCCTGATCAGCTGATTCCCCTTCTGCTGGCATAAAGGTCCTGTCGCCTGGCGCGCGCGCGCATAGCTCTCCATCTGTGTGCACTAGAAGGACCAGGCGAACCAGAGACATGTTGCTGCCCGGAAAAGGCCGCCGGTTTGAACGCGGAGACAGCCGCCCTGCCGCTTGCCCGCGCGGCGGCATCTCCACTATTCATTACACTATGACTGCCTAAATTATCCATTCAGTGTTTTCACTCAGTTTATTCTTCTACTACATAGATTTGGTAAGTTTGGATGAAAAAAGATTGGATGGTTAGTGGCCACCTTACTGAGTAAACAATCATATTTTCAATTATTTAGATTGTTTCGCATGAAAACAGTAGTTGATGGGCCCAGTCCATCCTGAATTATCCCATTATCAGTTGTTTCCTAATAACGGTACAATATTTTCCTCAGTAAGTAATCAGAAAGGTAATTATCAATTATTGTTCCCATAAACGTATTGATTAGCGTTACCGTTACACATTACCTTAGCAACGAGTTGAGTCGAGTACCGCGTATCATGCTTATAGCCTAACTCGAGGTACACCGGGCCGGTAGTAAGGGTGAGATTGCCGTGCGATGTCTGTGCTCGGAAATATTACCGCGCTTTCCTGCGTCAGGCCGATAGTGACCTAATCAATACGTTTATGGAAACAATAATTACCTGTTCAGATACAATAATAAAATCCAGCATTCTGATCCACAGAATCCTGTATTCCTATCGACCATAGAATCGTTTCAGGTCGATTTTCTCCAAATACTGCATGCTTTTCTATGCAATTCGATTTACAATTTTAAAATTTTAAAAATCTCATGCAATGTTCGAATCTGAGGAAAATATTGTACTGTTAGGGCGCTTCCACACAGAGTCACTCACAAGATGGCGACGCAACGTAGCCAAAAAGATGCATCTGAGGCATACGGTACAATTAAAGTATGCCTCACTGCTACTGTAAGCGCATGTTACTGCGTCAGAACCAGCTGCATGGCACCTGATGTACAATGTCCCATAGGGATATCATTGTATTGCACTGCGATGCACCGATATTGTCCATTGCGACGCAACACAACAGATTCGACATAGAAGGGCCATATTTATACTAGTTGCCTGGCTGCCCTGCTGATCCTCTGCCTTTAAAGGTAGCCATACACTGGTCGATTTGCCATCAGATTCGAACAACAGACAGATCCCTCTCTGATCAGAGAGGGATCGTATGGCTGCCTTTACTGCAAACAGATTGTGAACCGATTTCAGCCTGAAACCGATCACAATCTGTGGTGGTGGTGCTGCCGCCCCCCCCCCCCCCCCCCCGCATACCTTACCTGCTCCGGCCGGCACGACTACCCCCGGTCTCCGCTGTCTTCTTCTCCTCTCTGGTCTGGTATCCGGGTCCGGCAGGCTTCACTGTCTGGGGGAAGTTTGAACAGTAGAGCGCCCTCTACTGTTTAAACTTCCTGCCGGGACAGGAAGAAGTGAAGCCTGCTGGATCCGGAGACGGAGCAGCGGTGACCGGGGGGGATACGCGCCGGCGGAGCAGGTAATGTATTGCAGCTGTATTGCGTCGGTCATCGGGCACTCGAACGCCACTAGCGACGCGCTCCCTACCCGCGGGCGATCAACGGTAATTTCCTGCACGGAGCGATTGACGGGACTGATCTATTTCGGGACGAAATAGATCGAAATTTAGCAATAACGTGAACGATTTGACAGCAGATTCGATCCCAGTGATCGAATCTGCTGTCGATCGGCGGGGAATCGGCCTAGTGTATCGCCAGCTTTATACTTCTAGCTGTACACCCTGAACAAGCATGCGGCAGATCAGATGTTTCTGACATTATTGTCAGATCTGGCAAGATTAACTGGATGCTTGTTTCTGGTGTGATTCAGACACTACTGCAGCCAAATAGATCAGTAGGGCTGCCGGGCAACTGGTATTGTTTAACAGGAAATAAATATGGCAGCCTCCATATCCCTCTTACTTCAGTTGTTCTTTAAAAGGAACAGAACTCTTGCACAGGACGGAAGGAAAACGTAGAGAAATCCTCCCTGTATGTATTTAGAGAGTTTAGCCTGTCTCCCTCTCATCTGTGACTAATCACCAGTGTAATTTGATCTCTCAGCTGTCAGCTCAGGAATCTCCTCTGCCTCGGCAGAGCAGCTAATTTGTAAACACAGGATACTAACCCTATGTTTGCTTCCATGAAAGCAGGAAGTAGACACACTGCAGATTTATTGCAGGATTTGTATCAGCTGTAACAAAGAAATGTTTTTTCTTTCAAGATCATTATGCTGTTGCCTATCTTTTGCAGCCGAGAGGAAGTCCTGAGTTTGGGTGCGTATTAATGGGAACCTTTAAGGATGTGGTGGATCAGCCTGGCAGCATTTTTCAGGGATAGGATTATATTTGGATCAGATATGATTGCAAGCTGGATTTTTTTAATGATGTGGATAAATTAAATCAATCTTTTCTTTTGATCTGAACGATTTTATTGGAAATAAAATCATTCGCTAAAAATCGTATCATTAATGGTCACCTTTATATTGTACTTCTAAAGGCGTCTATTAGCAACTCGATTTTCTGAATGAACGACCGTCTGATCCGATTGTTGTGATGAATCGGAAATGATCAATTGTCCTCGCCAACGGAGCAGAAAAGGATAAACAATCTGATCAGACTTATAGAATTCAGATCGACCGAACGATCGTTAGAATGATCCGTCATTGATCGACACCATTAACGATACGCAATATGGTCTATTGTATGGTCAATCGTTCAGGAGAATGTACCGTTAATGGGAGGATTGGTCTCTGAGGACTGAAGACGGAGATCAGGAAGATAATGTTTTCCTGGCATTATTCACACCCATTCACACTTGCTAAACGCAAAACGGCTGCGCTTTTGCTAGCATTTTGCTCAGGCGTTTTTTGCATTAAACGTGAAAAAAAATCGCCATTCACACTTGGCGATTTTTTTAGCGATCGTGTTTAGCGCTTCTATAGCACTGAAAAGTGATCGCCAGGAAATCGCCTGAAAATGGCGCAGGCTACACGTTTGCGTTTGGCGATTTGCATCCATCGGCGGCGATTAACACAAATCGCCCAAGTGAGAACGGGCCCATAGGGTATTATTGCCCTAGCACTTTAAATAGCGCCAGCGCTTGAGCGTTTTGCCGAAATTGCCGGCAAAACGCTCTAGTGTGAATGGGCCTTACGGTTCATATTAAATAACTGTCAGCTAAAGTATATGAGGAATCTGAAGTGCTTTCTATCCACATTTATGTTTGCATTTTGTCATATTTCACTCATCATACAAGCCAAAGTTTTGAATCAGGATGACACCATTTATTGGCCAACTTAGAAAAAAAAAGTAAAAGTAAGGTTTTGGCTAAGCTGTCTTCCTAAAGAGACACTGAAGCGGAAGAAAAATGATGATATAATGAATTGGTTGTGTAATACGAATAATTACTAGAATATTAGTAGCAAAGAAAATATTCTCATATTTTTATTTTCAGTTGTATAGTGTTTTTTGTAACATTGCATCATTCTCTAAGATTTGCAGTTTACACACTACTCAGCATTCTAAATGATTATACAGAGCAGGCCAGTGAACTTTTGAACTTCCCTTTGCAGAAAAAACACAAAATACAGTGACAGGCACTTGAGATAATAAGCTTCAGAAGACAGAGCTCTAGACTTTGAAAATCATGGAGTTCAGAGAAGCTCTTTTGCATAGATAACAACTGGAGTTTCTTAACCCCCTTGGCGGTATGAAAAATACCGCCAGGGGGCAGCACAGCAGTTTTTTTTTAAGTTTTTTTTTTTAAATCATGTAGCGAGCCCAGGGCTCGCTACATGATAGCCGCTGCTCAGCGGCATCTCCCCAGCCCCGCCGATCGCCTCCGGCGATAGGCGATCAGGAAATCCCGTTCAAAGAACGGGATTTCCTGGAGGGCTTCCCCCGTCGCCATGGCGACGGGGCGGGATGACGTCACCGACGTCGGGATGTCATTGGGAGACCCGATCCACCCCTTGGCGCTGCCTGGCACTGATTGGCCAGGCAGCGCAGGGGTCTGGGGGGGGGGGGGCGCGCGCCGCACCGGATAGCGGCGATCAGGCGCGCGGCGGCGGCGATTGGGGTGCTGGCGCAGCTAGCAAAGTGCTAGCTGCGTCCAGCAAAAAAAAAATTATTTAAATCGGCCCAGCAGGGCCTGAGCGGCACCCTCCGGCGGCTTACCCCGTGTCACACACGGGGTTACCGCTAAGGAGGTTAACTCTTCCTGTACTGGAAACAATATTAGACTCATATCTCTGCTGCTAATGGTTTATTTCTTAGCCGTACTACACATACAAATCATTATACCATAAGTTTATTTTCACTTCAGATTCCGTTTCAGACTCATCTGTGTGCATACAGGAATTGAGTCTGAAGAAAGATTATTAGCCGAAAGCAAGTCTTTTTCTTCTAAGTTAGCCAATAAATTGTATCAAAATTCAAACCTTAATGGCTGGCTAACACAGTACTTTTACTACCATACTAGCCAGCGGCTGGAAAATGTGTTGTGAGTTTTCTGGTGACTGCTCTGGCTATAGCCACACTTCTGTAATACCTGGCTCATGTGCTGGAGTACTGCAGCTGCCTTGTTACGTGGTTGTTTGATGACACCTGGTGGTGATTTGTGGATACAACACAAGGGGTTCAGTTATTTTTTATTAATTCAAGAGATCTGTCTGTTCTGAAAAATATGGGGCCTATTTGTAAGTGATTGGCCGGTCTGGTGCCGGTACCCCCTCACATGCCAAATCTTCCTCTCTGATTGGCTAGTTTGATCTCTCGCCGGTGATGGGATTTTACCTAGCATGCTTCGAGGCTTGTGATGTCATAGGGAAGGGCGGCAGGACGGGGATTCCGGGATTCGTGGATGAGGAGCAGGGATCGAGTCCTACTACTGACGACATCCACCTACTGTTTTTTTGGGAGTGGACGTCGTCCACGATAGCAGGACTCCTGCTTGCTGAAGTTGCCGTGCAGTTGCCCGGGGCACCGCGGGTGTGTGTGTGTTCGCGCTGCCGCGGGCGGGGGGGCCGCGCCGATTCCCCAGGTGGTGAAATGGCCGCGCTTCTATTAGACCAGTTCATTCCCCGCAGCTCTCCTCAGAGTCTTCCGGCAGGCAGCGCAGGGCTACGGAAAGATGGCATCCAAAGCCCTGCACTGGAGACTATTTGTGTCTCCAGTACAGGGCTTCGGGCACCATCTTCTTGTAGCCCTGCTCTGCCTATGTCACTGTCAGCGTGAGCCTTCTGCAGGTGAGTAAATGCTTGTTTTTTTGTTTTTTTTACAGGTGAACTTTATTTTCTTGTGAAATGCTTTCCACATTAGGATTATTTTCTGGTGAAAGATTGCTACGTTACGATTATTCTTTGATGAAACATTGCTGCGTTATGATTATTTTATGTTGAAACATTGCTGTATTACGATTATTTTCTGGTGAAAGATTGCCGCATTATCATTATTTTCTTATTAAATATTGCTGCCTTTCGATTAGCTTCTGGTGAAAGATTGCCACATTACCATTATAATTTGGTGAAACATTGCCTCATTACGATTATTTTCTGGTGAAACATTGCCCGAATTACAATTATTTTCTGGTGAAACATTGCCCAAATTACGATTATTTTCTGGTGAAACATTGCTGCGTTAGAATTATTTTCTGGTGAAAGATTGCCACATTACGATTATTTTCTGGTGAAAGATTGCTGCATTACTATTATTTTCTTATGAAATATTGCTGCCTTTCGATTATTTTCTGGTGAAAGATTGCCTCATTACCATTATTATTTGGTGGAACATTGCCGCATTACGATTATTTTCTGGTGAAACACATTGCCCAAATTACGATTATTTTCTGGTGAAACATTGCTGCGTTACAATTATTTTTTGGTGAAACATTGCTGCGTTACAATTATTTTCTGGTGAAACATTGCTGCGTTACAATTATTTTCTGGTGAAACATTGCCCGAATTACAATTATTTTCTGGTGAAACATTGCCCAAATTACGATTATTTTCTGGTGAAACATTGCTGCGTTACAATTATTTTTTGGTGAAACATTGCTGCGTTACAATTATTTTCTGGTGAAACATTGCTGCGTTACAATTATTTTCTGGTGAAACATTGCTGCGTTACAATTATTTTCTGGTGAAACATTGCTGCGTTATAATTATTTTCTGGTGAAACATTGCTGCGTTACAATTATTTTCTGGTGAAACATTGCTGCGTTACAATTATTTTCTGGTGAAACATTGCTGCGTTACAATTATTTTCTGGTGAAACATTGCTGCGTTACAATTATTTTCTGGTGAAACATTGCTGCGTTACAATTATTTTCTGGTGAAACATTGCTGCGTTACGATTATTTTCTGGTGAAACATTGCTGCGTTACAATTATTTTCTGGTGAAACATTGCTGCGTTACAATTATTTTCTGGTGAAACATTGCTGCGTTACAATTATTTTCTGGTGAAAGATTGCCGCATTATGATTATTTTCTGGGGAAACATTGCTGCGTTTGGGGTTCGAGTGAGTCCACTCACCTCTTTTCCCAGGACTAGACTCCCGATGAATAGGGTCGTGTATGTGTGTACCTCTCACCATTTTGAGATAACCACGCCCCCATCACACCCCTAGTCATGCAAACCATTAAGATTTCATAAGAAAAATATGTTGTTTTATAAGTCAAACACACTGGTCCTTTCTATCCTGGTTCATTTTCCTCCATAGTAACATTTGAAAATAAGAAATATATCAATTTAAAGAATATAAATAACATTTAGAGTTTATTAAAGACATTTTTTTGCAGTTCCTAAATACATACATTTACATAGATATGTAAGAAGAATTTCAAAATTCTGCCTGGTTTGGGAAACACTGTAAGTTTTGTAACAGTTTTTATATTTGAACACTATTTCAAGGTGTTGTTTTTATTTTACTCTTATCTGTAGGTGGGAGGGGGACATTAATCTACATGCTGGGCTGGATTTACCATAAGGCACTGTAGGCACGTGCCTACAGGCCCCTGATGATGGATGGGCGGCTCACACCCCTCCCCTAGCTCCTCCCTCCTTCCCTATGCAGAGTCCTCCTGAGCAGAGCTTAAATGAAAGTTTAGTCACTTGGCTCTCGGTATTCCACTGACAAGATCTCCCTTCAGTTGGGGCACCACTAGTTGGCTACCTAATGCTAAGGGACACCTGTAGCTACCTATGACTGGTAAGGGAGAATTGACAGCTGGGACAGCCAACACACTTGCGGTGAGGTTCAGTGGGGGTTTGTGGGGTTCTGGAGGGCGGAGTCTAAAGTGCCAGGACATCTGTGCCTATAGGCTCCTGTGAGGTAAATCCAGGCCTGCATGCATGGAGGGCGGAGTCTAGGGTGCCAGGACCTCTGTGCCTATAGGCTCCTGTGAGGTAAATTCTGGCCTGCATGCATGGAGGGCGGAGTCTAGAGTGCCAGGGCATCTGTGCCTATAGTCTCCTGTGAGGTAAATCTGGGCCTGCATGCATGGAGGGCGGAGTCTAGGGTGCCAGGACATCTGTGCCTATAGGCTCCTGTGATTTATATCCGGGCCTGCATGAATGGAGGGCGGAGTCTAGGGTGCCAGGACATCTGTGCCTATAGGCTCCTGTGATGTAAATCCGGGCCTGCATGCATGGAGGGCGGAGTCTAGGGTGCCAGGACATCTGTGCCTATAGGCTCCTGTGAGGTAAATCTGGGCCTGCATGCATGGAGGGCGGAGTCTAGGGTGCCAGGACATCTGTGCCTATAGGCTCCTGTGATGTAAATCCAGGCCTGCATGCATGGAGGGTGGAGTCTAGGGTGCCAGGACATCTGTGCCTATAGGCTCCTGTGATGTAAATCCGGGCCTGCATGCATGGAGGGCGGAGTCTAGGGTGCCAGGGCCTCTGTGCCTATAGGCTCCTGTGATGTAAATCCAGGCCTGCATGCATGGAGGGCGGAGTCTAGGGGGCCAGGACATCTGTGCCTATAGGCTCCTGTGATGTAAATCCAGGCCTGCATGCATGGAGGGTGGAGTCTAGGGTGCCAGGACATCTGTGCCTATAGGCTCCTGTGATGTAAATCCAGGCCTGCATGCATGAAGGGCGGAGTCTAGGGGGCCAGGACATCTGTGCCTATAGGCTCCTGTGATGTAATTCCGGGCCTGCATGCATGGAGGGCGGAGTCTAGGGTGCCAGGGCCTCTGTGCCTATAGGCTCCTGTGATGTAAATCCAGGCCTGCATGCATGGAGGGCGGAGTCTAGGGGGCCAGGACATCTGTGCCTATAGGCTCCTGTGATGTAAATCCAGGCCTGCATGCATGGAGGGTGGAGTCTAGGGTGCCAGGACATCTGTGCCTATAGGCTCCTGTGATGTAAATCCAGGCCTGCATGCATGAAGGGCGGAGTCTAGGGGGCCAGGACATCTGTGCCTATAGGCTCCTGTGATGTAATTCCGGGCCTGCATGCATGAAGGGCGGAGTCTAGGGGGCCAGGACATCTGTGCCTATAGGCTCCTGTGATGTAAATCCAGGCCTGCATGCATGGAGGGCGGAGTCTAGGGGGCCAGGACATCTGTGCCTATAGGCTCCTGTGATGTAAATCCAGGCCTGCATGCATGGAGGGTGGAGTCTAGGGTGCCAGGACATCTGTGCCTATAGGCTCCTGTGATGTAAATCCAGGCCTGCATGCATGAAGGGCGGAGTCTAGGGGGCCAGGACATCTGTGCCTATAGGCTCCTGTGTTGTAAATCCGGGCCTGTCTACATGCAAAGGCCAGGTGAGGAAGAATTCACTTTTAAAGATAATACTTAAAAGAAACCTGTAATGATTAAAAAAAAAGTTTCATTACTACCGACTTGCAAGTTGCGCAAGAATGGGGACACGCATGGCCAGGGTCACGCAGGCGCAGCGGCCATCAACTTGCAAGTTGGCGGTAAGTAAACTTAGCGTGGCGGGGGATTGGAGTATTGTTCCAGGACGACGCAGCCACAGGGCAGCTGCAGGGGGCTGCCAGAAGTCCCAGGTCAGTGAAACTTTTTTTTTTTTAAATCATTTCAGGTTTCCTTAAAAAAAACAAAAAAAAAAAAACCCATCAGGAGGGCCTCTGGAAGCCCATGTGTCCCTTGCTGCAGCTCCGCTCCAAGTCGGTCTCCCGGGGTCCCTGCTGTAGCAGCCGCCAACCTGCGCAGAGGCTGGAAGTGCGATGTAGGTGGCACACTCCCGCATGCACAGTGGCCGGCACCTGCGACGGAGGGGACCCCGAAAGACCGGCCTGGAGAGGAGCTGCGGCAAGGAACACATACAGTCATAGTCGTAATTGTTCGCACCCCAAAACATTTTCCAGAAAATCAGGTATTTCTCAAAGAAAAAAAAGAAAAAGTATTTCAGTAACACATGTAGGAGCAGGCTGGTGTTGTACTTTGTTCTCTGGTTGAACTCGATGGACGTATGTCTTTTTTCAACCAAAATAACTATGTAACATGTTTATTCTCTTTGGGCTGGTGCACACCAAAACCCGCTAGCAGATCCGCAAAATGCTAGCAGATTTTGAAACGCTTTTTCTTCTTTTTCTGTAGCGTTTCAGCTAGCGTTTTGTGGTTTTGTCTAGCGGTTTTGGTGTAGTAGATTTCCTGTATTGTTACAGTAAAGCTGTTACTGAACAGCTACTGTAACAAAAACCGCCTGGCAAACCGCTCTGAAGTGCCGTTTTTCAGAGCGGTTTGCGTTTTTCCTATACTTAACATTGAGGCAGAAACGCATCCGCAATCCAAAAAATGCCTCACCCAGGCATTTTTCGTTTCTGCAAAACGCCTCCCGCTCTGGTGTGCACCACCCCATTGAGATACATTGACCAAGCAGATCCGCAGCCGCAAGCGGATCTGAAAACGCCCAAAAAGCCGCTCGGTGTGCACCAGCCCTTAGGCCTAGTGCACACCAAAAACCGCTAGCAGATCCGCAAAATGCTAGCAGATTTTGAAACGCTTTTTCTTATTTTTCTGTAGCGTTTCAGCTAGCGTTTTGCGGTTTTGTGTAGCGGTTTTGGTGTAGTAGATTTCATTTGTTACAGTAAAGCTGTTACTGAACAGCTACTGTAACAAAAAACGCCTGGCAAACCGCTCTGAAGTGCCGTTTTTCAGAGCGGTTTGCGGTTTTCCTATACTTAACATTGAGGCAGAAACGCATCCACAATCCAAAATCTGCAGCAGCCCGGGAGTATGCGTTTCTGCAAAACGCCTCCCGCTCTGGTGTGCACCAGCCCATTGAAATACATTACCCTAGCGGATCCGCACCCGCAAGCAGATCGCAAACCGCAGCGGAAATGCTGCGGTGTGCACTAGGCCTTAGTGTGTATTGGAACAAAACAAAAAAGGGAGTTAAAAAAAAAGCAAACTGAACATAATGTCACACAAAACTCCAAAAATGGTCTGGACAAAATTATTGGCACCCTTAAGTTAAAGTGTACCAGAGCTGAAAAGTAAAAAGATTTGATACATTCTTGGGGCTTCCTCCAGCCCCATCCGCCTGGATCGCTCCCACGCCGCCTCCTCCGCTGCCCACAGCTCTGGTGCCGGGTCCCGTCACTTCCGTTAATCGGAGTCAGTCTAGCATAGGAGAATTGCGCTGTTTGCGTATCTCTCCAGCAGCCGCTCGAGAGATACATAGAGGGCGCACTTCTGCGTAGCTGGCCGCGATGACGTAACTGATGGGACCCGGTTCCTAAAGCTGCAGGCAGCGGCGGATGGCGGTGTGGGAGGGATCCAGGCAGATGGGGCTGGAGGAAGCCCCAAGTATGTATCAAATCTTTTTACTTTTGTCAGCTTTGAGTCCCTTTAATATTTGGTTGCACACCCTTTGGAAAAAAATAATTGAAATCAGTCACTTCCTATAACCATCAATAAGCTTCTCATACTTCTCACCCGGAATTTTGGATCACTCTTCCTTTGCAAACTTCTCCAGGTCTCTTTTATTGGAAGGGCACCTTTTCACAACAGCAATTTTAAGATCTCTCCACATGTGTTCAATGGGATTTAGTTCTGGTCTCATTGCTGGCCACTTCAGAACTCTCCAGGGCTTTGTTGCCATCCATTTCTGGGTGCTTTTTGACATGTTTTGGGGTCACTCATTGTCCTGCTGGGCTATACAGTGCGACCTAAAATCCTGGTAATTCTCAAATTTCATGATGCCTTGCACACATTCAAGGCATCCAGTGCCAGAGGCAGCAAAACAACCCCAAAACATCATTGAACCTCCACCATATTTCATTGTAGGCACTTTGTTCATTTCTTTGTAGGCCTCATTCTGTTTTCGGTAAACAATAGAATGATGTGCTTTACCAGAAAGCTCTATCTTGTTCTTATCTGCCCACAAGACGTTTCCCATAAGGATTTTGGCAAATTACTCAAGTACATTTTGGCAAACTGTAGTCTTGCTTTTTTATATCTCTGAGTCAGCAGTGGGGTCCTCCTGGCTCTCCTGCCAGCCATAGCGTTTCATTTCATTTAAATGGCAATGGATAGTTCGCACCGATGCTCCCAGACAGGGTCGGACTGGGACACTAGGGGCCCACACACCCCATGATTTGGAGCTCATATACCCTACCCTAGTGGTCCCCATAACAGCATTACCTAGTGGTAGTGTGGCCCCCCCTCTCTCCCCTATACAGTCCCCTGTACTTTGTAACATGCTGCAGAAGGGGTCTGTGCTGTATAAATACAAATTATTATTATTATTATCAATAATAATAATTAATACTATTGTGGGGAATTCAAATATGACTACGGTAGGATTAGATTGTGAGCTCCTCTGAGGACAGTCAGTGACATGACTATGTACTCTGTAATGTGCTGCAGGGGTAACAGTAAAAAAGGGCGCAGGAGGCTAGTGGACAAATCGGGCGCCGCCATTCACTCCTATAATAATTATCGTTTACTGGGCGCCGAACAGGAAAAAAGGGCGCCCGAGAATAATAACGTTTTCCAACGGCGCCCGAAGATTTTTCATGTTTTATAACTGCTTGTGATGATTTACATTTCTTATTTCAATAAAACATTATTTTAAATGTTATCCCTTACTGTTTGTAAAACATTATTATTCACGAAACAAAGCGATCAGTACGTAATGTAAATTGTAATATATTTTATCCCTTACTGTTTTTAAAAATTATTCTACACACAATACAGTGAGCACTAAGGAGGGTCTTAGGTTTAGGCACCAACAGGGGGGTCTTAGGTGTAGGCACCACCAGGGGGGTCTTAGGTTTAGGCACCACCAGGGGGGTCTTAGGTTTAGGCACCACCAGGGGGGGTCTTAGGTTTAGGCACCAACAGGGGGGTCTTAGGTTTAGGCATCAACAGGGGGGTCTAGGGGTTAGGGGTAGGTACAGCGAGGGTTACTTAGTAATTTTTTTTTAAACGTTATTATACGTTTCACTATTTAAACGAAAGATTAACGTTTTTACAATTGCCGATTTAATGCACATTATTTAATGATTTATAACTTTATAAAACATTAATTTTAAACGAAATACAGTACAATACATTTTTAAACGTTATCCATGCTTATCGTTTAAAACCCCGTGCCCTTTTTTCCCAGCGCCCCTTTTTAACGTACGCTGCTGCAGGAGATGTCAGTGCTGTATAAATACATAATAATAATATGGTAGGACATTAGCCTATGACTATGGTAGGATTAGATTGTGAGCTTCTCTGAGGACAGTCAGTGACATGACTATGTACTCTGTAATGTACTGCAGAAGATGTCACTGCTATATAAATATATAATAATAATATGGTAGGACATTACACTATGACTATGGTAGGATTAGAGTGTAAGCTCCTCTGAGGACAGTCAGTGACATGACTGTACTCTGTAAAGTGCTGCAGAAGATGTCAGTGCTATATAAATACATAATAATAATATGGTAGGACATTAGACTATGACTATGGTAGGATTAGATTGTGTCCTCTGAGGACAGTCAGTGACAGGACTATGTACTCTGTAATGTGCTGCAGAAGATGTAACTGCTATATAAATACATAATATTGATATGGTAGGACATTACACTATGACATACCTCCCAACACGGGACAATTAGACCACACCCCTGGCCACCCCCCCTTAACCCCCTAGTCACGCCCACCCCAGAAAAAAAAAGTTATGTTTTTTTTAAATAATTTTGTTTAACTACCCCCAAATGGGAGGCGCTGGGAGGGTGCCGGTGGGTGGGGAGGAGGAGGGTGAGGGTAGCCGTGGGTGGGCAGGCAGAGAGAGGGGGAAAAAGACGATCGAGGCACCAGCCCGCCCGGTATGCGGCATGGATGGCCGCCGCCATCATTAACCTTCTCCCTCCTAATATGTCCCCCAGTGTCCCCTTCCCCCCACACAGTAAAATGGGCAGCGGAGCGGCCTGTAACTCTTACCATTGCCGTACCGGGATCCCATCTGGTCTTCTCGTTTCCTGTGACGTCACAGGAAGCAGGAAGCGAGAAGACCGGGATCCCATCTGGTCTTCTCGCTTCCTGTGACGTCACAGGAAGCAGGAAGCGAGAAGACCAGATGGGATCCCGGTACGGCAATGGTAAGAGTTACAGGCCGCTCCGCTGCCCATTTTACTGTGCGGGGGGAAGGGGACACTGGGGGACATATTAGGAGGGAGAAGGATAATGGCGGCGGCGGCCATCCATGCCGCATGCCGGGCGGGCTGGTGCCTCGATGGGCTTTTTCCCCCTCACTCCCCAGCGGCCGGGACCAGGGGGGGGGCAGCGCGGGACAGCGGGACGGCCCCCCAAAATCGGGACCGTCCCGCCGCAAACGGGACGGTTGGGGGCCCTGCTATGACTATGATAGGATTAGAGCGTGAGCTACTCTGAGGACAGTCAGTGACATGACTATGTACTCTGTAATGTGCTGCAGGAGATGTCAGTGCTATATAAATACATAATAATAATATGGTAGGACATTAGACTATGACTATGGTAGGATTAGAGTGTGAGCTCCTCTGGGGACAGTCAGTGACATGACTATGTACTCTGTACAGTGCTGCAGAAGATGTCAGTGCTATATAAAT
Organism: Hyperolius riggenbachi; assembly: GCF_040937935.1. Lineage (NCBI taxonomy): Eukaryota > Metazoa > Chordata > Amphibia > Anura > Hyperoliidae > Hyperolius > Hyperolius riggenbachi. The sequence continues at coordinate 8,604,179 of NC_090650.1, forward strand.
ACATAATAATAATATGGTAGGACATTACACTATGACTATGGTAGGATTAGATTGTGAGCTCCTCTGAGGACAGTCAGTGACATGACTATGTACTCTGTAATGTGCTGCAGGAGATGTCAGTGCTATATAAATACATAATAATAATATGGTAGGACATTAGACTATGACTATGGTAGGATTAGAGTGTGAGCTCCTCTGAGGACAGTCAGTGACATGACTATGTACTCTGTAATGTGCTGCAGGAGATGTCAGTGCTATATAAATACATAATAATAATACGGTAGGACATTAGACTATGACTATGGTAGGATTAGAGTGTGAGCTCCTCTGAGGACAGTCAGTGACATGACTATGGACTCTGTAGAATGCTGCAGAAGATGTCCTGTTCAAAAAAACTAGCAGTTCACACAGAAACATTTAAATATCAATAAGGCTCTCTTTACTGAGGTTAAAGTGTACCAGAGCAGTGAATAAAAGCAGATTTGATACTCACCTGCTTCTTCCTCCTGCTGCATAAACATGTCTGTATCCCGCGCCGTCCTCCCAGGGTCTGCGGTTCAGCCGTGATCAGCCCCGTTAATTGCTTCAGTCGTGTCCACTCTGTGTCTTCTATGCATGCGCAGTAGACCCGGACTGACGCGACTGAGCAAGTTACCGGGGCTGATCGTGGTTGAATAGCAGACCCTGGGACTCGGAGGACGGCGTGGGACACAGACGTGTTTATGCAGCAGGAGGAAGCCGCGGGTGAGTATCAAATCTGCTTTTATCCACAGCTCTGGTTTAGTTAAAAAAAACCTGTAACTCACCTCGGGTGGGGGAAGCCTCCGGATCCTATTGAGGCTTCCCCCGTCCTCCTGTGTCCCACGGCGGTGGCGATAAAGCTCCCCGAACAGCGGGGATGTAAATATTTACTTTCCCGGTTCCAGAGCAGGCGCAGTATCGGCTCTCCGCTCGGAGATAGGCAGAAATAGCCGATCGCTGTCGGGCCGCTCTACTGCGCAGGCGCAAGTCTCCTACATCTGCGTAGTAGAGCGGACCTGACTGAGATCAGCTATTTCTGCCTATCTCCGTGTGGAGAGCCACAACAGCGCCACCCGCTGGAGCCAGGAAAGGTAAATAAATATGTGCTTATCAGCGCTTGTCAGGCTTGTCGAGGGGGGATTGCCGGACACTTCTGGGGAGCCAGCACTGGACTGTCTGCAGCTAAGGTGGACTTCTAACCAGTTTTACCTGAGTTATATACTGGCTGCCTCAAGTCTATTGACTAATTTAAACTGACTGTTGTCTAATTAAAATGGTAAGGCGTTTGCATGCTGCATTCGCCTACCAGAATATGCAGGTTCTAAGGCTACCCCTCTGCCATTCCTGCAGGAGTTGGCCCACACAAATACAAATACATACCTGGGGCTTCCTCCAGCCCCATGCACACGGATTGCTCCCACGCGGCCGTCCTCCACTGCCTGCAGCTCCGCTACTGGGTCCCGTAACGTCCTCCAGTCGTGGCCAGTCTGCACAAGAGGAAGTGCGCTCTCTCTGTATCTCTCCAGCGGCCAGCGTGGGAGGGATCCGTGCGCATGGGTCTGGAGGAAGCCCCAGGTATACTTACAACTCCCCCCCCCCCCCCCCCCCCCGTCTCTGGTACACTTGAAGCATACATGTTGGACAAAAGCAGTTCTGGCAATAAATCAGGCAGATCTCCCCCAGCCTTCTTCATACCTCCAAACATTTTGAAATGAGAAAGCAGGACACTTTGGCCACACCCCCAACCACACCTCTGACACACCCCTAGTCACGCATACATTTCATATGAATTTTTTTAATTTTTATTTTATTAAAACCGCAATGGGCCTTTAATTTTTTTAATAGCCAATATACCCTGCCCGTGGGTGGGGAGGAGGGTGAGGGTTCCGCAAAAGGTGGATCAGCGCAACACCAGGCCGCCTCCGAATGGCCTCCATCAGAGATGCGCTGAGCCCCCCCAGGAACTACAAACGCACCTTGAACCCAAACAGAAGCTCTGCATATACACCAAAAGCATGGCTGTTAAGTGGGAGCAGCTGACCAAAAACGAATTACATTAGTACATAGCAAGGAAATGAGCAGCGCTACTTAGAAACAGACTAGTGCCTACCTGCAAAAGAGTGCAAGCCCCACTTGTGGGATATAATACACACCGAGCATACACATGACCTGTCTACCACTAGAGGAGGATGTTGGTTTCCATTAACAGCTTGCATGCAACCTATTAAGTACTCGTCCCACCCACTGCGAAGAAGTCAATCCTCCATGGGAGGGGCCTAACACTAACTAAATCCTAACCTATGTATATGCATAGCCTGGGTGCGGCTAATCAAATAATTGGGTTCAAGGTGCGTTTGTAGTTCCTGGGGGGGCTCAGTGCATCTTTGATTGGAGGCCATTCGGAGGCGGCCTGGTGTTGCGCTGATTCACCTTTTGCGCAATTTTCAATTTTCGATTTTATTTGATTAGCCGCACCCAGGCTATGCATATACATAGGTTAGGATTTAGTTAGTGTTAGGCCCCTCCCATGGAGGATTGACTTCTTCACAGTGGGAGGGACGAGTACTTAATAGGTTGCATGCAAGCTGTTAATGGAAACCAACATCCTCCTCTAGTGGTAGACAGGTCATGTGTATGCTCGGTGTGTATTCGACCCCACAAGTGGGGCTTGCACTCTTTTGCAGGTAGGCACTAGTCTGTTTTTAAGTAGCGCTGCTCATTTCCTTGCTATGTACTAATGTATTTCGTTTTTGGTCAGCTGCTCCCACTTAACAGCCATGCTTTTGGTGTATATGCAGAGCTTCTGTTTGGGTTCAAGGTGCGTTTGTAGTTCCTGGGGGGGCTCAGCGCATCTCTGATGGAGGCCATTCGGAGGCGGCCTGGTGTTGCGCTGATTCACCTTTTGCGCAATTTTCAATTTTCGATTTTATTTGATTAGCCGCACCCAGACTATGCATATACATAGGTTAGGATTTAGTTAGTGTTAGGCCCCTCCCATGGAGGATTGACTTCTTCGCAGTGGGAGGGACGAGTACTTAATAGGTTGCATGCAAGCTGTTAATGGAAACCAACATCCTTCTCTAGTGGTAGACAGGTCATGTGTATGCTCGGTGTGTATTATATCCCACAAGTGGGGCTTGCACTCTTTTGCAGGTAGGCACTAGTCTGTTTTTAAGTAGCGCTGCTCATTTCCTTGCTAGGAGGGTGAGGGTGCCCATGGGTTTGGGAGGAGGGTGCCACTGGGAAGGAGGGGAAAAAAATGATCGAGGCGCCAGCCGTGGGGATGCGGTGTGTGGGATGCGGGTCCGGCATCATATTCTCCCTCCCTCCGAATGTGCCCCCCATGTTTGCAGAGTAAAGTGTGCAGCGGAGCAGGCTGTCATCTTACCATTCATTCTTGTTTACTGGCATCTGGCTCTTCTCTGCTTCCTGTGATGTCACAGGAAGTAGAGTGCAGCCGGATGCCGGTACACAAGGATGAATGGTAAGATTAAATGACAGCCCGCTCCGCTGCACTCACTTACTCTGCAAACAGGGGGACACATTCGGAGGGAGGGAGAATATGATGCCGGACCCGCATCCCACACACCGCATCCACGCGGCTGGCGCCTCGATCATTTTTTTCACATCTGACCCCCCCAGCCAACCGGGACACTGGGGAGTCATAACGGGACAGCTGGAGAGCCCCCCCCCTCCAAATCAGGACAATCCTGCAGGATTCGGGACAGTTGGGGGGCTTGCTTCTTTTAGGCCTAGTGCACACCGAGCGGTTTTGGTAGCATTAGGCCTAGTGCACACCAGAGCGGGAGACGTTTTGCAGAAACGCATACTCCCGGGCTGCAGCATTTTTTGGATTTCGGAGGCATTTCTGCCTCCAATGTTAAGTATAGGAAAAACGCAAAACGCTTGATAAAACGCCATATCAGAGCGGTTTCCTAGGCGTTTTTGTTACAGTAGCTGTTCAGTAACAGCTTTACTGTAACAATATCTGTAATCTGCTACACAAAAAAAAAGCTACACAAAACCGCAAAACGCTTCATAATAATAATAAGAGAAAAAAGCTTCAAAAACCGCTAGCGTTTTGCGGATCTGCTAGCGGTTTTTGGTGTGCTCTAGGCCTTAGTTAGATTCTGTTCTCAGCTGCTCCTGTGAAAGATTCGAGTTTCTCTTGTCTGTATACTCTGCCCCGTTGTAATGTCACAGTCACACTATCTGCAACAGAACATCTGCAGGGCGCAGAAGGAGGGGGGTGAGCAGGGGTGAAATTGTGGGTAAGCAGTTTCAGGTGTGCCTGTAAGACAATTTCTTGCCATTTCAGCTGGGCTACCATAGCCTGTTCCGGGTCCATTCCACGTAGTTGAGCTGCTGCGCATTTTCCAAAAAGGTCAAACTGGTCCTCCTCTCGCTGCAACAGCTGCATAACCTGGGCCATAGCCTGCTCCTTCTCCGGCGACACATCATCAGTTCGTTTTCGCTTTCGGGAAGAAGCTCTGTAGTCCGGCACCACAGGTGTGGAGGTACTTGGTCTTCTGGAAGTAGAAGAGGTGCTGGGGGCCTGGTCAGGTCCCGCCTCAAGGTAAGTTTCTTCCTGAGGATAAAAAAAAACATTAATTGTGACTCATCTGTGAACCATTTTTTGGTGGGGAGGTTTACACATTGTGAAGTCAGGGGCTATACGTGTACTCAAATGAAACATCAAAAACATACATCTCACCATATGGGATTCTCAGGAAGGAGCAACTGACAGTCAATAAGAGCTTTTGACAATTAAAACAACCCTTAAACCTGTCAGTTTGGTGATATTTCAGCTACATAGGCGAAAACTAATTTATCACTGATTTTACTTCTGATTTGTAGACGGTTACAGGAGATTACATTTAAAGAGACACTGAAGCGAGAAATCTCGCTTCAGTGCTTATATTCAGCAGGGGCATGTGTGCCCCTGCTAAAACGCCGCTATCCCGCGGCTAAACGGGGGTCCCTTACCTGCCAAATCCCCTCCGTTCTTTGCGGGGATCTCTTCCGCATTCAGGCAGGGCTAATGGCCGCAGTCCTGCCTCACGCGACTGTCAGCGCGTATCTCTGCCTCTCCCACGCCCCTCTCAGTCTTCCTTCGCTGAGAGGGGCGGGGGAGAGGCGGCGATTCGCCGCTGATAGACGGTGCTGAGAGGCAGGGCTGCAGCCGTTAGCCCTGCCTCAAGAGCAGCAAAATCTACGACTAAGTTGGTCGTTGATTTTGCAGGGGGGGGGGGGGGGGGGGGGGGGGGGGGGGGGTTGGGGGTGAAGGGACCCCGGTTCAGCCGCGGGATAGCGGTGTTTTAGCAGGGGCACACATGCCCCTGCTGAATATACGCACTGAAGCGAGATTTATTCTTGCTTCAGTGTCTCTTTAAAGAGGAACTCCAGTGAAAATAATGTAATAAAAAAGTGCTTCATTTTTACAATAATTATGTATAAATGATTTAGTCAGTGTTTGCCCATTGTAAAATCTTTTAAATCCCTGAATTACATTCTGACATTTATCACATGGTGACATTTTTACTGTTGGCAGGTGATGTAGCTGTTGCTTGCTTTTTTGGCAGTTGGAAACAGCTGTAAACAGCTATTTCCCACAATGCAGCGAGGTTCACAAACAGGAAACTGCCAGGAGTACCACGGTCTTCAGAGTTTCTTGTGGGAGGGGTTTCACCACAATATCAGCCATACAGCGCCCCCTGATGATCATTTTGTGTAAAAGAATAGATTTCTCATGTAAAAGGAGGTATCAGCTACTGATTGGGATAAAGTTCAATTCTTGGTCACGGTTTCTCTTTAAGGGAAGTGGGCCTTTACAGGATGTGGGATCAGCGCATGCTATTAGAAATGTGGTAATTTCATGGGACCATGTAAAAAAGTCAGTGATAAAGGATAGCGCTCTGTAGTAAAGTCTATATTGTTGATACACGAAGAAACATCAATGGTATGGGTGGAGCATGGGACACACACTCCCCCCTATGTGGATAGACTCACCAAATGGTGCGGCCTAGAGGGCCCGACAACGCCTCAGGGGTATTGGCCACCCCTCAGCCACACTGGCAACAGCTGCTGGGCACTTGAGAACCACTCCCGATAGTAGGCCTTCAACTGTCAGTAGTCACGCCACATAAATTATCAACCAAACACCGCCGCTCAGTCCTCGGATACGCGGAGCTACGGAGCGGCGCAACGTGTGACGTCACCGGACGCGGTGACGCACGGTATCCGAGGACTGAGCGGCGGTGTTTGGTTGATAATTTATGTGGCGTGACTACTGACAGTTGAAGGCCTACTATCGGGAGTGGTTCTCAAGTGCCCAGCAGCTGTTGCCAGTGTGGCTGAGGGGTGGCCAATACCCCTGAGGCGTTGTCGGGCCCTCTAGGCCGCACCATTTGGTGAGTCTATCCACATAGGGGGGAGTGTGTGTCCCATGCTCCACCCATACCATTGATGTTTCTTCGTGTATCAACAATATAGACTTTACTACAGAGCGCTATCCTTTATCACTGACTTTTTTGCTTTCTATTTCCACACAAATAGCAGGAAGCGCCCCGCTGTGATACAGTGTTTGGTTTAGTCTGTCCTTTCCTTTTGCTAACTGTTAATTCACCCACTGTGAGCGCTTGTGTATTTTCTGTTTTATGGGACCATGTAGACTACTTATGCATTTACCTATTTAGTCCTGACATCACAACCCCAGAGCATTTCCTACATTTAGGGGCTGCCGATTAGATAGCCAGGCAGAGGTACCCCCAGTATACATAGCTAGGCACGGGTGTCCACCATATAGGCAGCAGACATTACACACCTGCCCTGCTCCATGGCCATACCGCCTGATCAGGGAGGGGAGATGTCATGTGACAGCTTTATCCCTAAGTTACTCCCGGGTGCACGCAGTGTAAATCCTACGCAGCATTAGGCTTTAGGCAGCCACAGGTGCGGCGCCAGATTTATGCTCGTAAGACCCCATAAAGAGGAACCCCCATGAACATGGAACTCAACTTTCATCTGCAAACACAGATGGACATTACCTGCACAGTTACTTGAACATGCTCATCTTGCTCTGACATCTCTACTCCATCTTTATTCTCTTCGTTGTCTTGTCCATCTTCACTGTCTGCATTTGACGCCGTCCTTCTGGTCTCCATTTGATCCACACAGAACTCCAGCAATGGGAAATACCACACAGTTTTTGAGAACACCTCCTCAGCCCCTGCACCCAAACTTTTTGAGGCCCTGACTGCATTCAGTTGACGTTTGTGAACACTGCGCAGGTTCTGAATCTTCTTTTTCACCGTTTCTACAGTGGCGGCAGGATCCTCAGTGCGGTAAAACTCTGCAAGCTCTTCATAAGCCCTATTCTTGATATGCCTGTTTGAATACTCCAGAGAGTTGACTTTCCACAGACATGGGTGGCGACGGTATCTCTCGATGAAATTTGTGGTAAATTCCCGTTCACGCTGCTGCCTTGCATCCATGTCCACTGCTGAGGCAAAAAGGTAATATAGTCAACTAGCCAACCCGCGTCGTAGCATACGCCGCATCTATCTATCTAATAGAGTACGTGCCTCAACCTTGAAGCAAGAAGAAGTAGGCTTTCCATGAGAAAATGTATGCGTGCTCAAACACCAAGTTTAACCCTAGCAAGTCTGGCTTTGCAAATCCGGCCTAATTGGCTATTCATGAGGCAATGCTCATGCAAATATGCATTTGCTTTCGCATGCCAAACTATGCAGGGTCAAAAAACCAATACTGCAAAGTGCTCTCTCGCTGCCTGGGAACCACAGCGGCACCCCGGAGTGGGAGGCTGGGTGGCGCAGCCGCCCCCCCACAAGCGTGGCCAGCGCTGGGGAGAGCCGTCCGCACCCACCTCCTAATATTAAAAACAGCCACTGCTACATGCGCATTAATTTTCTCATGGAAAGCATTTTGTGCAGTTTTTATCCTTTGGAGGCAGGTGGTGGATGGCTTGCTCCGGTGGTGTGAACCCTGGAGTGAGTGGGCCTGTCCCAGTGGCGGATCTAGAGGGGTGCAGGCATGGCTAGTGCCATGGGCGCCAGCACACCATGGGCGCCATGCCTGCCCCCATGCTGCCTGCCACCTCTGCATCCTTGCCGCTCTTCTACTATGCCTCCGGTCCCCCGCGCCCCCTCCCCCGTTCCTTCCCACCTCCGCATCTTGCGCTTCCCTCCCATGCTGCCTCCGGTCTTCCGCGCCCCCGCCCGCCGGCTCTCTGTCCCTGCTGTCAGACTTTACTTTAGCGGCAAGAGGCGAGACAGAGAGGGCACACTCCATACACCGTCGCGTCACATGCGGAAGCGACGTCATTAACCACTTCCTGCATTTGAAGCGCACCGGACGGGAAGTGTGCGCCCTCTCTGTCTCGCCTCTTGCTGCTAAACTAAAGTTAGACAGCAGGGACAGAGAGCCGGCGGGCGGGGGCGCGGAAGACCGGCCACCGGAGGCATCTAGCATGGGAGGAACGCACAAGATGCGGAGGTGGCGAACATCTAACTCTAAGCCAGGTCCAGGAACAGAGAGCCGGGAATGTCAGTGGTAGAGGTGAGCACTTCACCCCTCCTCCTTATAATCTAACCCCTGCTGCATTCTGCTGTATGTCACCACAGGGCCTCTTTACTGCATTCTGCTATATGTCACCACAGGGCCTCTTTACTGCATTCTGCTATATGTCACTACAGGGCCTCTTTACTGCATTCTGCTATATGTCACCACAGGGCCTCTTTACTGCATTCTGCTATATGTCACTACAGGGCCTCTTTACTGCATTCTGCTATATGTCACCACAGGGCCTCTTTACTGCATTCTGCTATATGTCACCACAGGGCCTCTTTACTGCATTCTGCTATATGTCACCACAGGGCCTCTTTACTGCATTCTGCTATATGTCACCACAGGGCCTCTTTACTGCATTCTGCTATATGTCACCACAGGGCCTCTTTACTGCATTCTACTGTATGTCACTACAGGGCCTCTTTACTGCATTCTGCTATATGTCACCACAGGGCCTCTTTACTGCATTCTGCTATATGTCACTACAGGGCCTCTTTACTGCATTCTGCTATATGTCACCACAGGGCCTCTTTACTGCATTCTGCTATATGTCACTACAGGGCCTCTTTACTGCATTCTGCTATATGTCACCACAGGGCCTCTTTACTGCATTCTGCTATATGTCACCACAGGGCCTCTTTACTGCATTCTGCTATATGTCACCACAGGGCCTCTTTACTGCATTCTACTGTATGTCACTACAGGGCCTCTTTACTGCATTCTGCTATATGTCACCACAGGGCCTCTTTACTGCATTCTGCTATATGTCACTACAGGGCCTCTTTACTGCATTCTGCTATATGTCACCACAGGGCCTCTTTACTGCATTCTGCTATATGTCACTACAGGGCCTCTTTACTGCATTCTACTATATGTCACCACAGGGCCTCTTTACTGCATTCTGCTATATGTCACTACAGGGCCTCTTTACTGCATTCTACTATATGTCACCACAGGGCCTCTTTACTGCATTCTGCTATATGTCACTACAGGGCCTCCTTACTGCATTCTACTATATGTCACCACAGGGCCTCTTTACTGCATTCTGCTATATGTCACTACAGGGCCTCTTTACTGCATTCTACTGTATGTCACTACAGGGCCTCTTTACTGCATTCTGCTATACGTCACTACAGGGCCTCTTTACTGCATTCTGCTATATGTCACTACAGGGCCTCTTTACTGCATTCTGCTATATGTCACTACAGGTCCTCTTTACTGCATTCTACTATAGGTCACTACAGGGCCTCTTTACTGCATTCTGCTATATGTCACTACAGGGTCTCTTTACTGCATTCTGCTATATTTCACTACAGGGCCTCTTTACTGCATTCTGCTATATGTCACTACAGGGCCTATTTACTGCATTCTTCTATATGTCACTACAGGGCCTCTTTACTGCATTCTGCTATATGTCACTACAAGGCCTCTTTAATGCATTCTGCTATATGTCTCTATACGGACCTCTTTACTGCATTCTGCTATGTCACTACAGGACCTCTTTACTGCATTCTTCTATGTCACTACAGGACCTCTTTACTGCATTCTTCTATGTCACTACAGGGCCTCTTTACTGCATTCTGCTATATGTCACTACAGAGCCCTTTTTACTGCATTCTGCTATATGTCACTACAGGGCCTCTTTACTGCATTCTTCTATGTCACTACAGGGCCTCTTTACTGCATTCTTCTATGTCACTACAGGGCCTCTTTACTGCATTCTTCTATGTCACTACAGGGCCTCTTTACTGCATTCTGCTATATGTCACTACAGGGCCCTTTTTACTGCTTTCTACTCTGTCACTACAGGGCCTCTTTACTGCATTCTGCTGTATGTCACTACAGGACCTCTTTACTGCATTCTACTATATGTCACTACAGGGCCTCTTGTTTTCCTTGTAATTTGCTTGTGTGATTCCATCCACACTTTTGGTGGTATAATAACAATGTATAATATTACAGAATCACGTTTTATTATTCTGCTCAATATAGGCTGGTTTCCTTTACATCACAGGAGGCTGATTTCTGGGACTCTTGTATGAAGCAATGCTTGGCATTAGTGGAGTGACGATGTTAGAGTAGCAGGATTTCCAGAATTAGATGCTGTTAGACTCTGTTGTCTCATCTAATTTACCATCACAGGGATATCATTTAGTTGTGATTTTTCATCGGAATCATTTGTCATCTGCAACGCATTTGCTAATTCTGTTACAGGGGTGCAGGTATACCTTGTGTGGGGAGGGGGGAGGGGGGGGGGGATTGGGCTGGCTGTGCAAGAGGAGCTTACAATCTAACTTCTGCCGCACTTGGCTACCTAATTATTTGATCTTGATGCCCCTGACTGTAATGCTTATTGTCAGGCACCTGGTTACTGAATTATTGCATCTGGAGGTGTGTAACTACTTAATAAAAACTACTACTAATCTGGAGGCATGTGACTACTTGGTTGGGGGGGGGGGGGGGGGGGCGCAATCTCAGTGTTTGCCATGGGCGCTATATTGCCTAGATACGCCTCTGGCCTGTCCTTCCTCCCCCCCCCCCTCTGGAGTGCTGTATGTGAGCCAGCCCTGAGCTCTAAAGCTCGGGGTGACCTATGCTTCTCTCCTTTCTCATGTGGTGCCCCCAAATTAATGCGCATGTAGCAGAACACAATGGACGTTAAGGTAAGTGCCTGTTTTTAATATTGGGAGGTGGGTGCAGACGGCTCTCCCCGGCGCTGGCCACACTTGGGGGGGGGGGGGGCACCCAGCCTCCCCCTCCGGGGTGCCGCTGTGGTTTCCAGGCAGTGAGAGAGCCTGGGACCCTGCGGTCCCCCTAGTTGTATAAAAAGGGGGCATTGGGAATCCTCCCCGTGGCGCTCTTGGAGGCCTGGAGCACACCAAAAACTGCTAGCAAATCCGCAAAATGCTAGCAGATTTTGAAACGCTTTTTCTTATTTTTCTGTAGCATTTCACCTAGCATTTTGCGGTTTTGTAAAGCGTTTTTGATGTAGTAGATTTCATATATTGTTACAGTAAAGCTGTTACTGAACAGCTTCTGTAACAAAAACGCCTGCAAAACCGCTCTGAACTGCCGTTTTTCAGAGCGGTTTACGTTTTTCCTATACCTTACATTGGAGGCAGAAACGCCTCCGCAATCCAAAAAATGCCTCACTTCGGGAGTATGTGTTTCAGCAAAACGTCTCCCGCTCTGGTGTGCACCAGCCCATTGAAATACATTACCCAAGCGTATCTGCAGCCGGAAGTGGATCGCAAAACGCTGCCGAACCGCTCTGGTGTGCACTAAGCCGGATAGTGCTAATGTAGCATGTAGCAGGGTTACTGCTTTGTGGTATTGGTTTGTGCATGCATTTGCGTGAGCATTGCCTCATGAATAGCCAATTAGGCCAGATTTGCAATGTCAGACTTGCTAGGGTAAGGCCTCTTTTCCATGGACTGTGAATAGGCAGTGAAATGGCTCTCAAACTCTCACAACTGCTCACTGCTGCCTGGTAACTGCTCGCTGCTGCCTGGTAACTGCTCGCTGCTGCCTGGTAACTGCTCGCTGCTGCCTGGTAACTGCTTGCTGCTGCCTGGTAACTGCTTGCTGCTGCCTGGTAACTGCTTGCTGCTGCCTGGTAACTGCTTGCTGCTGCCTGGTAACTGCTTGCTGCTGCCTGGTAACTGCTTGCTGCTGCCTGGTAACTGCTTGCTGCTGCCTGGTAACTGCTTGCTGCTGCCTGGTAACTGCTTGCTGCTGCCTGGTATCTGCTCACTGCTGCCTGGTATCTGCTCACTGCTGCCTGGTAACTGCTTGTTGCTGCCTGGTAACTGCTTGTTGCTGCCTGGTAACTGCTCACTGCTGCCTGGTAACTGCTTGCTGCTGCCTGGTAACTGCTTGTTGCTGCCTGGTAACTGCTCACTGCTGACTGATAACTGCTTGCTGCTGCCTGGTAACTGCTTGTTGCTGCCTGGTATCTGCTCACTGCTGCCTGGTAACTGCTTGCTGCGCACACAGCTCAACAGTCCGTGGAAAAGAGGCCTTAAACTTGGTGTTTGAGCATTGTTGAAGTAAAAAGCAACCTTATCTACTTAGAAGCACCGGAGGAAACAGAATTGATTTCAGAAACAAAGCGTTGTTTATTACACACGTGCGGCTTCTCCCTGGATAACAAAGAGTCTATGATAAGCACAGCTCTACCCAGAAGAGAAGTAAGTTTCCCGCGCAGCTAACCCCCCCTATATAGTCCTCCGTTGTCTTCTGGGTGTCTCTTTGGTGATGTCAGGTCATAGGCGGTGTCATCAGGGAAAGTCAGTATCTGACCAGTAGAAGTTCAGAGTTCGATGCTTTCTCCTTATATGTCCTTACTGAAACCATGGCTCCCTGGTGGTTCCTCATTCTGTATAAGGCTCATGTACAGACAAGAGTGGGCCTCATCCTCCAGATGCACTTGCTTCCTGTAAGAGTAAAAATATCCACGGCAGACTGGTGCTCTTTTGAACACATTCATCACCCTAGTTCCTTAACCCTAGTTTCACTGACAGGCTGCCTTAAAAGGTATCACGCAGCTGCTTAAACAGTAATACTGAGTTAACCCTTTAACACTTTGCTAAGCTTGATGCACAGAACACATATGATTATATCCACATTTCCCTCCTGTTATTACTTTTAAAGCAGCTTTCTGCAGAACTAACATTACAATTCTTAACTTCGATAGCTTCGCTGTGAAAACATCAAATGCTGGAAAAGTCTATGACTGGTATTGCAGCATTGTCATATAACAGTTCTGTATCATTATACATTGTGATCTTAGTCTTTGTCTCAATGAAACTCATCAAGTATTTCTTTGCCAGGGGAAATACACAGCACGCCAGCAAACAAAATATAAAAAGTATAGCAAGTAGTGTGACCCCAAAGTTCTGAAAAAGGGAGGCCCATGATCCGAACATTTTTTGGAACCAGTCAGAGATTGGGTTATTGATCCCTGAATTCTGCTTTAGCTCTATTGACAAGTCTTCTAACTTTTGCAGAGCAACAGTGACCTTCCCATTTGGGCCTGTGTTACTGGGTATATAGGTGCAGCAGGTATCCCCAAAACCCATGAATTTGCACACCCCTCCCTTTTCGGCCAGCATCATGTCTAAGGTCATTCTGTTTTGGAAGGTCATTCGGGAGTTGGGACCCAGTTCATTTGCCAAACCTTGGAGGGCGTCTCTGGTATAGTTAACAAACCTCTGTTGGTTATAGTAGATGTAGTTAATCCAGTCAACATTTTTGTTAATTGTGATCATAGGGATCAGTGATTCAAACCCAGCAGCGACCTGATCTCTGGCTTTAAATTCATCAGGTACTCCTCTTGGTACGCCTATAGCGTCACGGTATACATGGGGGTCTAGGCTGCCTTTAAATTCTCTTTTGACTCTATCCATGTTGTGCACTTCCTCTGCTGCATCACCTTCCTTAAAGATGTGCAGAGGCATTAGGACTTTAGCGAGTGCACATTGCCCCTTCCATCTGCTAGGTAATTTTGGTCTCAGGTTTAGGTCCCCACACAACCAATAAATATCCCCTATGGCTTGGGTTTGGTCCTGTAGCTCAGTGCCGTTTATAGTGCTAAAAGTGCCACAGTAGCCAGGTGGGAACACTCCTACATCAACTCCCTTCTCATCACCTGAGTTATAGCAGGTGTAATTGCCTTTGTAGACACTGACAGGGGAAGTCATTCTGCTATTGGAGGCGGATAGGATAGGGTATTTTGCCTTCCAATGCTCACAAGCCGGGTCATTTGTACTTGAGTTAGTGTACAGGCTTAAAAAACATTCCTCTCCCTCCTGTGGGAGATGGAGGGGGACAGTTCCCAGGTGAGGTCTGGCACCCCCGCACACATAACAGTCAGACATGTTGTGTTGGTCAGCTGTGTATCTCATCCATTCCAACCACATGTTAGTGTCTGAGTACCCCCTTTCTGTGGCCAAGACATCCTCATACGTTGGGTCTGCTGTTGCTATCATTTTAGAAAAGGAAAAGGAGTCTGTTTCTGGAGCTAAGGGGTTCTGAGTTGGCTTACTCGCCTGGTAATTCTTATTTTGGTACATGTCTTTCAGCTGGAACTTGCCCCTGCGTCCTGCTGAGGCTCCTGACATATGGAGCCCCATGACATACGTTCCTGCATCCCCAGGGCTTGGGTTTTCTATATTTAAGGTTAAGCGCATGGTGCTTCCTGTTTGCCCATAATTAGTACAGGTCCCTGTCTTTATCAGGGTCATTCTGTCGCGGAGAGTTTTACCATTTTTGTCCTTTCGAGTCATTGCTGTGTCAGGTTTGTAACCCCAGTCATCTCCAGTGTTCCAGTCAAAAAGTTTAGGTGGATCTGTCCCTACAGCAGGGTGATAAATTTTCCATTTCTCATCCACCTCACTCCAGGAAGTACCATTCATTCGCCTGAGGACTCTGTCGCATTCTAATGCTGTCAATTTAAAGCTAGCTCTCAAACCCCTTAGGCCTTTTACACAGTCTGCTATATCTTCCTTTGGGGTAGGAATACCTTTGAGAGCACTGATCATGTCATCCTCAGTCCAAGGTCTGTAGACCTCCTGTATGCTTCCTGAGCCATTTGGGAGTTCTATCATGGGCATAGACTGCACCACTGGGTCAAGTGGTGGGGAAGGTGCTGTAGGTACTTCCTCTTTTGGCAAGGGTGGATATACATTAACATAGGGGGGCGGAGGAGGATGGGCATAATCCTCCTGTAGGTGAGCCTCCGCCTCCTCCTCCTTTATGGCAGTTTCTAGCTTCCTTTGTCTGCCCCTTCGCTTCTCTGTCTGTTTTGGTTCAAGTTTAAATGTAGTCTTTTTGCTTGTCGTCCTGGTAGCGGGGGCGGACGCAGATCTATGTGTGGCCACCGATCTAGCTCTGAGCCGGGGTGACCTGCTAACGGGGGAAGGAGACCGGTCACGCCTATCGGCTACCCCGTCCTCCACCTCCCCCTCGTCACTACTCTCTGGGTCATCTTGTCGTGTGTGTGCAGTCACATAGTCACTTTCAACAACATCAGTCTTTTTCCCAAAGTAAAATGTACAAACGTCTTTCTTTTTCTTATCTGCCTCATCCTTCCATATTTCTGCTTGCTGCAGACCAAACCTTTTTTCTAACCTTACATCACCTTTAGCTTCATCCTTAATACGTTTTATGAGGGCCCGGCATTGCTTTGGGTGTAAGTGACCCGGGAATTGAAACCGCGCCCGCCAGAGGCCACACTTCTTTGTGTAAGAAGGATCCCTCCTGTGCATGATGACCTCGTCATCTGTAGCCTCTAGAGGACGGGGTTTGTTACTTCCTTGTCCCATGCCTGGGTTTGAGAATTACAAATGAGCTATGACAACAACTATTTTCAGTCCCTTTCTCTCTGGACTACCTTAAGGATTTTTTCTATCACCTCACGACTCAAACATTCACATCTACTCCTGTGAATAGGAAAAAGGAAGTAACACTTACGTTTCTGCAGTTGGAATCAATGGACCCGGGACCCTCAGTGAGTGGCACGCGATGTCTCTGAACTGTCTCCTCCGTCTGTGGTTCTTTGGAAGCAGCTGTTGAGGACGATGGAGTCTGTGTCGAGTGGCCTCTGTTGACAGGTTACCTTGTGGGTCCCCGGAGGACTTTAGGTGGACGTCAGCTGTGATTAGACGTCCAGCAGCACTCGACCAGAGGTCCAATTCGTCTACGATCAGTGCTTCCGGTTCGAAAAGACCAAAGATGTTGAAGTAAAAAGCAACCTTATCTACTTAGAAGCACCGGAGGAAACAGAATTGATTTCAGAAACAAAGCGTTGTTTATTACACACGTGCGGCTTCTCCCTGGATAACAAAGAGTCTATGATAAGCACAGCTCTACCCAGAAGAGAAGTAAGTTTCCCGCGCAGCTAACCCCCCCTATATAGTCCTCCGTTGTCTTCTGGGTGTCTCTTTGGTGATGTCAGGTCATAGGCGGTGTCATCAGGGAAAGTCAGTATCTGACCAGTAGAAGTTCAGAGTTCGATGCTTTCTCCTTATATGTCCTTACTGAAACCATGGCTCCCTGGTGGTTCCTCATTCTGTATAAGGCTCATGTACAGACAAGAGTGGGCCTCATCCTCCAGATGCACTTGCTTCCTGTAAGAGTAAAAATATCCACGGCAGACTGGTGCTCTTTTGAACACATTCATCACCCTAGTTCCTTAACCCTAGTTTCACTGACAGGCTGCCTTAAAAGGTATCACGCAGCTGCTTAAACAGTAATACTGAGTTAACCCTTTAACACTTTGCTAAGCTTGATGCACAGAACACATATGATTATATCCACAGCATGCATACATTTTCTCATGCAAAGTACTTCTTCTTCTTGTTTGAAGGTTGAGGCACTTAGTCTATTATATATATAGATAATATAGTCAATAAAAACAATACAGTCAAATATCATAAATACACATCAGGGGTGCTCGGATACCCCTTTTCAAAATCTGAATTGATCCAGATACCCACATATCCGGATCCAGATCGGATATCCGAATCCGAACGTTCAGATATCCGCGTTTATGCGGATATCCGAACGCATTATCCAGGCTATCCGGGCGGATTAGGATATCCGGATAGAAAAACCGGAAGTGCCCTTTAAATTGCTTTAAAAACGTTTTTTAGGGCATGTAGCATCATTATTTTTTAAAGGGGAAAACTAATTGATGATGTGGGGACTTAAAATCCCTCCCCCCCCCCCAAAAAAAAATGGCTGTCAATTAACATTTGGGCTAAGTAACAGACAGCGGTCGTGCAGCCCACATTGTGTCCAAAGTCCAACCGCACAACTGGAACATGACAGTTTTCAGCCCAGACACCTCCAAAATATTACGCAGCAATTGTGTTTTGGGTTAAATATAGGTGGTATCAGTGGACTGTGGCACCCTGGCGGTGGAAGCTGCACAGGCAGCAGGAGCAGGGCAATGCAGCAGCAGGTGTAACGTGTGCCAGGAGCATGCCGGACGTGGCAATTGGCACTTAGCACATGTCACTTGCCACGTGTCAAGTGGCACTTAGTTGCAAGTGCCACGTGCCAAGGGCCGAGTAACAGTCAGACAGCAGAGGAGAAGACACTAGTGCACAGCACACTAACTGTCACACTGGCAATAATAATAATAACAATCTGAACATTTGTATAGTGCTTTTCTCCTGTCGGACTCAAAGCGCTCAAGAGCTGCAGCCACTGGGACGCGCTCAAGAGGCCACCCTGCAGTGTTAGTGAGTCTTGCCTTGAACTGCTTACTGAATAGGTACTTGACCTAGCCAGGATTCAAACCCTGGTCTCCCATGCCAAAGGCAGAGCCCTTAACCAGTACACTATCCAGCCACTACAATAGTGTAGTGATAGCAGTGAAGGAGTTAATCACTGAACAGTTTATCACTGTGTACAGCCCTTGGACCAGCAGCACTGGAGCACACACTCTGACTGTCACACTATGACATCAATCAAGCTAATTAACGATTTAACAATAGTGTAGTGATAGTAGTGAAGGGGTTAATCACTGAACAGCTTTAGGTTTATAACTGTGTACAACCCCCTTGCTAGGCCAGCAGCACTGGAGCATGTCTCTCAGTGAGCATTCCCACGCTAGGACGATATGTCTCATCATGGCAACCCTCCTTATTATACAGGGGGGCTGGCCAGGGTTCCCCTCTGTGATTGGTTGCTAGGGCTTCTGCTGGGAGCCCTCTGATTGGCTCCAGGACGTGATCTCCTTAGTTACAGTATTTCGGATTCAGATAGCCGCAATATCCACAGATATCCGGGTCATGCGGCCAAATATCTGCAGATAGCTATCCGGATTTCTATAGAAATCCGATCCGGATAGCGTAAAAATGTTCGGATATCCAGGTTACCCGGATATCCGGAATCCGGGTGAGCACCCCTGATACACATGGTAACTATTCAGTCAAAGAGCATAACAACAGATGATGCTGCTAGCACGTACTGACATTCATAGCAGTAGGTCCGACTATAATATTAAACATTAATTACAACACAGCATTGCATTTATTATCAAAAGAATAACATTAGCATAGCTCCCAAACATTTCTCCAAAACTACAATAGCAAGCACTCAACTCACACACACACACCAGTTCTGAATAACAACACTATTACTATTAAGCAAAAAATAAATAGTTACCTTGTACAGTAAAGTGACAGGCAGCGATCAGAACAAGACGTTCACACAACAAGACGTTTGAGAATTGAACTCAGCTGTACTGCTGATCCAGTTCCAAGTCCCCTGTTATACTGGTGGTGTGTAAAGCCGTCTAGCTGTAGTGGAATACACATTCAGATCTGCCTGGTATGCTCAGACAGCAGAACTATTGTGCTAACAAATACATAATTACACAATGACACTTAAGGCGCGTACACACGCCTGATTTCTTCAACAGACGGGTGGTAAGGCCCGCCCCACTGACGACAGTTTCCCCGGGTGTACAGTCTGTCGGCAGGCTGATAAGGCTGGTTTTGACAGACTCACTCAGCATATCAGTCAAAACCAGCCTTATCACCCTGCCGACAGACTGTAAACACAGGGAAACTGTCGTCAGAATGGCCGCCCCGCGGGCGAGTCGGACGACACTCGTTTGAAGAGATCAGGCGTGTGTACGCAACTTTACTGAAACCTTTATTTTTATTTTGCTTTGAAATGCTTAAGTCCTGTATGCTCAGACAGCAGAACCATTGTGTTAAAGCGGATCTGAGATGAAAAACTAACTATAACAAGTAACTTGTCTATATATCTTATGTAAAGTTTACATAGTTTACACAGCAAATCTAGCTGCAAACAGCTTCAACAGTTTGATTGATTATTCCTGTGATACAATGAAGGCAGCCATGTTCTGTTTGTCACATTACACACAGGCAAGCTGATCTGTATCTCCCACTCCCCTCTCCTACTCCCTCCTCCCCTCTGCCTCTGAAATCTCTGGCTGGTAACCTCCTCCTTCTCCTGCCCAGACTGAGCTCCCATAAGGCCTTGCTACTAAAGCTTAGAGTGCCAAGGTACTCTGGATAAGCTGTGGGCGAGGCTTGTTTAGTTTCTAGGGAATTAGAGTATTAAAATAAAACAAAAACAAAAATGAGGAATGCCCTATAAGCTATATGAAAGGAACACAATTATGCAGTAAAAGTTTATCTCGAAGACATAATTACACAATGACACTTTTAAAACAATGACACTTGAAAGAACACACATCTAAATACTATGTCCTGTATGCTCCGACAGCAGAACCATTGTGTTGATAAACACATGTAATTACACAATGACACTTTTGGAAAACAAAGATGCTTTGAAAGTACACACAACAGTTACTGATACCTTTATTTTATTTTGATGACAAATAACCAATAACCAACCCATGCCATACACCTTCAATGTACCTACACCAAAATTCATAGCTCAGTACTTCAAGACGTTTAAGGCCTCTTTCACAGTGCGACGTTAAAGTCACACGTTAGAAAATGTTTTAACGTGGACTAACGCACAGCAATACAAAGTCTGTGTGACATTCACAGTGCACACTGTTAAGCTTGGAGGTGTAATCTCCACAGTCAGCATGCAACACATAAGCTGACGTGAAGGAGGTACACACACCAGCACAAGGAATCAGGATATCCCCAGTTTAGTGGAGGAGAGGACTGACTCCAATAGGAGATTGTGGCGCACAGAGCCGGTGCAGATCCGACAGCCACAAACAATACTTTCGCTATAACGTCTCAGCGCAAAGTAGCGCTGAGCGCATAAACCAGGACTGAGGAGATCAGGACAGGTAGACAGAATGAACGCTTGCTTAACTAGCCACTACTTAGTGACAGCAAGCGTCCACAACAAGACAGACTGGAATGAGGCAGCCAATGTGTTTGCAGCGATGGCGTGCCTCACAAAGACAGGACAAGATAGTCAGGAAATAGCAGGATCAAGATAGATGAACGTAACACAGACAAATATACAATAAGTATGTTTTCCTAGCGTATTACAATTACAGCTATCAATGAAACTATTTGTAACGTCTGACTAACATATGTATATATCGGCAATGAACCGATATATGACATAAGCAGGAACACTGACTAGCACTGGAGCAATACAGGGAACAGGGCTCAGAAGGATTCGCTATCTCTTCGCAGAGATGAACGCAATCCACAAACGGTAACAGGACAGGATTCAGAAGGATTCGTTATCTCTTCGCAGAGATGAACGCAATCCACAAACGGTAACAGGACAGGATTCAGAAGGATTCGCTATCTCTTCGCAGAGATGAACGCAATCCACAAACGGTAACAGGACAGGATTCAGAAGGATTCGTTATCTCCTCGCAGAGATGAACGCAATCCACAAACAGGACCAGGAGCAGGATACTAGCTCAGCATGGGTGCTCACGATACGCGCAAACTACCAAAACGTGCTCGAAGGCTGACTAACTGAACACAGGAAATAAACAGTTCGTGTACGTATATATCAGCGACACTGATGTATCAACGTAACACGAATACAAGGAAAATAACAAAATGCGCAAGTATGCGTATATATTGGCGATGAACCAATATATGACACAAGACAAGCAAAGTAACAACTTCTAGAACAATAGCAGAACTAGGAGGACTCGCTGACCCCTTCGCAGGAGTCAGCGCAGTCCACACGGACTAGGAACGAGGTGGGGCACGAGCAGAGTAACAGACAGAATCTGAGACTATGGTAGCCCATCAAGCATTGCAGGAAGCAGTTCTTTATACTGAGGTCATCCAATGGGAGCAGACCTGCAGATTCCCACACAAGTGAATGGTAATTAATCACAGGCTGACAGCAGGAAAAGGCAGACAATGATATGCAGCCTGCAGGAAAGGGATTGCCCCTCCATTGCAGCAGACAATGTTTGTTTACACAAAAGCATATTAAACTGTCATTAACTTCAGAGCGACTGCAGATGGAATCAGCAACTAGTTTAAGTGCAAACCAAACTATGCAAGAAAATGCATGTAATGACATCAGAACTGCTTGGGTTAAAATACCACTGCAGCCAGCAGTAAACGCTGCAGACATGATCATAACATTAACCCCCCCCCCCCCCCCCCTTAAAAGCGGATACCAGACGCTTTTCAAAACTGAAATTCCCAACAAAACAATCTGACTGATAATTCATGATGACCGGGACAGCCCGGCAAGACCAAATTCCAGAATCAGTCCCCACAAGACTGGACCCATCAGAACCAGAACCTACAGAACCATGCCCGTCAGCACTACAAGCCTCAGTGTGATACCCATCAGAACCACGACTTCCAGAAAAAAGCCCCCAGAAACTCTCTGAGCGATACCCACCGCCTTCCAGGGACTGTCCAAAAACGCCAAAGCCTTTGCAATGCCCACCGGAACTGTCCCTACCAACACAAAACCCACCGTTGAACCAGTTCAAGGTACCAGGACAAGTTTCCTCAGAGATCTCCCAGAACACTTGGAAGCTCCAAAGAGATCCCTACAGGTCAGAACGCCCCTTAGGCTCATATGGAGAACTATCAAGAACCCCTATGGAACCCAGGGCAACTCTAGAGTCAGGGTCACAAGGACAAACATCAAGATCAGGGCTTTAAGGGACCAGAACCATCTCCGAGCATGCAGGCCAACCGGCAACATCAGAACATGTCTCCACTAGGGAAGCGTGTGAGCACGCCAACACAGACACACTTGGGCACTCTGGCATACGAAGCACATCTGGGCACACCGGCACAAGAGAGACTTCTGGGCATGTCAAGGAACTGCGAACCTCAAAGTCAGTCAAGGTAGGACCCAAACCCGGACTGGGCAAAAAAAAATCATCATGACTAGACTTCACAGTTACTGGATTCTCACTAAAAAATGCAGGATCAGACTTAGATGTCTCTGATTCCAGCAAGGTTATTAACAAATCATGTTCAGGGGCATTTACAAGACAGGACAAATCTTCTGATGTATGCACCGAACTAGACAGGGTTCCCATAACTTCTTCTGGACTAGACAGAGACTCATCAAATACACTGGATTGGAGCTCATGAAGGGCTGCAAAACAAGTCAGTATTGCAGCAATCCCCACTGAACTAGGCAAAACTGAATAACTCACTGGACAGAAAGGGGACTCTGGAACTTCTGCCACACCGGCCAGAGAACCAGAATTTTCCAGGATACAGGGCTGGGTTTCAGAAACACTCATTAACCCGGACTGAAATTCTGAGATTTCTATTATTTTTTCCAGGGAGTCAGAATTATCCATGTTACAGGGCAAGACTTTTGAAACATTCAGAGGACAGGGCTGGAGTTCCTCGGCTGTTACAACACTGGAGAGGGACTCAACAACATTGGTTAAATCAGACTGTGTACAGGGCAATGTATCTAACACACTTGCTGACGAGGACAATATTTCAATGGCTTCTGCTTCGCTGGGCAGAAATTCATCAAGTTTTATTAGAGCAGACTGTAATTCCAAAACAGCTGCTAGACAAGTGAATATTACTGCAACACCAACTGAGGTAAGCAGTGCCTCAGACTCCTCTGCTAGAGGGTTTGAAGAATCCAAAGTACTGGGTAAAGCATAAGACTCTGCGACCACAGCTTCACTGGACAGGATCACTGAACAGTCCATATTGCAGGGCAAAACCATGGAAGCACCTGCTGGACAGCATAATGATTCTGTGACCTGAGTTTCATTGGAGAGATCTACTGCACAATTCATGGTACAGGGCAAATTTACTGGAACATTTTCTGAACACGGTAATAATTCTGCGATTTCGGATTCACATAGCAGACGCTCTGAGTTATTCACGAAGCTAGAGTGAGGTGTAGAAACAGGAAGATCAAAACACAATGTTTGCGCATCTTAATCACCATTCAATTGTGAAATTGGAAAATTCAGATGCTGGGGTTCTGAGGTTTCTGGACAGGATTGCTGGGACTCGGAAACTGATGTAGTGCATCTATTGGCATCTGCTGGATCAGACAGGAGTTGAACTTTATTAACACAGGTAATTTCTGCAGAAGTGTTTGCAGAGACAGGCAAGATTTTTCTGGTGTCTGTTTCACTGAACAAAGACTCATGAGTACTGGCTAGGCTGGACTCAGAAGTCAGCAGGACCTCTGGATTCTCTGCTGAGAAATTTGTGCAGGGCAAAGTTAAGAAAGTATCAGTGGCTTCTGTTTTACTGGGAAGTAACACTGAGTTATCCATGGTACAGGGTGGAGTTACAGGAACATTCACAAGACATGGCAGGGACTCAGTAACTGGAGAAGTGGGACAGTCTCCAATTGACAGTGTGTCTTCCCTGGTATCAACTGATTGAATCGCATAAAAATCGTCCAAAATCATTTTCCACACATCGATCAATGGAGCCACAAAGTCATACCCACACACACACCAGTTTTATTAGGTTATAGGCAGACTTAATGCATGCATTCAATACTAATTCACTTTTTGCACTGTAAAATTGACAAAATGAACTTGAATCATTCTTCCATTCATTGACCAGAGCTTCCATCTCTCCTTTCTCAAATGGAGGATTCCAAGCATACTTAACAGGCAGATCACAGTTTGCAAATGTGGTTTTGGCAGAAACATACATTGGATTATTTAGCAGGCGATTGGCAGATTTCTTATTCCTAAGGATCTCCAATACCTGTAGCAAGTGTTGAACTGTAGTGTATGCAAATTTCCCTTGCTGCACGAATAAATTGATCTGTTCAATACTCTGTAATATATCTTCATAATCATATTCAGATAATTCATTTAAACAAGAACTTTTATTTTCCCTGGCTAACAATGAAAGTTCATTAGTAGTTTCATAGGTCCATTTGACTCCCCTGAATGGTGACTGAATTTCATTATCTGCTAATGGCGGAGTCTCATTACAAATCTGATGCGCAGTCGCTAAGGGCAACGACAGTCGTTGAACGACTCCGCTGATTGTAACGCTTTTCTTTTGGAGCGTTTACGTTTGGCTTTAGACCCTGCTGCCTTAGGTGATTTATTCAAAGCAGAAGAAAAGTTATCAGAACAATTATCTGCTTGCTGATTATTTTTGTAGGCAGTAGAAGGAGCAGCTGATTGACAAGCTGCCAGGAGCTTATCAAAACGGCTAGGCAAATCGGTTTTGCGCAGCCAGTTATGGATCACAAACGCTAGAAATTCCAGCGGTCTTTCTTTCAAATTCGTATGATCCAAGACATCGTACGCCCACTGGAACAAATTTCCCTTAAACAAAACATAAATTAACTGGGGGGCCCACGTTGAAACAGGAGTAGCATGGAGCTCGGGATTGGCCAAAAACCTGGTACATTCAGAAAGAAACTCATTTTCTGTTTCAGAATTTAGTTTCTCAAATTTCTTAAAGGAACAGGAACCATAACAAACAGTGTCATTTTTGCTGGGAACCCCCCCCACAATGGGGATTGGTAATGGGGCTACCCTAATGTTAAGCTTGGAGGTGTAATCTCCACAGTCAGCATACAACACATAAGCTGACGTGAAGGAGGTACACACACCAGCACAAGGGATCAGGATATCCCCAGTTTAGTGGAGGAGAGGACTGACTCCAATAGGAGATTGTGGTGCACAGAGCCGGTGCAGATCCGAACAGCCACAAACACTTTCGTAATAACGTCTCAGCGCAAAGTAGCGCTGAGCGCATAAACCAGGACTGAGGAGATCAGGACAGGTAGACAGAATGAACGCTTGCTTAACTAGCCACTACTTAGTGACAGCAAGCGTCCACAATAAGACAGACTGGAATGAGGCAGCCAATGCGTTTGCAGCGATGGCGTGCCTCACAAAGACAGGACAAGATAGTCAGGAAATAGCAGGATCAAGATAGATGAACGTAACACAGACAAATATACAATAAGTATGTTTTCCTAGCGTATTACAATTACAGCTATCAATGAAACTATTTGTAACGTCTGACTAACATATGTATATATCGGCAATGAACCGATATATGACATAAGCAGGAACACTGACTAGCACTGGAGCAATACAGGGAACAGGGCTCAGAAGGATTCGCTATCTCTTCGCAGAGATGAACGCAATCCACAAACGGTAACAGGACAGGATTCAGAAGGATTCATTATCTCCTCGCAGAGATGAACGCAATCCACAAACAGGACCAGGAGCAGGATACTAGCTCAGCACGGGTGCTCACAATACGCGCAAACTACCAAAACGTGCTGGAAGGCTGACTAACTGAACACAGGAAATAAACAGTTCGTGTACGTATATATCAGCGACACTGATGTATCAACGTAACACGAATACAAGGAAAATAACAAAATGCGCAAGTATGCGTATATATTGGCGATGAACCAATATATGACACAAGACAAGCAAAGTAACAACTTCTAGAACAACAGCAGAACTAGGAGGACTCGCTGACCCCTTCGCAGGAGTCAGCGCAGTCCACACGGACCAGGAACGAGGTGGGGCACGAGCAGAGTAACAGACAGAATCTGAGACTATGGTAGCCCATCAAGCATTGCAGGAAGCAGTTCTTTATACTGAGGTCATCCAATGGGAGCAGACCTGCAGATTCCCACACAAGTGAATGGTAATTAATCACAGGCTGACAGCAGGAAAAGGCAGACAATGATATGCAGCCTGCAGGAAAGGGATTGCCCCTCCATTGCAGCAGACAATGTTTGTTTACACAAAAGCATATTAAACTGTCATTAACTTCAGAGCGACTGCAGATGGAATCAGCAACTAGTTTAAGTGCAAACCAAACTATGCAAGAAAATGCATGTAATGACATCAGAACTGCTTGGGTTACAATACCACTGCAGCCAGCAGTAAACGCTGCAGACATGATCATAACACACACGTTGCGTTTGTGTGTAACGTGTAGTGTTATTAGAAAGTGCTGCATGCTGTGTGTTATACATGTTATTAACTGCGTTGGACTGTCTGCACATGCTCAGTGATGACCTGGAAGCATACTTTTCATTGCCTGTATGCTCTACTGTATGCGACGATACCAGGGCATAAGGTTGCGTTGTAACATTTTTGGGACGTTGCGTTGTTAGTTTGCGTTGCGACTTTAACGTCGCATCAAACCGCAACGTCCCACTGTGAAAGTAGCCTAAAATATAAAAAAAACGTTTAAAACTACAAAACGTGCAAACACTAAACACGCACGTACGCGCAGGCGAAAATATCAATTACTAAAGAAGTACTGACATGCAGGTGCGACTTTTTTGGTCCGTCAAAGATGTCCCTCAGTCTCTCGTCGCTCGTACACACGCACTGACCACACACTCGTCTGAACGACAGTTGGCCAAGCGGATCCACCTGTTGGATCGTCCGGGACCGGGTTTATCAGTTGCTTTACGTGTTGTCCACACGCCCAACTAGACGTTTAAACGACCGGTTTGAACGACAGTTGGTCAAAAAAAAATAAAAAATCAGAGGTGTATATGCACTTCCTGCTAAATGGTAATTTATTTACATTCTTTTCCCAGCTTTTACATGTTTACCTCTGTCCAGGGCCGGATTTACCATAAGGCAGTGTAGGCACGTGCCTACAGGCGCCCAACGATGGAAAGGTGGCTCCCACCCCTCCCCGAGCGCCTCCCTCCCTCCTTTCCTATGCAGTGTCCCTAGTGAAGTGTAAATGAGAGGTTACTCGCCCTGCTCTCTGCATTCCACTGACAAGATCTACTTTCAACTAGGGGCACCTCTAGCTACTTAATACTGAGGGTTTTCTGGTTACCTAATACTAAATGGCACCTGTAGCTACCTATGACAGGCAAGGGAAGTAAGGGTTTGGCAGTGGTTTGTAGGTTCATGGAGGGTGAAGGTTAGGCTTGTCAGTATGTCTGTGCCTATAGGCTCCTGTGATGTAAATCCGGGCCTGTCTGCTGCTGCTGCTGTACACATATTATCCTCATGTCTGTAATTGAAAGCTGTCCTCTCATGCCTCCGGACACTGCCATTTCTTATATTTTCTTTGTCTGCTCTGTCAGAACTATTCCCCTCCATCTCATCTCAGACAGTGCCATCCCCCATCATCCTCACGAGCTGCTTCTTCCTCGCAGCCCAGCACCTCACTCCAGCCAGCTCTCTCTGGCTTCTCATTTTAATATCTGCGCGCTGCTCTCCTGTGATCAGCTGAGAGCAGTGCGGTCTGTGAGTTGTGCCTGCAAGTCACGTGACTTCAGGAGTGCTGCTTCCCGGAAGTCTTCTTCCCATCTCGGGACCTGTCAGCTTACATGTCCCGTGCCAGCAGCATTTGTTACGCTGCTCCTCTTTCCTGCGGTGTGCACCCTCCTGTTCCCAGCCCAAAGGCTGGATCTGTAGTGCTCGGGGCCCCTGACGTCATGTGATGTCATTGTAATTAAAAGGCCCACCAGGGAAAATCCCGAGCCTCCGCTGGTCCAGTCTGACCCTGCTCCCTGAGCCTGCAAGACAGCTTGAATTTCTTTGGAACTTGTTTGGGACTGCTTATCCACCATCCTGGCTATCCTGTGTTGCAACCTTTCATCAATTTTTCTTTTCTGTCCACGCCCAAAGAGATTATGATAATGTTGCGGTGAGAATCCGCTCAGCTGCCTGCGCAGGCAGGCAGCCTTTTGACCATTGTTTAAGTTTGCATGCTGCAGGACTCTGGAACAGAGACCTGTCTTTCCATTGCAAGTTCTGGTCTGTTCTCTTGCTGGGGAATTTGCATACATTCGTTATGCAAATCCCCTACCTGCCTTCTTTGATGACTGGCACTATAAGAGCTTTATGTTTCCCAGAAGGCTTTGCTGGTCATTTCCTTTCCAGGGTCTGTTCCTGATGGACACTGCTGGAGTGTCAGCCATTGCTATCTAGTATAGTTAAATCCTGGGGGTTGCTTTAGGCTCCCCTTCTAGCCCAGTCAGGTTGTATTATCTGTATTGCCTGTTCTGTCTTGTCTTGTCTTGCCTGTTGCCATTGTCCTGTTCCAATGGTGGTCGACAGGAAATGGTTCTGATCTCTGTTCTTGGAGTATAGCTGGTGCAGCGGTTGCTACCAGCTATCTCTTCTGTTCTGTCTCCTGGGATCGCGCTAGCTACTTTTTGCTACCGCTGGGGATCCTTCTGTTCTGTCTCCTGGGATCGCGCTAGCTACTTTTTGCTACCGCTGGGGATCCTTCTGTTCTGTCTCCTGGGATCGCGCTAGCTACTTTTTGCTAGCACTGGGGATCCTTCTGTTCTGTCTCCTGCGATCGCGCTAGCTACTTTTCGCTAGCGCTGGTGATCCTTCTGTTCTGCTACTCTGTACCTGGATCGCGCTAGCCACTTTTCGCTAGTGCTGTGGATCCTATCTCTCGCTTGTCCCTGTTTTCGTGTGTCTGTCTTATCTGCTGGAGGCTCGGTGAGGTAACCGTTAAGCAAGCGTTCGCGTCCTCTGTTTCATGTTTGTCTGTCGATGGTTAGTTAGGCGTGCTTGTCTCTATTGTGCTTATCACGTGGAGACCGCGCATAACCGCGTGCACTGTTGCGAATGAGTGCGGTGTTCGCGGTTAGCTAGCATTTGTTGTTTTCCGCATCTTCTCATTGTATTATTTGCTGTGCCTTTGCTAACCTCGTATTTTGTTCTGATCTGCCTTGTGTCACGTCTGGCGATCGCACCTCTCGCGATCGCGTTCCTATTTCATATCTGCTGTTGTGTGTGTGCGGTCGCGGGGTGGCGACTGGATTGGCGCACACCCATACAACCTGTCCCTTTGCTCAATCTCATTCGCAATCGCCTCTCTTGCGATTGCGTTCTGCGCTTCGTACAATTCCTGTCTGGCATTTGTGGAGGTACAGAGGATTGGTTCCTCTGCACTCCCCAGCGCCATCTGCCGACAGGAATTTCCCTCTACAGGTGCGTAGCACCTTTTGCTGGGTGCCTGCAAATATACGCTTGTGGAGGATTTCCGCCGTGTCAGCGCACGCGTTGTGCGCTGATCACGGAGAAAGTTCCACAATCGTTACAGTTGCACACTGTGGACAAAGGCAAATCTAGATCTCTGGAGATGAACTTGTAACCTTGAGATTGTTGATATTTTTCTACAATTTTGGCTCTCAGTTCTCTTCTCCTCTTTCTGTTGTCCATGCTTAGTGTGAAAGCAAATGCAAAGACTAAAAGGTACCAAGGTACTCATACACTTGTTCAACTTCCTGTCGATATATAGCAGATTCGATCACAGGTGATAGTATTGCTGCTGGCCCGGGGAGCCCGAATGGGGGGAGGCGAGGCAAGCGGCTGCAGCGGTAACTCCACAGGTTTTAAATCGATTTCATGATGAAATCGATTCAAAATCTGTGTGCAGTGTATGGGCAGGCAATAAATCTGTTGGTCAATCTGGTGGCTATCGACCAGTGTATGGCTACCTTTAGTGAATGTCTCTCCTTTTTATCTGCTTTCAGGTGTGATTTTTAAACTGCCCACACCTGTTTCTTGCCCCGGTTGAGTTTAAAGGAACATCACATGCTTGACAACAATCTTCTTTATCCACAATTTTGAAAGGGTGCCAATAATTTTGTCCAGTCCATTTTTTGGAGTTTTGTGTGACATCATGTCCAATTTCTTTATTTTCCTCCCTTTTTTTTGTTTTGTTCCAATACACACAAAGGGAATCAACATGTGTATAGAAAAATGTGTTACTGCAATACTTTTCTGTGAGACATACTTGATTTTCTGGAAAAACTTCTGGGGTGCCAATAATTTCGGCCATGACTGTATAGCCCCCATGATCACCACGACCCCAGGGGTGGGGACTGACTTTTACTCCCATTTCAGAGTAGCACAGTGGAGCAGTACAGGTAGTCCCCGGCTTGCGAATGCCCGAATTACAAACGGCCCGCCGATACGAATGCGACCCGCCGCGATGACGTCACGCAACCCGGGGACTACCTCTTGTGCCCTGTTTCCTAAAGCAGAGTATGCGCAGCGGAAGCCGCAACAAGTCTCACCTCTTCCATGGCGGCTCCGGGCCAATCAGCGGCGTCCTCTCTCCCCTCAATGTTCCTCCCAGTGGCTTCTCTAGCGTCGCGTAATGACGCAATAAAAAAGAGCCCCGCGGCTCCTTCTGATTGCATCATTACGCGCCGCTACTAGTGAAGCCGCCGGGAGGAATGGTGAAGGGAGAAAGGACATCGCTGATTGGCCCGGAGCCGTCATGGATGAGGTGAGACTTGTAGTGGTTTCTGCTGCGCATACTCTGTTTTGGGAAAGGGGGCACAAGAGGCTGGATAGTGTACTGGTTAAGGGCTCTGCCTTTGACATGGGAGACCAGGGTTCGAATCCTGGCTAGGTCAGTTCCTATTCAGTAAGGAGTTCAAGGAAAGACTCCCTAACACTGCAGGTGGCCTCATGAGCACCCCTTAGTGGCTGCAGTTCTTGAGCGCTTTGAGTCCGACAGGAGAAAAGCACTATACAAATGTTCGGATTATTATTATTATCGGATTATAAAGGTGGCACAAAAAGGCACAATAGAGACACAGAGGGGGACACTGAAAGCACAGGGGACAGAGGCAGCATAGGGGCAGCATAGGCCGCAATAGCAGCATAGGGGGCGCTATTCTGGCTGGGAACGCAAAGAATCACTCGCGTTCCCAGCCTGTCGGCCCGTGACGGCGAAACCGGAAGTCGCCGCTGGCCGGTCCAGGGACATCTGATGGAGTCAGCGTGGGCACCGATCAGCTTCAGGGGGCTGAGGGAAGCCCCAGGTGAGTTAAACTCATTTTTTATTCCTGACTTTAGGTTCACTTTAAGAACGGATTCAGGTTAAGAACAAACCTACAGTCCCTATCTCGTTCATTAGCTGGGGACTACCTGTATGTTTTTACCTCCTCTGGTATTCTCCTCTGATATTCTATGCTGTATACCTCCGGTTCCCGATGTGTGTCACATGACCAGGAACCGGGGTCGTGCAGCATAGAGTGTGTGCCTGCTGTAAAGTACAGTGGAGACCTGACACAGCGCTGGAGACAGTAAATATTACTCTGCTCCGCTGGGTTACTCTGTGAGGCGGAGAGAGAGGGTATCAGGGAGGGATCTAGGGGTGTGCAAAGCCGGATTTGTACTTGTATGTGTATTTGGCCCACTATCACCAGCTGCCTCCGTACCGACAGCATCCTAAACTTCCCCCCGAAACATCAGGGGTAAGATTGTAAGCTCCTTTGTGAGCGACACATTCGGTGAGTGACAGGAAGCTCAGAGATCCCTGTAAGGGCCTGTTCACTGCCCCTTCATCCCCGGAGTGCCAGATCCGGCTGTTTGTAGCCGCTCACCTCTATGTGCAAACTCTGTGTAGCAGGAGGAATGTTCAGCAGGCTAACTGCGACTGACACCCTGCTGCCCACAGACCGTCCCTTGCTTTCCTGGCGCCCTAAGCCATGGCCTATGTGGCCTTGCTTGAAATCTGGCCATGAAAGTGTATACACGTGGGAGGGAGGAATAGGGGAGTGTGGATACTGGGGTACGGGGGGTGCCAATTTCGCTGCCGGTTCCCTGGGTTGTTATTATGTTATACCTCTGCTACTGATTTCAAGATGCACACCCTGAAAAAAAGCTCTGCCCCACCTCTACATGAGTTTCATTTTAACCCGACCGACCCGGTGTTTTGTTTTTCTGTATTTGGCATCGGTGCTTCTGCCATTTCTGGCGCACGTCTTCCTGTAGAGGCAGCTCTGGCCGAGTGCACGAGTCCACGTTGTATCTCTCGCCAATCCTCCGCACATCGCAGTCCATGAAACGCACTTAGATTACCTATTCATTAAGTGGGTTTCCAGCAGCCACTTTTGTGTTGCCTCCTGATGCTTCATCGTTTCCTCGCTCATTGTGGCGCACACTAAATGAGCTTATCTGAATGAGGCCTGCTGCAGATGAGATAGGCACCGGCACACGGCTGGCACAATGAGACTTTTATCTTACAAGATGAATGCCAGGCCTGATTGTCGGGGACCGGCTTTATGTGCGGCTGTCGAGAGGCCCAGATGCTTTGTGGTGAGGGAGTGGAGATATTTATAGAAGAGAGGGGCTGTTTATCTGTGTGCAGAGGAGAGACAGATAAGAGAAGTAACCCCCCCCCCCCCCCAACAAGAGGCGGGAAGGGATCTGAGACTTCGGGGTGATGAGCTCCACAATGGAGTTGTTAGCGGAAAACAAAGAGCAGGTCCAGGAACTGAGCCAAAAGTCTATACCAACCCCGGCGGCGCTGCTGGATGTGGCTGGAGGCCTCCGGGAAATGGTGGGAAAGGCTCTTCCAAGAGTGACACTCACAGCAGGCAAAGAGGAAGCCCGGAATCTGTATTACTAATAGGGAGACATGTGCACAGGTGGCATATAAACAAATACACTGGACTCAATTCTGGTAGCTATGTGAGGTAAATATTTTTTGTAGGTAAAAATACTTCATGATGGATTTTCCTCTTTATAGCAATTGTGAAAGATTTTTCTCCATTTCCGAACATGAGGTAAATGCATGGCGTGAGGTAAAACACGAGGTATTTTAGTGGTAAGCATGCAGTAAATAAATTAATAGCAGTCTTTAATTGTCTTCCATTAGTTAGGATAGTCTTTGGATGATGTTTTTTTGAGGGGGATGTGTATTTGATTAAGTAGCAACCTATGTAAAGTGTATTTATAGGAATTCCTTATAAAAACAAACAAAACAAAACAAAAAAACAAAACAGGAAATACTTGGAGTTTTATTTCAACTATTCTTTTATATTACACAGCCTGAACAGGAACCAGACTAAGGCCCAGTGCACACCAAAACCGCTAGCAGATCCACAAAACGCTAGCGGTTTTAGGTGCGGAGTGCAGATATTTGGGGCAGTGTACACCGAGCGGATTTGGATACGGTTTGAGGTTTTTTTGCAAACCGCAAACGTGCCTCCTGCTGCACGTTTGCGGTTTGCAAAAAAACTAAAACCGCCGGTGTGCACCAGCCCATTCATATACATTAGCCACGCGGATTAACAGGCGGATGCAGCCGGCGGGTCCGCTCAGTGTGCACTGGCCTCAAACAGCAATAAGAACTCCACTAAAAACTGCAAAATGCATACAAATTGACTCTACCTCCAGGTACAGGCAGGTCTTAACTGATCGGTAAATTATGTGCTAACATGCCCCCTAATTTCCATGAGAATAGCTATTTTCGGTAAAATTAATGCAAATTACCTCACAAATTACCTCATAATTTACCTCATGAGGTAAAACATGACTAAAAGCTACCAGAATTGCTAAATGTCATTACCTCATGAGGTAAATTACCTTACATGAGGTAATTTGTTTGATAATCTCACCAGAATTGAGGCCAATGAGTGTCTGTGGGAAGTAGAGAGAGAAAAGGGAGAGAGAAAAGGGAGACGAGAGATAAAAGAATGGTGTTAGCAGGCATGTGTAGTAGGGTCTCCTCATGCTCAACGTTCTCTTCCGTCCCCCTCCGCTAACTCCTACTGTCCCCCCGAAGCTACTTCCTGGTGGGGAGGGTCTGTGCACACTGCGCAGGCTTGGCACATGCGCGTGCACCCACCGTAGTAACTCTGGACACGAATACGCATCCAGTTATACTAACAGCTGAAGCGTTTAAAGCGGAATATAACCCTGCATTTCAACTTTGCTCTAAAACATTATTTACAGTATATTATATGCAACCAGCATTTTTTTTTTTACTAGACCAGCATTGGAAGGGTTACACAGGGCTTTAAAGTTCCTGGAGATTTCTGCAGACGCATCCGAAGCTGACATAGATACATTTTGTTTACATAAATGTATCTAAGTGTGGCATGTGACTCATCTCTCTGACTGAGAAGGAGCTGGAGGACAGCCAAAGAGTGCGTAACATTTCTCAATAGATACATTTAACTAAATAGAATGTATCTATCTGAACTTCTGCATATCTCTCCACAGAACTTTAAACCTCTGTGTTTAACCCTTCCAATGCTGGTCTAGTAAAAAAAAAATGCTTTTTGCATATAATATGCTGTAAATAATGTTTTAGAGCAAAGTTGAAACGCAGGGTTATATTCCGCTTTAAGAAACATCATTAGGGTATATAACTTTACATTTTACTATTGATGAAACAAATTAATGTAGGCTCAATCTTCTTATTCACAAGATAAGGGGTGGGGGCGGGACAAAAGGTGTCAAAAATGGCCAGAAACGGCCCCACCTGCATAGGCTACGAGTACAGTTATCCAGTAACTCAGAACTGCGGTAGATCTGCTGGCTGTTTACTCCGTCACTAATCTGTGCGTTCTCTCATTACTCCAAAACTTTATCCGGAGACCCAGCATGACTGGATGTACCATTGCGCACAAAGCGAGTAATTAAAAAAAAGGATTTTTTTTTTTTATTATTATTAATGCCGACCATTTTTATTAATTCTCTATATTAAAATTCTACAGACATTGAGTCAGAACTTTCATAATCTCCATTTCATTATCTTAATGAGATCTTTTCTCCATTATCCCACAGTTTAATTTTGATCACATTAATAGAGGTACACAGCCAGAAATCCTTGCCAACGACTCCCTCGTTTTTTACCCCGCTGCCCCCTCCCTCCCCCGCTGCCCCTCCCTCCCTCTCTGCACCTCTCCCTCCCCCGCTCCCGTCTTTGCTGTTTCGCTTTGGCAGGTTTCATAATTACTAAGATGCTTATTTTTACGCGAAGGTCTTTAATGCCTCACGACTTGTCGGGGATGGAAACCTCGAGGCGGAAGGTCTAGAAAAACAGGAACATATTATCCATCTTGCTGCGGAAAGATATCAGGGCGAAAGAGTAAGTGGCGGGTAGGGCTATTACGGCGTTACCCCATACGGACGCGGAGATGGCGTTCTGCAGTTTTGCTCAGAGGCATGTCTGTCGGTTGCGAATCTTTAAAGACACATTATGTTGAAGAATTAGATTTGTTCAGGATCATTACCAGGATCATTGTGTAAGCCTCCATTCCCCGGCGCATTTATAGACAATATTGTGCGTGATTTCCAGGGGTAGATGTCGCCGGGCCTCAGAGTGTAAGATCAGGTTCTCTTTTTTTCTGGTCCAGGTCTCCAGGGTTCCAAGCTGGCTACCTTCTCGTGGTGGGACCTGGGCAGCATCAAGCGAGGGATTGCCTGTTGGGGCGAAGTATGGTGAGGACGGTAGTCATGAAGGCCTGACAGGAGCCCTGAACAGGATGGCTAAATTGAAGTGCAAACTGTGTGGAGTTGCTGGTCTCCCATCAGAAGCCTCCTTGGGTGGGGGATCTAGGAACCTTGGCTAGATATAGCAAGTATTTGAGGTAATCCAGGGTTGACCAAAATTGAGCACCGCTGCCGTGCCTTGCTCCCTCTTGCCACCCTCTAATTGTTGCCGCCCTGAAGCATGTGATTCATGTTGCTTCATGGAAGACCCGCCCCTGCTCCCTTATCTCACACAACATGATTCCACCATAGCACTTGTGGCCACAACATCTCCTGCTCTGAGGGGGGAGGGAGGGGGGGGCTGTATCAAGTGGAGGAAGTGTAAGAAATGAAGGCCTGAGGGCCCCGTGCAACTGTATGGACTGCTCCCCCTATAGTTAAGTCTCTGACTTACGTCTACTATTGTAATAGTAGCTAAAGTGACACACACACACACACACACACACACACACACACACACACACACACACACACACACACACTGTACACACGCTGTACACACACACACACACACACACACACACACACACACACACACACACTGTACACACACAGTACACACACAGTACACACACACACTGTATACACACACACACACACTGTACACACGCTGTACACACACACACACACACACACACACACACACACACACACACACTATACACACACACACACACACACACACTGTACACACACAGTACACACACACACACACACACACACACATCGTACACACACATACACACACACACACACACACTGTACACACACACACACACACACACACACTGTACACACACACACACACACACACACTGTACACACACACACACACTGTACACACACACACACACACACACACACACACACACACACACACACACACACACACACACACACACACACACACACACTGTACACACACACACTGTACACACACACACACACACACACACATCGTACACACACACACACACACACACACACGACTGCCACCGGTAGTTATCAAGAAGACTCCATCCCTCTGGTGACAGTTGTTGGAGTTCTGTAAGATATGTTGCTAGGCTACAGCTTAGCGACACATTCTGTTGCTATGGAGGGAGGAGGAGGGATGACAGAGGGGTGCTGAGCAGCGCAGCTTCCGGAGGGGAACAATGCACTTCCCAAAGATCATACAGCACTCCAGGCATCTTGTCAGCACGCTGAGGCAGGTGGACATGCCCTAGACCTAGACTCTTGGCAGACTATTGTGTGTATGAGGCTTTAAAGATGTCCATTAAGACTACAATCTCTCGGTTGATTGACCGTACGATCAGTCGGATCGGGTGTTGTTAATGGTGCCAATCAATGATGAACAATCATTCTATCAATTTTTCCGATTCTGTGAATTCCAGAACGATTCTTTTAGTCTGATCGTATTGCTTATCATTTTCCCCTCTGGTGGTTCGCCCAAAATATAATTTCCGAACGCTTGGATTGGGCAGTTGTTTGAAAAATTGGATCATAAATAGGCACCTTTACGCTTTGTTCACATTATAGGCGTTTTTGTAAAATTTTAAGCGCGGGCGATTTTCAAAATCGCCCTGAAAGCGCTTGTGCAGTGATTCTCTATGAGAGAGTTCATAACTGAGCGGTTCGTTTGTGATCTGCTTAGAAAAGCGGTGCTTGGGCCATTTTTAAGGTGACTTGCCTCAGTGGAAGGTGTAGGAATAACGCAAAACGCTTACAAAATCGCTTTGGCAAGCAATTGCGTGAGCGTTTTTTAAAAAAAAATACATTGTATTTATTTTTTCCAGAGCAAAAGATGGAAGTGCTCTAGCAAAATCTCTCCGTGCAGGTTTTGATGAGCGATTACGCCAGTGATGATATACTTTACATTGAAGCGCTTACGCTCCCAAAATGCTGCATGTCCTGTGCTTGCGATTTTCTGAATCGCAATCGCTCCAGTGGAAGTTGCCCCATCGTTTTCAAACGCTCCAAAAATGCTCTGAAAATTGCCCTTGTGGGTTCCAGCCCTCAGAGTAGGCAGCCATTGAATGCAATTGGAACAATATATGTTTTCTTAACGCGACCGGGCGCACAATGTGCAGGAGTGACACGGATTTACCACATAAAGAATAATGGCGGCCGTACAACCAACCGACATCCAAAAGATGTTTTATTATTAACTAGCTGATTGCCCGGCGTTGCCCGGGTATGTATTTGGCTGGTGTTGGCTCCGCCTACATTTTCTAACCCTAACACACAATTACTCACTGACCAAGTTTGTGAGCTTTGCGGTCTTTGGTATCAATAATTTGCATTGAAATGAAACAAATTGGCTGTGTGTGGCTCCACACCCTTTTCTGAATTTGAACCCCAGTCACCAATAACCAACTGTACCAGGTTTGAGGCCTGTGCCATTAACAGTGCAAGAATGGTAGCAATTAAATATTCCCCTTGAAAAGCAACTGGTGAAGTTTGATTCACTTTTGTAGGCTCCACCCACTTTTATGAATATTAATCCCAGTCACCCAGTGACCAACTGTGCAAAGTTTGAGAACCCTGCCATTAACAGTGTAAGAATGGCTGCAGTTTATATTTTCCCAGGGAAATTTGTATTTGTCTCCACCCACTGATGACCCGGCATTGCCCGTGTATGTATTTGACTGGTGTTGGCTCCACCCACTTTCTAACCCTAACACACAAACACTCAATGACCACGTTTGTGAGCTTTGGGGGCCTTGGCATCAATAATTTGTATATTCCCATAGAAATTAAACAAATCAGATAGGCTGTTTGTGGCTCTGCCCCTCTCCAGCATTTGAACCCCAGTCACCCAATGACCAACTGTAGCAGGTTTGAGGCATCTGCTGTTAACAGTGTAAAAATGGCAGCAATTTAAATATTCCACTGGAAAATCAACAGGTGAATTTTGATTGGCTATTATAGGCTCCACCCACTTCCCTGAATATTAATCTCAGTCACTCAGTGACCATCTGGGCAAAGTTTGTGAACCCTGAAATAAACAGTGTAAGAAGGGCTGCAGTTTACACTTTCCCAGTGAAATTTGTTTTTGGCTCCGCTCACTTTTTGTAACCTGGACACAAAGTCACTACTCAATGCCCAAGTTTGTGAGCTTTGGGGTCCTTGGCATCAATAATTTGTATTTTCCCATGAAATGAAACAAATCTGATTGACTGTTTGTGGCTCTGTCCCCTTTTCTGAATTTGAACCTCAGTGACCCAATGACTAACTGTACCAGGTTTGAGGCTTGTGCTATTAACAGTGCAAGAATGGCAGTAATTTTAATATTCTCCTTGAAAAGTGACATGTGATTTTTGATTGGCATGTTTAGGCTCCACCCACTTTTCTGAATATTAATCTCAGTCACCCAGTAACCAGCTATGCTAAGTTTGAGAACCCTGCCATTAACAGTGAAGAAGGGCTGCAGTTTACAATTTCCCAGAAAAATCTGTTTTTAACTCCACCCAGTTTTTGTAACCTTGACACACAGTCACTACTTAATGACCAAGTTTGTGAGCTTTTGGGTTCCTGGCATCAAAATTGTGCTAATGGAAGCAGTTTATCCAGCAAAGAAATCTGGCTGTTTTTGGCTCTGCCCCTTTACTGAATTTGAACCCCAAACACTTATGACCGACTGTAGCAGGTTTGAGGCCTCTGCTATTAACAGTGTGAGAATGGCTGCAGTTTCAATATTCCCCTTGAAAATCAATTGGTGAATTTTGATTGGCTCTTGTAGGCTCCACCTACTTTTCTGAATATTAATCCTAGTCACCCAGTGACCAACTGTGTGAAGTTTGAGAACCCTGCCATTAACAGTGTAAGAAAAGCTGCAGTTTACATTTCCCCATGTAAAAAGTTGTTTTTGGCTCCGCCCACTATTTCTAATCTTGACATACAGTCACTTAATGACCAAGATTATGAGCTTTGGGGTCTTTGGCATCAATAAGTTGCATTTTACCACTGAAATTAAACAAATCTGATTGGCTGTTTTTGGCCCGCTCCCTTCAGAATTTAAACCCCAGTGACTGACTGTAGCAGATGTTAGGCCTCGGCAATTAAGAGTGCATGAATGGCAGCAATGTAAATATTCCCCTTGAAAATCAAAAGGTGAATTTTGATTGGCTGCTGTAGGCTCCACCCACTTTTCTGAATATTAATCCCAGTCATCCAGTGGCCAATTGTGTCACGTTTGAGAACCCTGCCAAAAACAGAATTGCTGAAATCAATCTAACAAATCTGATTGGCTGTTTGTGGCTCCACCCCTTTAGTGAATTTGGATCCCAGTCACCCAATGACTGACTGTATCAGGCTTGAGGCCTCTGCCACTAACAATGTAAGAATGGTAGCAATGTGAATATTCCCCTTGAAAATCAATAGGTACATTGTGATTGGCTGTTGTAGGCTCCACCCACATTTCTGAATATTCATCCCAGTCACCCAGTGGCCAATTGTGTAAAGTTTGGGAACCCTGCCATGTAAAAAATGAAGTTGTTGGCACCGCCCACTTTTTCTAACCTTGACATACAGTCACTCAGTTATCAAGTTTATCAGCTTTGGGGTCCTTGGTATCAATACTTTGTATATTCCCATTGAGAAATACACAAATCTGGCTGTTTGTGGCTCTGCCCCTTCCTGAATTTGGACCCTAGTCACCCAGTGACCAACTGTACCAGGTTTGAGGCATCTGCTATTAACAGTATAAGAGAATGGTAGCAGATTAAATATTCCCTTTGAAAATCAAAAGGTGAATTTTTATTGGCTGTTGTAGGCTCCACCCACCTTCCAAAATCTTAATCTGTCACCCAATGACCAACTGTGCAAAGTTTGAGAACCCTGCCATTAACGGTGTAAGAATGGCTGCCGTTTATATTTTCCCAGTAAAAGTTGTTTTGGCTCCGCCCACTTTTTGTAACCTTGACACACAGTCACTCAATGACCAAGTTTGTGAGCTTTCAGGTTCCTAGCATCAAAAATGTGTGAATGGAAGCAGTTTATCCACCAAGGAAATCTAATTGGCTGTCCACCAAGGAAATCTGATTGGCTGTATGTGGCCCCGCCCCTTTAGTGAATTTGGACCCCAGTCACGCAAAGACCAACTGTAGCAAGTTTGAAGCCTCTGCCATTAAAAGTGTAAGAATAGCAGCAGTTTAAATATTCCCCTTGAAAATCAATAGGTGAATTTTGATTGGCTGTTGTAGGCTCCACCCATTTTCTTGACTCTTTATCACATTCACCCAGTGCCCAAGTGTGCCAAGTTTGAAAACCCTGCGATTAACAGTCTAAGAATGGCTGCAGTTTACATTTTCCCATTTGAAATGAAGGCTGAAATTTGATTGGCTGTTGAGAATGGCAGCCTTTTACATTTTTTCCATTGACTTGAATGGGTGGAATCTGATTTGCTGTTTGTAGATCCGCCCATGTGTGCAGGGGGGCCGCGAGACCCCAAGAACATATCATCCCAGGT
The DNA here is from genome assembly GCF_040937935.1 of Hyperolius riggenbachi. Lineage (NCBI taxonomy): Eukaryota > Metazoa > Chordata > Amphibia > Anura > Hyperoliidae > Hyperolius > Hyperolius riggenbachi. Next base: position 8,645,455 of record NC_090650.1, read on the forward strand.
TGTAAGGGATCTGTATACCAAGTTCCGTTCAAATCGGTCAAGGCGTTTTCGCAACACACACACACACGCACGCACGCACGCACGCACGCACGCACACGTAGTGTAATGCCCTACCATATTATTATTATGTATTTATATAGCACTGACCTCTTCTGCAGCACATTACAGAGTACATAGTCATGTCACTGACTGTCCTCAGAGGAACTCACAATCTAATCCTACCATTGTCATAGTATAATGTCCTACTATATTATTATTATGTATTTATATAGTATTGACATCTTCAGTAGCACATTACAAAGTACATAGTCATGTCACTGACTGTCCTCAGAGGAGCTCACAATCTAATCCTACCATAGTCATAGCCTAATGTCCTACCATATTATTATTTTGTATTTATACAGCACTAACATCTCCTGCAGCACTGTACAGAGTAAATAGTCATGTCACTGACTGTCCTCAGAGGAGCTCACAATCTAATCCTACCATAGTCATAGTCTAATGTCCTACCATATTATTATTATGTATTTATATAGCACTGACACCTTCTGCAGCACATTACAGAGTACATAGTCATGTCACTGACTGTCCCCAGAGGAGCTCACACTCTAATCCTACCATAGTCATAGTCTAATGTCGTACCATATTATTATTATTATGTATTTATATAGCACTGACATCTTCTGCAGCACATTACAGAGTACATAGTCATGTCACTGACTGTCCTCAGAGGAGCTCACAATCTAATCCTACTATATTCATAGTCTAATGTCCTACCATATTATTATTTTGTATTTATACAGCACTAACATCTCCTGCAGCACTGTACAGAGTAAATAGTCATGTCACTGACTGTCCTCAGAGGAGCTCACAATCTAATCCTACCATAGTCATAGTCTAATGTCCTACCATATTATTATTATGTCTTTATATAGCACTGACATCTTCTGCAGCACATTACAGAGTACATAGTCATGTCCCTGACTGTCCTCAGAGGAGCTCACACTCTAATCCTACCATAGTCATAGTGTAATGTCCTACCATATTATTATTATGTATTTATATAGCACTGACATCTCCTGCAGCACATTACAGAGTACATAGTCATGTCACTGACTGTCCTCAGAGGAGCTCACACTCTAATCCTACCATAGTCATAGTCTATGTATGTGTCCTGTAGTGCAGAGTTCCCCAACCCTGTCCTCAGGGCCCACCAACAGTGCACGTTTTGCAGAAAACCACAAACCTGCACAGGTGAGGTAATTAGTGTCTCAGCAGAGCTGATTAACTACCTCTGTGGATTTCAACAAAACATGCACTGTTGGTGGGCCCTGAGGACAGGGTTGGGGAACATTATAGTGTATGTATCGTAGTCTAGGGCTGATTTAGAGGAAAGCCTGTTAACATATCTGTATGTTTTTAGGGTGTGGGAGGAAACCTATGCAGACACGGGGAGGACATACAAATTCTGTGCAGATAGTGACCTGGCTGGGATTCAAAGCGAGGACCCAGCGCTGCAAGGCGAGAGCGCTAACTACTACACCACCGTGCTTCTCAAATACACCACTATAAAGGTTGCACATTTTTTATTATGTATAGTATATTCAATATTATTTTATGTGCTATACACGCATTTTCAGGAAGAGGGTACGCCAAGCTTATTTTTAAGAAATTCCCCGATCCATCCTCCTGCCGCGGGTACACACAACGAGCATTCCCCGATCCATCCTCCTGCCGCGGGTACACACAACGAGCATTCCCCGATCCATCCTCCTGCCGCGGGTACACACAACGAGCATTCCCCGATCCATCCTCCTGCCGCGGGTACACACAACGAGCATTCCCCGATCCATCCTCCTGCCGCGGGTACACACAACGAGCATTCCCCGATCCATCCTCCTGCCGCGGGTACACACAACGAGCATTCCCCGATCCATCCTCCTGCCGCGGGTACACACAACGAGCATTACCCGATCCATCCTTCTGCCGCGGGTACACACAACGAGCATTACCCGATCCATCCTCCTGCCGCGGGTACACACAACGACAACGTGCATTCCCCGATCCATCCTACTGCCGCGGGTACACACAACGAGCATTCCCCGATCCATCCTCCTGCCGCGGGTACACACAACGAGCATTCCCCGATCCATCCCCCTGCTGCGGGTACACACAACGAGCATTCCCCGATCCATCCTCCTGCCGCGGGTACACACAACGAGCATTCCCCGATCCATCCTCCTGCCGCGGGTACACACAACGAGCATTCCCCGATCCATCCTCCTGCCGCGGGTACACACAACGAGCATTCCCCGATCCATCCTCCTGCCGCGGGTACACACAACGAGCATTCCCTGATCCATCCTCCTGCCGCGGGTACACACAACCAGCATTCCCCGATCCATCCTCCTGCCGCGGGTACACACAACGAGCATTCCCCGATCCATCCTCCTGCCGCGGGTACACACAACGAGCATTCCCCGATCCATCCTCCTGCCGCGGGTACACACAACGAGCATTCCCCGATCCATCCCCCTGCCGCGGGTACACACAACGAGCATTCCCTGATCCATCCTCCTGCCGCGGGTACACACAACGAGCATTCCCCGATCCATCCTCCTGCCGTGGGTACACACAACGAGCATTCCCCGATCCATCCTCCTGCCGCGGGTACACACAACGAGCATTCCCCGATCCATCCTCCTGCTGCGGGTACACACAACGAGCATTCCCCGATCCATCCTCCTGCCGCGGGTACACACAACGAGCATTCCCCGATCCATCCTCCTGCCGCGGGTACACACAACGAGCATTCCCCGATCCATCTCCCTGCTGCGGGTACACACAACGAGCATTCCCCGATCCATCCTCCTGCCGCGGGTACACACAACGGGCATTCCCCGATCCATCTTCCTGCCGCGGGTACACACAACGGGCATTCCCCGATCCATCCTCCTGCCGCGGGTACACACAACGAGCATTCCCCGATCCATCTTCCTGCCGCGGGTACACACAACTGGCATTCCCCGATCCATCCTCCTGCCGTGGGTACACACAACGAGCATTCCCCGATCCATCCTCCTGCCGCGGGTACACACAACGAGCATTCCCCGATCCATCCTCCTGCTGCGGGTACACACAACGAGCATTCCCCGATCCATCCTCCTGCCGCGGGTACACACAACGAGCATTCCCCGATCCATCCTCCTGCCGCGGGTACACACAACGGGCATTCCCCGATCCATCCTCCTGCCGCGGGTACACACAACGAGCATTCCCCGATCCATCCTCCTGCCGCCGGTACACACAACAAGCATTCCCCGATCCATCCTCCTGCCGCGGGTACACACAACAAGCATTCCCCGATCCATCCTCCTGCCGCGGGTACACACAATGGACATTCCCCGATCCATCCTCCTGCTGCGGGTACACACAACGAGCATTCCCCGATCCATCCCCCTGCTGCGGGTACACACAACGAGCATTCCCCGATCCATCCTCCTGCCGCGGGTACACACAACAAGCATTCCCCGATCCATCCTCCTGCCGCGGGTACACACAATGGACATTCCCCGATCCATCCTCCTGCCGCGGGTACACACAACGGGCATTCCCCGATCCATCCTCCTGCCGCGGGTACACACAACGAGCATTACCCGATCCATCCTCCTGCCGCGGGTACACACAACGGGCATTCCCCGATCCATCCTCCTGCCGCGGGTACACACAACAAGCATTCCCCGATCCATCCTCCTGCCGCGGGTACACACAACGAGCATTCCCCGATACATCCTCCTGCTGCGGGTACACACAACGGGCATTCCCCGATCCATCCCCCTGCTGCGGGTACACACAACGAGCATTCCCTGATCCATCCTCCTGCCGCGGGTACACACAACGAGCATTCCCTGATCCATCCTCCTGCCGCGGGAACACACAACGAGCATTCCCCGATCTATCCTCCTGCCGCGGGAAACACACAACGAGCATTCCCCTATCCATCCTCCTGCCGCGGGTACACACAACGAGCATTCCCCGATCCATCCTCCTGCCGCGGGTACACACAACGAGCATTCCCCGATCCATCCTCCTGCCGCGGGTACACATAACGAGCATTCCCTGATCCATCCTCCTGCCGCGGGTACACACAACGAGCATTCCCCGATCCATCTCCCTGCTGCGGGTACACACAACGGGCATTCCCTGATCCATCCTCCTGCCGCGGGTACACACAACGGCATTCCCTGATCCATCCTCCTGCCACGGGTACACACAACAGGCATTCCCCGATACATCCTCCTGCCGCGGGTACACACAACGGCATTCCCTGATCCATCCCCCTGCTGCGGGTACACACAACGAGCATTCCCCGATCTATCCTCCTGCCGCGGGTACACAGAACGAGCATTCCCCGATCCATCTCCCTGCTGCGGGTACACACAACGAGCATTCCCCGATCCATCCCCCTGCTGCGGGTACACACAACGGGCATTCCCCGATCCATCCTCCTGCCGCCGGTACACACAACGGGCATTCCCCGATCCATCCTCCTGCCGCGGGTACACACAACGGCCATTCCCTGATCCATCCTCCTGCCGCGGGTACACACAACCAGCATTCCCGGATCCATCCTCCTGCCGCGGGTACACACAATGGACATTCCCCGATCCATCCTCCTGCCGCGGGTACACACAACCAGCATTCCCGGATCCATCCTCCTGCCGCGGGTACACACAACCAGCATTCCTGGATCCATCCTCCTGCCGCGGGTACACACAACGAGCATTCCCCGATCCATCTCCCTGCCGCGGGTACACACAACGAGCATTCCCCGATCCATCTCCCTGCTGCGGGTACACACAACAAGCATTCCCCGATCCATCCTCCTGCCGCGGGTACACACAACGAGCATTCCCCGATCCATCCTCCTGCCGCGGGTACACACAACGAGCATTCCCCGATCCATCCTCCTGCCGCGGGTACACACAACGAGCATTCCCCGATCCATCTCCCTGCTGCGGGTACACACAACAAGCATTCCCCGATCCATCCTCCTGCCGCGGGTACACACAACGGGCATTCCCCGATCCATCCTCCTGCCGCGGGTACACACAACGGGCATTCCCCGTCCCATCCTCCTGCCGCGGGTACACACAACCAGCATTCCCGGATCCATCCTCCTGCCGCGGGTACACACAACGAGCATTCCCCGATCCATCTCCCTGCTGCGGGTACACACAACGGGCATTCCCTGATCCATCCTCCTGCCGCGGGTACACACAACGAGCATTCCCCGATCCTTCCTCCTGCCGCGGGTACACATAACCAGCATTCCCGGATCCATCCTCCTGCCGCGGGTACACACAACGAGCATTCCCCGATCCATCCTCCTGCCGCGGGTACACACAACGGGCATTCCCCGATCCATCCTCCTGCCGCGGGTACACACAACGAGCATTCCCCGATCCATCCTCCTGCCGCGGGTACACACAACGGGCATTCCCCGATACATCTTCCTGCTGCGGGTACACACAACGAGCATTCCCTGATCCATCCTCCTGCCGCGGGTACACACAACGAGCATTCCCCGATCCATCTCCCTGCTGCGGGTACACACAACGAGCATTCCCCGATCCATCCCCCTGCCGCGGGTACACACAACCAGCATTCCCCGATCCATCCTCCTGCCGTGGGTACACACAACGAGCATTCCCCGATCCATCCTCCTATTTAGCTGCACCACTCTGACACATACAAAGATAAATAAACACTCCTTCAAGCCTATGAGCATTTTAGTGCTAGAGATGCCGCGAACGGTTCCTGGCGAACTTCAGTGGTTCACGTTCGCCTACTAAAGGCGAACTTTCTCGGAAGTTCGATTCGCCCCATAATGCTCTATGGAGCAGAACTTTGACCCTCTACATCACAGTCAGCAGGCACATTATTGCCAATCAGACTGCACTCACGCCTGGAGCCCCACCCCCCTTATAAAAGGCAGGGTCCTTGAGCCTTTTTACTCACTCGTCTGCCTACAGTAATTAGTTAAGGGACAGCTGCTACACATAATCAAAGGGAGAGTTTAATTAGGCTCTTGTATATTACTCACTACCTCCACCCTCCTACCTCCTACCGGAGGGAGAAGGGTCTCATCTGCCAGAGAATTATACTATTTCATTATACTATTTCAAAAGCCAGTTTACATACCATAGCTGAGAATTGAACCCAGGTCTCACTGTGTGGTGGGCAAGTACCTTAACCACTGTACCACAACAGTACTAACTGAAGCTGGCCTAGCATTTACCATTTATGCTCAATCCAAGAGAAACATTAGGTTGCTTAAAGGGAACCTTAACTGAGAGTGATATGGATGTTTCCTGTTAAACAATACCAGTTGCCTGGCAGTCCAGCTGATCTCTGTGACTGCAATAGTGGCTGAATCACATCCTGAAAATTCAGTAGGAGACCTTAGGCAAGTCTTCCTAACACTGCTACTGCCTATAGAGCGTGCCCTAGTGGCTGCAGCTCTGGTGCTTTGAGTCTGCCAGGAGAAAAGCGTGATATAAATGTTATTTGTCTTGTCTAATGTTTCTGTTGGATTGAGCATAAATGGTAAATGCTAGGCCAGCTTTAGTTAGTACTGTTGTGGTACAGCAGTTAAGGTACTTGCCCACCACTCAGTGAGACCCGGGTTCAATTCCCAGCAAATGTGAGTTTTCTTTTATGCTACAAATCCTTAAAGGGAACCTAAACTGAGAAGGATATGGATTTTTCCTTTTAAAATAATACCAGTTGCCTGAATCGCCTGCTGATCCTGTGTCTCTAATACTTTTAGCCACAGCCCCTGAACAAGCATGCAGATCAGGTGCTCTGACTGAAGTCAGACTGGATTAGCTGCATGCTTGTTTCAGGGTGTGATTCAGCCACTATTGCAGTCACAGAGATCAGCTGGACTGCCAGGCAACTGGTATTGTTTAACAGGAGACGTCCATATCACTCTCAGTTAAGGTTCCCTTTAAGCAACCTAATATTTCTATTGGATTGAGCATAAATGGTGAATGCTAGGCCAGCTTCAGTCAGTACTGTTGTGGTACAGTGGTTACGGTACTTGCCCACCACACAGCGAGACCTGGGTTCAATTCTCAGCCATGGTATGTAAGCTGGCTTTTGAAATATTATAATTCTCTGGCAGATGGGAGGGAAGAAAGGAGGGAGGGAGGAAGGAGGCAGGGAGGCCTAAAATTGAACCTAAAATAGGGGTTTATGTGAAATGTAGATATTTGCCTGGGACTTTTGATGTGTATCTCACTCAATCATGTCTGCCTCCAGGTATTAGAGCCCTCGAAACATGTTTTCTATCATTTTTCCAGCCGTCAGAATTTTTTCTATTTTTCAAAGTTCGCCTCCCCATTGAAGTCTATTGCTTTCTTTTTCAATCCTTTAGATTGTAAGCTCGCAAGGGCAGGGCTCTCTCCCCCTTTTGTGTCTTGGTAACCATTATACATTTTATTCATCATGTTAATTTTATCACTGTCATTACCAATTCTATAATTTGTATTTTGTATCATTCTTTGTATTTTGTCACTAATTATGTATCTTGTATATTCGTGTACACCATTGTCCATTATTATGTACCCCATGTTTGTTTCTTACTTTGTACAGCGCCACGGAATATGTTGGCGCTTTATAAATCAATAATAATAATATTGCGGTTCGCGAACCGAACCATTCGCGGAGGTTCGCGAACCAAAAGTCGGAGGTTCGCGACATCACTATTCAGTGCATGCTTTTCACCCTTCTCTTTTCATAACTAGGGTCATACAGGTGGCAGCCATTACTTCTGAGCTTAGTAGGAGATTTTAGATCATGGGTGTGTTTGTCATCGGCTACCCTCCCTCACAGGGGCGTCGTCTATGTGAAATCTCACACAAGCTGAGATCACCTCCCCTGTGACATCATCAGTAGCAGCCTGTGTTTTGTTTTTGTTTTTTATCTCCTCCACCAGTCTACCGGATTCTGTCCCGGCAATATGAAAGGAAGGGAGGGGTTCCTCCAATAAACGTAAAATATTTTATGTAGAGTAAAAACAAAAACAAAAACCGGGAGCCCCCAATAGTGTATTACTGGGATAATTGAATCAATATGTAATAAGTAGTCAGAGATATACTCACAAACGTGGGTTGCCGGGTATCAGGCAACCACTTATAATGCGGATGGGGATATTAGGCCTGTCCCCACTCAGGCTAAGAAGTCGCTCTCTGTGGTAGAAAAGAAAGGGTGTTCGCACCCATCCACCAGGTGGATAATCGTATGCAAAGATTTACAGAGGCGCCAGCAGAATAAAATATGACAATTCTTAAAACACCAATAAAATCCGGGGGGTAAGGGTGGACTTACCTCCCTCGGAACCAAAAACACAACCACTGTAGAAAGTGTAGATAAAATTTAATCTGTACTCCAGAATAACAATTGCAACGCGTTTCGCGGGTCTCAAGCCCGCTTCCTCAGGCAAAATACAAAAAACGGGAGCAGCTGTAATAACATAAACATATACATAAAAAATAGAATCATAAAAACATGTGCAATTTATATATCATCTTAATATCTAAAAATTGTTATCAAGAGGGTCGCACAGGACCTCAATGATAATCAGAAGGGATTGGGGGTATTCAATCTATAATATTTGTTAATCCTCTAACAGTGTGCTTTGTATTATACATATGCATGCTATCGATGAACAATGAACGCTCTCTCTCTATATGCATACCATCAATAAACATTGATATCCCATATCCTACTATATCACCATGTCTTTATATCAGTTACAAGTGTAAGACTATCATAAACATAAACATAAACATAGTGCAGTGATGTCTCAAAAAGGTACTCACCTCAGAAGTTGTACACACACAGCGTAGCGCCTCTGTAGCGAGCGGGCGCTGCACTGGCTACTAATATACTATATGATTACTGGGATCGTGCCGGAGGGTGTTACCTGTTGGAGGCGTGGTGAATGCGAAATTCCGCTCTCCAACAGGCTAATCGGAGCCCCGCACTAGGCGGAAGTGCGTTTACTGTGGGCGGAAGTGCTCCGGCCGCCATTTTGGATAAGGGCATAGTCATAACGAGGGGTAGATTTACTCATTAGGACCACGTACAGCTGGGGGAGGTGCGTCATCTAGGGGCACCGTCACCACAGCTGCCATACTGGATGTGGGCTACCTTGTATGACAAGGAAAACAGGGAGGGGAATGGCCAATTGTCTACCAGATCTCCTTGGTCAATGTAACTGGAAGATTCAATGCATAGGGTGTATAAAATCACCCCGAATTGGATCACATTAACCATGGCAGTAATAAGGTCACTATAGGCGACCCCTAATGGCAAGTTCTGATAGGGGCATATATAATTCCACTTAGCGCTGTGCAGAGTCTGGTAGCAGGGTGGAGACGGAAAAACCTTCATGATTGACATGAGGAGGATGTGTCAAAGGCAGGTCAATAACCTGCCCATACCCGTATAATCCATCTGTGGGGACATGCATATTCAGACAAAGATCGTTTATCTACAACAACAATGATCAACAATAATAAGAGTGTTATAGTTGTCTATTAATTGCACAATCAATAGTAAGAAAAAAACAATACAAGTACATATGTACAATAAAAACTGAAGATATTTCAAACTTAAAATTTAAAAAAGAGAGCAACTGTGGCCATATCTCCTATTTTGATTATATGATATTATTCTGAATGTATATATATATACCCTTTTTATATAAAGTACACACGTACACACACACATATTCTGTATAACAATTGCTATGGGGGCTAGTGCCAATTTATATATCGCATATAGCATATACTTTACATAAGCTACGTGAGAGTAGGGAAGGGGAAGAGGACGAGGGGGAAAGGGGCCAGGGGAGGGGAAAAAGGGGAGGATCGACTACCTTCTGACCAGCAAGGGAAAGAGAAAAAGAGCACTAGAACGGTTTCTCTAATTGTTCATTTAGTCCTACTGGAACTAATGTTTTCAGGGTTTGTATCCAGAAAATCTCCCTATTTTTCAGTGTCTGGACAGCATTGGCACCCATGGGATTTATGGCTTCTATTGCCATGAAAGACACTTCCACTGGGTTCCTGTTGTGGACAGTGTCAAAATGTCGGGAAAGACTGTGGTTTTGGAATCCTTTTTCAATGTTGCGTCTATGCTGTCCAATTCTGTCTCGCCATAGTTGCGTTGTACGGCCCACATACTGTAGGCCGCACGGGCAGGATGCTACATAGATCACAAATCTAGTTTCACAATTAATGTATTTTCGTATGGGGTAGGAGTTGTTATTACTAAATGCTATAATGCAATTAGAGCTGACAATAGAACTGCAGGCCAAACATCGTGTCTTTTGGCATGTATAGCAGCCTGCTGGTAGTGTGGACATGGGTGTTATCGTTTTAAGTTTACTTGGGGCTAGAAGGTTACGGAGATTGGGTGCCCTGCGGTACGTCATAATAGGTCTAGTTGGAATAGATTCACGTAAGAACGGATCTTGTCTTAGAATCTCCCACCTGTTGGTGAGTATATCTTTTAAGGCCTTATGTTGTGCACTGTATCTCGTGATGAATCTAAGTGTATTTTTGGATTCTGTGTGTGCACTATCCATTTTGGTAGTGGTATGAATGTGAACAGATAAAAACAAAAACATTTTTCAAGACTGTTGACTCCAATAATTATATCCACTTTAAGAGCTTTCATCATAAGCCCTGGACCCTAAATACCCCATACAATCAATTTCAGCGTGTTTACAGAAATTGTACAGATATTAAGGATTACAATACACAATCCAATGTTTTGGTTAAGAAATTTCAAGAACGTAAGTACCCTAAAAAACTCATACAGAATGCCAGAGCCAGAGCAAAACGTGCACAAGGGACCACTACCAAAATGGATAGTGCACACACAGAATCCAAAAATACACTTAGATTCATCACGAGATACAGTGCACAACATAAGGCCTTAAAAGATATACTCACCAACAGGTGGGAGATTCTAAGACAAGATCCGTTCTTACGTGAATCTATTCCAACTAGACCTATTATGACGTACCGCAGGGCACCCAATCTCCGTAACCTTCTAGCCCCAAGTAAACTTAAAACGATAACACCCATGTCCACACTACCAGCAGGCTGCTATACATGCCAAAAGACACGATGTTTGGCCTGCAGTTCTATTGTCAGCTCTAATTGCATTATAGCATTTAGTAATAACAACTCCTACCCCATACGAAAATACATTAATTGTGAAACTAGATTTGTGATCTATGTAGCATCCTGCCCGTGCGGCCTACAGTATGTGGGCCGTACAACGCAACTATGGCGAGACAGAATTGGACAGCATAGACGCAACATTGAAAAAGGATTCCAAAACCACAGTCTTTCCCGACATTTTGACACTGTCCACAACAGGAACCCAGTGGAAGTGTCTTTCATGGCAATAGAAGCCATAAATCCCATGGGTGCCAATGCTGTCCAGACACTGAAAAATAGGGAGATTTTCTGGATACAAACCCTGAAAACATTAGTTCCAGTAGGACTAAATGAACAATTAGAGAAACCGTTCTAGTGCTCTTTTTCTCTTTCCCTTGCTGGTCAGAAGGTAGTCGATCCTCCCCTTTTTCCCCTCCCCTGGCCCCTTTCCCCCTCGTCCTCTTCCCCTTCCCTACTCTCACGTAGCTTATGTAAAGTATATGCTATATGCGATATATAAATTGGCACTAGCCCCCATAGCAATTGTTATACAGAATATGTGTGTGTGTACGTGTGTACTTTATATAAAAAGGGTATATATATATACATTCAGAATAATATCATATAATCAAAATAGGAGATATGGCCACAGTTGCTCTCTTTTTTAAATTTTAAGTTTGAAATATCTTCAGTTTTTATTGTACATATGTACTTGTATTGTTTTTTTCTTACTATTGATTGTGCAATTAATAGACAACTATAACACTCTTATTATTGTTGATCATTGTTGTTGTAGATAAACGATCTTTGTCTGAATATGCATGTCCCCACAGATGGATTATACGGGTATGGGCAGGTTATTGACCTGCCTTTGACACATCCTCCTCATGTCAATCATGAAGGTTTTTCCGTCTCCACCCTGCTACCAGACTCTGCACAGCGCTAAGTGGAATTATATATGCCCCTATCAGAACTTGCCATTAGGGGTCGCCTATAGTGACCTTATTACTGCCATGGTTAATGTGATCCAATTCGGGGTGATTTTATACACCCTATGCATTGAATCTTCCAGTTACATTGACCAAGGAGATCTGGTAGACAATTGGCCATTCCCCTCCCTGTTTTCCTTGTCATACAAGGTAGCCCACATCCAGTATGGCAGCTGTGGTGACGGTGCCCCTAGATGACGCACCTCCCCCAGCTGTACGTGGTCCTAATGAGTAAATCTACCCCTCGTTATGACTATGCCCTTATCCAAAATGGCGACCGGAGCACTTCCGCCCACAGTAAACGCACTTCCGCCTAGTGCGGGGCTCCGATTAGCCTGTTGGAGAGCGGAATTTCGCATTCACCACGCCTCCAACAGGTAACACCCTCCGGCACGATCCCAGTAATCATATAGTATATTAGTAGCCAGTGCAGCGCCCGCTCGCTACAGAGGCGCTACGCTGTGTGTGTACAACTTCTGAGGTGAGTACCTTTTTGAGACATCACTGCACTATGTTTATGTTTATGTTTATGATAGTCTTACACTTGTAACTGATATAAAGACATGGTGATATAGTAGGATATGGGATATCAATGTTTATTGATGGTATGCATATAGAGAGAGAGCGTTCATTGTTCATCGATAGCATGCATATGTATAATACAAAGCACACTGTTAGAGGATTAACAAATATTATAGATTGAATACCCCCAATCCCTTCTGATTATCATTGAGGTCCTGTGCGACCCTCTTGATAACAATTTTTAGATATTAAGATGATATATAAATTGCACATGTTTTTATGATTCTATTTTTTATGTATATGTTTATGTTATTACAGCTGCTCCCGTTTTTTGTATTTTGCCTGAGGAAGCGGGCTTGAGACCCGCGAAACGCGTTGCAATTGTTATTCTGGAGTACAGATTAAATTTTATCTACACTTTCTACAGTGGTTGTGTTTTTGGTTCCGAGGGAGGTAAGTCCACCCTTACCCCCCGGATTTTATTGGTGTTTTAAGAATTGTCATATTTTATTCTGCTGGCGCCTCTGTAAATCTTTGTAAAATATTTTATATTTGTCATCATGCAGCTGAAAAAAATGCTCCTATTTATTATTATAAGTTAGAAAATAGATTTTATTTCTGAAATCTTGTACTTTTAATTTGGGTCCACTTTAAATCTTTTGGCATAAGTGGGGAGCCAAAAAAAAAACTTTGAGAACTGCTGGAGCAGGGTGAGTTTTGGGGAGGTGGCAGCTAATAAACCTACCAACATGTACACCAGGTAAATAATGATATGTGTGTGTAAAATAAGACACATGGCGCTTTCTGCCATAATTGAAAGCACGTATTGACAGAGGCCGGTCCGGCATTGAAAGCACGTATTGACAGAGGCAAGTCTGGCATCCTGTCACGCCATTGTTAGTGAACACGCCATAAAACAGGCTGGGAGAGTTTTGTATCGACACCCCGCACAGATTTATGAATGGGGGCCGTCACAATGACATATGGCTGGGGAGAGCAGCAGAGGAGGTGAGTATTGATTTGTCATATCTTCTGTGAGCTGCTAATGAAATGATCGCCCTGTATGGACGCCTGTCCCATGTAATTACACTCATTCTACCGCTCGGCATTCGCATGGCCCTGACGGCAGAGGTGGGGGACGGACGCTCCTCCAAGGGGGACAATAGCAGGATTGCTGCCATATCTCATGGGGGACAAGCCGATCCTATAATGGGGAACTCGCCAAGTCTTGCTTAACTAGTGCTAATTAAATTGTAGAATGTATTGCAAGATAGGGATGTTTAATGGACCGAGTACACAAGACAATCTGTAGAAGGGGCTCCCTAACAGCATTGCAGCCAATTACAGGACAACATAGGATGGGGTTTAAAGAGGAACGTTAACCAAGAATTGAACTTTATTCCAATCCGTAGCTGATACCCCCTTTCCCATGAGGAATCTTTACCTTTTCTCAAATAGATCATCGGGGGGGGGGGGGGGGGGGGGGTCTGTGTGGCTGATATTTTGGTTAAACCCCTCCCACAGTGTGGTGTCATGACCATGGTCCTGACAGTTTCTATGAACCTCTTTGCATTGTGGGAAATAATGACTTTTTCTAACTGCAAACAGTACGGTCTTGTCCACATCATAAATCACAATCGCTGATGCCAGCGTTTTGCAATGTGTGTGATTTTTTTTTTTAGCGCCTCCCGGTGCTTACCTGCGCATTGCGTTTTTTTTTTTTTTTTTTTAATAAACCACTCTAAGTGCTTTTGCTGAGCGATTCTGTTTTTTTTTTTACTTCCTGACCTCAGTCAGGAAGTGAACGCTTTCCCCCGGAAAAGAATAAATACAATGTATTTATTCTTAAAAATCGCTCAGGAAATCGCTACACCAAGCGTTTTTTCAAGTGTTTTGCAGTTTCCCTATACCTGCCATTATAGGCAAATTGCCCCTAAAATGGTGCAGGCAGCACTGAAGGAGGCTGCTGTACATGAATGGTACACATGGAAGAGGGGCTGCACATGGAATGGGAGGGGCTGCCGTACATGAATGGTACACATGGAAGAGGGGCTGCACATGGAATGGGAGGGGCTGCCGTACATGAATGGTACACACATGGAAGAGGGGGCTGCACATGGAATGGGAGGAGCTGCTGTACATGAATTTTACACATGGAAGAGGGGGCTGCACATGGAATGGGAGGGGCTGCCATACATGAATGGTACACATGGAAGAGGGGCTGCACATGCAATAGGAGGGGACTGCTGTACATGGATGGTACACATGGAAAAGGGGACTGCTAGTGAAATAGGCCTCATACCTCTTCTGAACACCATTTGGCCACCCACCTCTTATACCCTCCCCCCCAACCATTGCCCACCCTCCTGTATTGGGAAGCAGGATAAAAGGGCGCCGGCTGAGGGAGGACGAAAAGGCCGCCGCCATAGACTTTAATGCAATTATCGTTAATACGGCGAAAAAAAACCCAGAAAAAAGGGCGGCACGATAAATATCGTTAATAACATTAGAACATTACAGTTTTTGAAGTATGTTATCATTTTAGAAGCTTGCCACGTTATAGTTTTTGTCATATTTTGTTTGTATGTACAGATTTTACGTTATCAAAGATATTATCGTTTCTATGTGTAAAAATACTTTTTTGAGTGTCATTCCCAATTTCCACCACTAGATGTCACAGTCTGATAAGTTCCAGGTTAAAAGGACACCAGAGCAGTAAATTACAAAAATATTTTAAAAATTTGTATCCACCTCGTGATTTTGAGCGATCGTTTCTGCAATCCCGCAAGGTGGGTACAGGCTCGCCATTACGCGAATGACGTTTAGCAACGCAATAACAACCATCTTGGCAGATCAGATCTTTAAGATCCCTGACGACTCCGCTTAAAGTACCACAATCACTTGACTTTCCATTTGTGTCCATCATGTGCCATCGCGTGACGCCGAGTCCGTTACCAGACCCAGCAACAAAGTCAACAGCCACAATAATCGGCTACCGGCTCCATGGCCGGATGTCTGGCAAGGCTGCAAAGGCCATGGCCTAGGGCACCAGGAAAGCAAGAGGAGGGCGGTGGGCAAAAGGGTGACAGAAGCAGTTAGCCCGCCGAACACCGGCCTTGCTACGCAGAGTTTACACATAGCGGTGGGGAGTCACCAACAGCCGGATTTGGCACTCAGGGGATGAAGAGGCAGCAAACAGGCACAACAGTGATCTCTGAGCTGCCTGTCACTCGCCAAATGTGCTGCCTGCCAAGGAGCTTACAATCTAATCCCTGCCATCATGTCGCTAACTGTCCTCAGAGGAGCCTACAAGATAATCCCTGCCATCATGTCACTAACTGTCCTCAGAGGAGTTTATAATGTAATCCCTGCCGTGTGTGTGTACAGTGTGTGTGTGTGTGCGTACAGTGTGTGTGTGTACAGTGTATGTGTGTGTGTGTGTGTGTACAGTGTGTGTGTGTGTGTGTCTGTGTATGTACAGTGTGTGTGTGTGTGTGTGTGTGTACAGTGTATGTGTGTGTGTGTACAGTGTGTGTGTGTGTGTGTGTGTACAGTGTGTGTGTGTGATGTGTGTGTGTGTGTGTGTGTGTATATGTGTGTGTGTGTGCGTGTGTGTGTGTGTGAGAATATGTGTGTGTGTGTACAGTGTGTGTGTGTGTGTATGGTGTGTGTGTGTGTGTGTGTGTGTGTGTGTGTGTGTGTGTGTGTGTGTGTGTGTGAGAGAGAGAGAATGTGTGTGTGTGGGGGGGGGGGAGTTTAGGATGCTGTTGGGACTGGGGCAGAGCCGCAGCTGGTTATAGTGGGCCTTGGGTGGCAAAAAGAACAAATCCTGCCCAGCGCTATAGCAAAACCCAGCTAGGAGAGATGAGGAGGGCAGCTGCTGGTCTGAGTCGACATCCACGATTGGCAAAAAACTTCCTGACACTGATCTCCTCCCGAGATGCTACTTGAAAGTCTTACCACCTTCGGGCACACCAAGGGGCATTGAGTCCATCTTTTGAAAAGCAGTTGCTGACATCTCCTGCAGCACATTACAGAGTACACAGTCATGTCACTGACTGTCCTCAGAAGAGCTCACAGTGTAATCCTACCATAGTCACAGTCTAATGTCCTGCCATATTATTATTATGTATTTATATAGCACTGACATCTTCTGCAGCACATTACAGTGTACATAGTCATGTCACTGACTGTCCTCAGAAGAGCTCACAGTGTAATCCTACCATAGTCACAGTCTAATGTCCTGCCATATTATTATTATGTATTTATATAGCACCAACATCTTCTGCAGCACATTACAGAGTACACAGTCATCATGTCACTGACTGTCCTCAGAGGAGCTCACAGTGTAATCCTACCATAGTCATAGTCTAATGTCCTATCATATTATTATTATGTATTTATATAGCACCAACATCTTCTGCAGCACATTACAGAGCACATAGTCATGTCACTGACTGTCCTCAGAGGAGCTCACAGTGTAATCCTACCATAGTCACAGTCTAATGTCCTGCCATATTATTATTATGTATTTATATAGCACCAACATCTTCTGCAGCACATTACAGAGTACACAGTCATCATGTCACTGACTGTCCTCAGAAGAGCTCACAGTGTAGCCCTACCATAGTCACAGTCTAATGTCCTGCCATATTATTATTATGTATTTATGTAGCAGTGACTTCTTGTGCAGCACATTACAGAGTACATAGTCATGTCACTGACTGTCCTCAGAGGAGCTCACACGCTAATCCTACCATAGTCCTTTGTCTATGAATGTAGCGTAGTGTATGCATCGTAGTCTAGGGCCAATTAAGGAGGAAGCCAATGAACTAATCTGTATGTTTTTGGGACGTGGGAGGAAACCAGAGTGTCTGGAGGAAACCCATGCAGACACGAGGAAAACATATAAACTCTGTGCAGATAGTGCTGGGATTGAACTAGGGACCCAGCGATAGCTAACCACTACGCCACTGTGCTGCCCATGACTCTTGTTACAAAGATAGGTGGCCCGGCCGTTAGTGTCAGACTCTAATCAGCTAATTTATCCCAAAAACCTGCAAAGGGTTCATATTTCATAGATTAGTTTCACCTTTTAAGTTCAGTTACTGAAATAAATTGACTTTTGCTCAAAATTCTAATTTTCCAAGTTGAACAAAGAAACCGCCCAGCGTTGGTTCGGTTGATCTCACGGTTGGTTTTGGAAACTCTCGTGGTCGTTCTGGCGTTGTAGCGCAGCGCACAAAGCCATGTAAACCTTCCATAGCAGCCGATGGCGGCGTTATTCCTGCCGTATCAACATCTAACAAACGTAAAGTCTCTGCCTATCAGGCTCGGACGCCATTCAGAGAAGAACGCTCTCCTGCTCATCTCCTTCAACATTCTCTTCCTCTCATAAATTCTGCTCGGATGGCGCGTTCTGCACAAGTGTAATGAAATGTCAGGCGCCGCACGTCCCGGATACAGAGTAAAATATCAAACTCTATATCAGCCGAAGCCGAGAGGACAGCGAGAGATTTACCGCTGCGGGAGAGGAGGAAGAGTGATGTGTATCGAGAAATACCAGAGGAGAAAGCGCAAAAGTGCGCCCGCCGCAGGTGTAACAGGTTGTGATAACGTGATCCCAATAAGTCCAGATACCAAGTTATTGGTAGTATTTGTGCCTTTGTGTATGGTCTGTATTATTATTATTATTTAGTATTTATATAGGGTTGCCGTCTTCCGCAGCGCTGTACAGAGTATATTGTCTTGTCGCTAACTGTCCCTCACAGGGCCGGTTCTAGCTACGATGTGGCCCCAGGGCAAAAGTAACTTGGGGGCTTCCCAAGCACAGACCCACACCCCACAGGAAATCCACTACCTCTGACCCCCGAGCCCCATCCCACCCCCCAGTCACACAATATCATTAGGTGTCCATCATATGTCCCCAAAAGCATTGTTGGGATCCCCATTATTTCCCTTCTCTTTTACCTGACATATGCAGAGTGTACACATAGCAGAGTCTTATTCAGGCAGGACACAGGAGGCAGCACAGTGCTCTATGCTCCTTCTCTTTCTCACTCCCTGCAGGCATGTATGGGGTCACCATAGCTGGAGAAGAGGGGGGTAGACATCTTGGGGGCCTCTACAGGCTTTGGGGCCCTGGGGCAATTGCCCCCTTTGCCTCTATGGTAGTGCCGGCCCTGGTCCCTCAGAGGGGCTCACAATCTAATCCCTACCATAGTCTTATGTCTATATATGTACCATGTAGTGCACGTATCATAGTCTAGGGACAATTGAGGAAGAAGCTAATTAATTTATCTGTATGTTTTTGGGATGTGGGAGGAAACCGGAGTGCCCGGAGGAAACCCACATAGACACGGGGAGAACATACAAACTCCTGGCAGATGTTGACTTGGCTGGGATTGGAACCGGAGACCCAGCGCTACAAGGCGAGAGCGCTAACCACTACGCCGCTGTGCTGTACCTGTATGCCTTTGTGTACACTACAATGTCATTCAGAGCCGGGACAAGGTCCTCCAGCACCCAAGGCTGAGACACCAAAGTGCGCCCCTCCATCCCTGCCACCCCAGCCGTCACACACTGATTGCTATTAGACTAAGAGGCGCCACAGGGCCCACAACCTCCCTAACACCTTAATATCTAGTTATATGGCTTGCAATCACTGCCATGTATCCCCTTTTCTTATTTCTTTCTGCTTCAAACACAATTAGGAATGACAGCTGAATGAATTCTGCGCCCCCTCCTACACTGCGCCCTGAGGCTGGAGCCTCTCCAGCCTATGCCTCGGCCCGGCCCTGATGTCATTTATGCATTTGTGTACAGTGTGTATATATCTGTATACATTTCTGTACAGTGTGAAGTGTATATGCAATTATTTGTGTACAGTATGTACAGTGTCTGTCTATATGTCTGTATACATCAGTTTCTTTTATGCATTCAGTGGTGAAATGTTGATGGCATCCCCCCAGAGGTCACACCCCTTCTCTTGCCTCCCCTGGTGACCCTCACAGCCTGGGGGCGGGGCCATCTCACAAGAGTGATAAAACAGGTGTGGCCATCATGGTGTTCACACCAATAACAAGTGCAGCCACAAACCCCCTGATCTGCAGTATAGTCCCCTGTATCAGAGGAAGAGAAGGTTGGTAGTTGGGGCCCTGCCCTCCCACAGCTCTGGGGCCCCCTGTGATCGCAGGAGCTGCTCCCCTCTCGTTAAGCCCCTCACCTCAATCGAACCTACTCTGAAGCAGAACATTCCCCAAAGATTCAATCCCCAATAATAAACCAAAGGCCACCAAAGCATAAGGCCTCATTCACACGCAAGCGTTTTACGTTTTTGAGCACTGTTTTTTTCCCTCCAGGCGCTCCGCTGCACGCTGCGTTTTTGTGAAAAGTACTTTTCTAAGCGCTTTTTCAGAGCGGTTTTGTAATTCACTCCCTGACACAAGTCAGGAAGTGAACTCTTTGACCTGGAAGAGAATAAATACAATATATTTATTCTAAAACACATGAACGCAATCGATGCACAAAGTGATTTTGTTAGCATTTAGCGCTCTTCCTATATCTTCCATTATACGAAAAACACCCCCCAAAATGGTCCAGGCACCGCTTTGCTGAACGCACAGCGCACAAACCGCGCTGATATGAACCTTCTCATAGAGATTCATTGCACAAGCGTTTTGTGGGCGATTTAAAAATCGTATGTGCTTGAAAAAAGGCCGAAAACGCCCCTAGTGTGAACGATCCCTAAAGATGCCCATAGATTACTTGACTTTGCTGCCAATCGACCATCCGATTCGTAGTTACATAGTTATTTGGGTTGAAAAAGAGACATACGTCCATCGAGTTCAACCAAAGAACAAAGTACAACACCAGCCTGCTCCCTCACATATCCCTGCTGATCCAGAGGAAGGCACAACACCAGCCTGCTCCCTCACATATCCCTGCTGATCCAGAGGAAGGTACAACACCAGCCTGCACCCTCACATATCCCTGCTGATCCAGAGGAAGGCACAACACCAGCCTGCTCCCTCACATATCGCTGCTGATCCAGAGGAAGGCACAACACCAGCCTGCTCCCTCACATATCCCTGCTGATCCAGAGGAAGGCACAACACCAGCCTGCTCCCTCACATATCCCTGCTGATCCAGAGGAAGGTACAACCCCAGACTGCACCCTCACATATCCCTGCTGATCCAGGGGAAGGCACAACACCAGCCTGCACCCTCACATATCCCTGCTGATCCAGAGGAAGGCACAGCACCAGCCTGCTCCCTCACATATCCCTGCTGATCCAGAGGAAGGGACAACACCAGCCTGCACCCTCACATATCCCTGCTGATCCAGAGGAAGGCACAACACCAGCCTGCTCCCTCACATATCCCAGCTGATCCAGAGGAAGGTACACCACCAGCCTGCTCCCTCACATATCCCTGCTGATCCAGAGGAAGGTACAACACCAGCCTGCACCCTCACATATCCCTGCTGATCCAGAGGAAGGTACAACACCAGCCTGCACCCTCACATATCCCTGCTGATCCAGAGGAAGGCACAACACCAGCCTGCTCCCTCACATATCGCTGCTGATCCAGAGGAAGGCACAACACCAGCCTGCTCCCTCACATATCCCTGCTGATCCAGAGGAAGGTACAACACCAGCCTGCTCCCTCACATATCCCTGCTGATCCAGAGGAAGGCACAACACCAGCCTGCTCCCTCACATATCCCTGCTGATCCAGAGGAAGGTACAACACCAGCCTGCACCCTCACATATCCCTGCTGATCCAGAGGAAGGCACAACACCAGCCTGCTCCCTCACATATCGCTGCTGATCCAGAGGAAGGCACAACACCAGCCTGCTCCCTCACATATCCCTGCTGATCCAGAGGAAGGCACAACACCAGCCTGCTCCCTCACATATCCCTGCTGATCCAGAGGAAGGTACAACCCCAGACTGCACCCTCACATATCCCTGCTGATCCAGGGGAAGGCACAACACCAGCCTGCACCCTCACATATCCCTGCTGATCCAGAGGAAGGCACAGCACCAGCCTGCTCCCTCACATATCCCTGCTGATCCAGAGGAAGGGACAACACCAGCCTGCACCCTCACATATCCCTGCTGATCCAGAGGAAGGCACAACACCAGCCTGCTCCCTCACATATCCCAGCTGATCCAGAGGAAGGTACACCACCAGCCTGCTCCCTCACATATCCCTGCTGATCCAGAGGAAGGTACAACACCAGCCTGCACCCTCACATATCCCTGCTGATCCAGAGGAAGGTACAACACCAGCCTGCACCCTCACATATCCCTGCTGATCCAGAGGAAGGCACAACACCAGCCTGCTCCCTCACATATCGCTGCTGATCCAGAGGAAGGCACAACACCAGCCTGCTCCCTCACATATCCCTGCTGATCCAGAGGAAGGCACAACACCAGCCTTCTCCATCACATATCCCTGCTGATCCAGAGGAAGGTACAGCACCAGCCTCCTCCCTCACATATCCCTGCTGATCCAGAGGAAGGCACAACACCAGCCTGCTCCCTCACATATCGCTGCTGATCCAGAGGAAGGCACAACACCAGCCTGCTCCCTCACATATCCCTGCTGATCCAGAGGAAGGTACAACACCAGCCTGCTCCCTCACATATCCCTGCTGATCCAGAGGAAGGCACAACACCAGCCTGCTCCCTCACATATCGCTGCTGATCCAGAGGAAGGCACAACACCAGCCTGCTCCCTCACATATCCCTGCTGATCCAGAGGAAGGTACAACACCAGCCTGCTCCCTCACATATCCCTGCTGATCCAGAGGAAGGCACAACACCAGCCTGCTCCCTCACATATCCCTGCTGATCCAGAGGAAGGCACAACACCAGCCTGCACCCTCACATATCCCTGCTGATCCAGAGGAAGGCACAACACCAGCCTGCACCCTCACATATCCCTGCTGATCCAGAGGAAGGCACAACACCAGCCTGCTCCCTCACATATCCCTGCTGATCCAGAGGAAGGCACAACACCAGCCTGCTCCCTCACATATCCCTGCTGATCCAGAGGAAGGCACAACACCAGCCTGCACCCTCACATATCCCTGCTGATCCAGAGGAAGGCACAACACCAGCCTGCACCCTCACATATCCCTGCTGATCCAGAGGAAGGCACAACATCAGCCTGCACCCTCACATATCCCTGCTGATCCAGAGGAAGGTACAACACCTGCTCCCTCACATACCCCTCCTGATCCAGAGGAAGGTACAACACCAGCCTGCACCCTCACATATCCCTGCTGATCCAGAGGAAGGTACAACACCAGCCTGCTCCCTCACATATCCCTGCTGATCCAGAGGAAGGTACAACACCAGCCTGCACCCTCACATATCCCTGCTGATCCAGAGGAAGGTACAACACCAGCCTGCACCCTCACATATCCCTGCTGATCCAGAGGAATATACAACACCAGCCTGCTCCCTCACATATCCCTGCTGATCCAGAGGAAGGTACAACACCAGCCTGCTCCCTCACATATCCCTGCTGATCCAGAGGAAGGCACAACACCAGCCTGCACCCTCACATATCCCTGCTGATCCAGAGGAAGACACAACACCAGCCTGCACCCTCACATATCCCTGCTGATCCAGAGGAAGGCACAACACCAGCCTGCTCCCTCACATATCCCTGCTGATCCAGAGGAAGGCACAACACCAGCCTGCACCCTCACATATCCCTGCTGATCCAGAGGAAGGCACAACACCAGCCTGCTCCCTACATATCCCTGCTGATCCAGAGGAAGGTACAACACCAGCCTGCACCCTCACATATCCCTGCTGATCCAGAGGAAGGTACAACACCAGCCTGCACCCTCACATATCCCTGCTGATCCAGAGGAATATACAACACCAGCCTGCTCCCTCACATATCGCTGCTGATCCAGAGGAGGGCACAACACCAGCCTGCACCCTCACATATCCCTGCTGATCCAGAGGAAGGTACACCACCAGCCTGCACCCTCACATATCCCTGCTGATCCAGAGGAAGGTACACCACCAGCCTGCACCCTCGCATATCCCTGCTGATCCAGAGGAAGGCACAACACCAGTCTGCACCCTCACATATCCCTGCTGATCCAGAGGAAGGCACAACACCAGTCTGCACCCTCACATATCCCTGCTGATCCAAAGGAAGGAACAACTCCAGCCTGCACCCTCACATATCCCTGCTGATCCAGAGGAAGGCACAACACCAGCCTGCACCCTCACATATCCCTGCTGATCCAGAGGAAGGCACAACACCAGCCTGCACCCTCACATATCCCTGCTGATCCAGAGGAAGGCACAACATCAGCCTGCACCCTCACATATCCCTGCTGATCCAGAGGAAGGTACAACACCTGCTCCCTCACATACCCCTCCTGATCCAGAGGAAGGTACAACACCAGCCTGCACCCTCACATATCCCTGCTGATCCAGAGGAAGGTACAACACCAGCCTGCTCCCTCACATATCCCTGCTGATCCAGAGGAAGGTACAACACCAGCCTGCACCCTCACATATCCCTGCTGATCCAGAGGAAGGTACAACACCAGCCTGCACCCTCACATATCCCTGCTGATCCAGAGGAATATACAACACCAGCCTGCTCCCTCACATATCCCTGCTGATCCAGAGGAAGGTACAACACCAGCCTGCTCCCTCACATATCCCTGCTGATCCAGAGGAAGGCACAACACCAGCCTGCACCCTCACATATCCCTGCTGATCCAGAGGAAGACACAACACCAGCCTGCACCCTCACATATCCCTGCTGATCCAGAGGAAGGCACAACACCAGCCTGCTCCCTCACATATCCCTGCTGATCCAGAGGAAGGCACAACACCAGCCTGCACCCTCACATATCCCTGCTGATCCAGAGGAAGGCACAACACCAGCCTGCTCCCTACATATCCCTGCTGATCCAGAGGAAGGTACAACACCAGCCTGCACCCTCACATATCCCTGCTGATCCAGAGGAAGGTACAACACCAGCCTGCACCCTCACATATCCCTGCTGATCCAGAGGAATATACAACACCAGCCTGCTCCCTCACATATCGCTGCTGATCCAGAGGAGGGCACAACACCAGCCTGCACCCTCACATATCCCTGCTGATCCAGAGGAAGGTACACCACCAGCCTGCACCCTCACATATCCCTGCTGATCCAGAGGAAGGTACACCACCAGCCTGCACCCTCGCATATCCCTGCTGATCCAGAGGAAGGCACAACACCAGTCTGCACCCTCACATATCCCTGCTGATCCAGAGGAAGGCACAACACCAGTCTGCACCCTCACATATCCCTGCTGATCCAAAGGAAGGAACAACTCCAGCCTGCACCCTCACATATCCCTGCTGATCCAGAGGAAGGCACAACACCAGCCTGCACCCTCACATATCCCTGCTGATCCAGAGGAAGGTACAACTCCAGCCTGCTCCCTCACATATCCCTGCTGATCCAGAGGAAGGTACAACACCAGCCTGCCCCCCACATATCCCTGCTGATCCAGAGGAAGGCACACCAGCCTGCACCCTCACATATCCCTGTTGATCCAAAGGAAGGTGAAAAACCCTTACAAGGCATGGTCCAATTAGCCCCAAAAGGGAAAAAAATACCCACAGTGGTCTTGCTAGGCCCCTCCAAACGGTAGTTAGGTGGTTCCAGCCCCAGTATAGGTAGCCAGATATAGGTGGTGGCTCAGTATAGGTAGCCTGTAGCCAAATATAGGTGGTGCCCCAGTATAGAAAGTCTGCTGTAGCGGGCTCACTAATCTGTTTCCCACATTTAAGAGCTGATGTCATTCTTCTGTCAGTGCTGGAACCCAATTTGCTGGGTAGAGAGCCACAGGCACATGCTGCTGCTCCATGCTCTGTACAGCTCACAAGTCGCCTGCGCAGTAGAGCAGACCTGACAGGAATCGGCTACTTCCGCCTGATCCCGAGCAGAAAGCATATTTACATGGCCGCCATTCAGATGGGTCTAGCGTGACCACCGTGGGTCGGAGGAGGATGGGGAAGCCGCGATAGGACCCAGAGGCTTCCACCTCCCGAGGTAAGTACCCCCAAGGCCAATTTATTTTTCATTAGAGTCTAATTAATCGTGCCAGAGCAGGACCGATCACATTGTTATTTTTACTCCCTCTGCCCGCAGGAAACTGCTCTGTTATACACCGATCGTTGCCCCTCCACCCCCTTCATAGCAACAGAACGCATCGCTCATCCAGGGAGGACGCTCAGCAGCAGTCTGTGGATGGCTGACCGGATCCTATGTCTGTTCTCCTGTGTGTAGACACTGTGGACCGATATCTGCAGGAACAGAGCCCCAGGTAGGGTTCATTTTTCACTTCGCTCATAATTCTAATCAATTTTGTCTGCAAATCAATTGGAACTACGATTGACGAGGCTCTTAGTGGTTTACATTTCCACCACATTTGTTCAAAGTGGTCAAATCTGTTGGGGGAAAAAATCGAGGTGTATACGTCCTGCGACATTACTGCCTGAAATGTATTGGAAGTTGACTGATCGGGTATATATGGAACCGCAGATTATCAGAAACAATGTGGTTGAGTTGTGTGGGAAAATCTTAGTAAATCAAGCCCTTTAAAGGGACTCCGAGCAGTGCAGAAACTATGGAAAGTTGCATATCATTTTAAAGCTCTCTTTCTCCTCTTTCCAATGATATATAAACCGCCACCCTACGCCTTTTAGTTTTCACTATTTTCGCGATTGAAATTGCCGCGGCTGCGATTTTGATCGCGAAAATAGAGAAAAATAAAAGGCGTAGGGCGACGATTTAAAGGTCGCCAGAAAGAGGAGAAAGAGAGCTTTAAAATGATATCCATCTTTCCATAGTTACATTGTATTACCCAGGGCGACTTTTTCTCAAAGTCATCAGCTCCATTCAGCAGAAAAAGTCGCCCTGTGTAATACAATGTAACTATGGAGAGATGGATATCATTTTAAAGCTCTCTTTCCCCTCTTTCTGACGACCCCTAAATCGTCGCCCTATGCCTTTTAGTTTTCTCAGCCGCGGCAATTTCAATCGCGAAAATAGCGAAAACTAAAAGGCGTAGGGCGGCGGTTTATACATGATTGGAAAGAGGAGAAAGAGAGCTTTAAAATGATATGCAACTTTCCATAGTTTCTGCACTGCTCGGAGTCCCTTTAAGGAGGGGAGGGGAGGGGAGGGGAAGGAATGTCCTTTGATTTTTCCTGTGTTTTATGCATTTCTCAGATTGTGATTTTTTTTCGGGGGCGTATCAATAAAGTTAATTTGTTTGAGAATTAATATAAAATGTGATTTTTCTGCATTTCAATCAGCTTGCATTAAATGTGATTCACAGATCGGACAGGATTTAAAAATCAGAGAAAAATTGCAAAACACACAGGAAGAAAAAACGGACCATTTACAATGTCACACAATAAATCACCTTTTATTCCATATATAGGTGTTTGCCATCACTTTGAGGTAAGCTTTCTTTTTACAATTTATGGATTACTTCCTACTGTGTGAGATTTTTGGGGTGCCTCTTTCACCCTACTTTACATCTCTACCTCACTTTTCTACTGCTCTCTATCTGCCTTCCCTTCACTCTCTGAACTTTCGCTTTCTTCTCTAATCTCTAAATCCCATCTAACCACCTGCTCTTTGGATCCTATCCCCTCCCATCTCATCCCCCAGCTATCCTCATCCTTCATCCTGCACTGACATCACTGGCATCTTTCTGTCCTCACTCAAAGAGGCTGTTGTGACAACACTACTTTAAAAACCATCTCTAGATCCAACCGCCCTCGCCAACTACCGCCCAGTGTCACTTCTCCCATTTGCATCGAAATTACTTGAACATACACCAGGGGCAAACCCAGGATTTTCAGTAGGGGGGGGGATTGAAAGGTCTCTCTCAGCCATGCACAATACAGTATAATAATATGGTAGGACATCACGCTGAGTACACATAATGCAATTTCCTATCCGACTGAAACGATCGGACAATTATTTACTAAATGACCGATCGTCAATGGGATCAGTCAGGAGCAGTTGGATACAGATAATAATAAGGACAGCTGACATTGCTAATGAAGGGGGAAGTGAAGCATTCACACTGTAAGGGCACAGGGCTGTGCTCATACCTGACTCTGTTAAGTTCCCCAGAGATGCTCCATGCTCTGTACACGCGCTGCTGCTCCATGCTCTGTACACACGCTGCTGCTCCATGCTCTGTACACGCGCTGCTGCTCCATGCTCTGTACACACACTGCTGCTCCATGCTCTGTACATACACTGCTGCTCCATGCTCTGTACACACGATGCTGCTCCATGCTCTGTACACGCACTGCTGCTCCATGCTCTGTACACACGCTGCTGCTCCATGCTCTGTACAAGCGCTGCTGCTCCATGCTCTGTACAAGCGCTGCTGCTCCATGCTCTGTACACGTGCTGCTGCTCCATGCTCTGTACATGCGCTGCTGCTCCATGCTCTGTACACACGCTGCTGCTCCATGCTCTGTACACGTGCTGCTGCTCCATGCTCTGTACACACTCTGCTGCTCCCTGCTCTGTACACACGCTGCTGCTCCATGCTCTGTACACACGCTGCTGCTCCATGCTCTGTACACACGCTGCTGCTCCATGCTCTGTACACACGCTGCTGCTCCCTGCTCTGTACACACTTTGCTGCTCCATGCTCTGTACACACGCTGCTGCTCCATGCTCTGCACACACGCTGCTGCTCCATGCTCTGTACACACGTTAATGCTCCATGCTCTGTACACATGCTGCTGCTCTATGCTCTGTACACACGCTGCTCCTCCATGCTCTGTACACACGCTGCTTCTCCATGCACTGTACACGCGCTGCTTCTCCATGCTCTGTACACGCGCTGCTCCTCCATGCTCTGTACACACGCTGCTGCTCCATGCTCTGTACACACGCTGCTCCTCCATGCTCTGTACACACGCTGCTGCTCCATGCTCTGTACACACGCTGCTGCTCCATGCTCTGTACACACGCTGCTGCCCCATGCTCTGTACACACGCTGCTGCCCCATGCTCTGTACACACACTGCTGCTCCATGCTCTGTACACACGCTGCTGCCCCATGCTCTGTACACACACTGCTGCTCCATGCTCTGTACACACGCTGCTGCTCCATGCTCTGTACACACGCTGCTGCTCCATGCTCTGTACACACGCTGCTGCCCCATGCTCTGTCTGTACACACACTGCTGCCCCATGCTCTGTACACACGCTGCTGCCCCATGCTCTGTACACACACTGCTGCTCCATGCTCTGTACACACGCTGCTGCTCCATGCTCTGTACACACGCTGTTGCTCCATGCTCTGTACACACGCTGCTGCCCCATGCTCTGTACACACACTGCTGCTCCATGCTCTGTCTGTACACACACTGCTGCTCCATGCTCTGTACACACGCTGCTGCTCCATGCTCTGTCTGTACACACACTGCTGCTCCATGCTCTGTACACACGCTGCTGCTCCATGCTCTGTACACACACTGCTGCTCCATGCTCTGTACACACACTGCTGCTCCATGCTCTGTACACACGCTGCTGCCCCATGCTCTGTACACACGCTGCTGCCCCATGCTCTGTACACACACTGCTGCTCCATGCTCTGTACACACACTGCTGCTCCATGCTCTGTACACACGCTGCTGCCCCATGCTCTGTACACACGCTGCTGCCCCATGCTCTGTACACACGCTGCTGCCCCATGCTCTGTACACACGCTGCTGCCCCATGCTCTGTACACACGCTGCTGCTCCATCCAAAGTCAATTGTAGCAGGGAAAGAAAGGGGGCAGTGCTGTGAGCTGCAGGATACCTGCAGATATTCTGGTGTCTTAACTTGTGCCTGTCCCCAGACACTGCAACAGCCCTGGTCTGAGGGGGGATTCTGGGCAGCTGTAATCCCCCCTGCATTTGCCTATGTATACATGCTGAACAAAGCCATTATTTATCTGCTACCTCCCTGCTTGATTAGTTCCAGTCTGGCTTTCACTCTAACCACTCCACAGAAACAGCCCTTACTAAAGTGGCCAATGATCTTCTTACAGCTAAATCCAAAGGCCATTATTCCATACTCACCCTTCTTCGGTCAGCTGACAGAGCGGTGTCAGCTGATTATTCAGCTGACACCTAGGCAGGGACTTGCCGTGTGATTGATTGTGTGGAGTGTGGCCATCCATGATTGGATGCTGTTCTGTATTTAAGCCTGCAGAATGCTCCCAGTCATCGCTCGTGATAAGCATAGTTTTGGCTAGTTGCTTTGTGCGTTACTGGTATTCTGGATCTTGACCTCGGCTTGTATTTGACTACTCTGTTGTGTTTAACTTCTACTTGATTCCAGGAAACCCTTTGCTTGCCGCCTGGACCGACCTCTGCTAGTTACTGGACATCCCTTGCTTGCTGCCTGGACTGACCTCTGCTAGTTACTGAACACTCCTTGCTTGCCGCCTGGACCAACCTTGGACTGTTATTGGATATTATTTGTATGCTACTTGAACTGGACGATAAGTATAGGTCTGCTTTCCTTATCAGTCGACTAACAGTGTGCATACAATCTCGCATAAACCTGTCTATTATCATCTGCTGTCTGTTGCATAACTTTGCATGCAGACTAAAAGGAACTGTGTTATACTTGCATCAATTATCACCTGTTGCTAAGATACTGCATGCAAGTCTGCTTGCACTATTTGATAACTCTGATCAAATTACCTTTGCCATTGAATAACTTTGCATTCATACCTGGATTACTTATTACCTGAACTGTGTATGCGATACTGCGGAACTGTTACTAGCCTCATTAGTGGCTTCTGTTGGTATATCTGCCTTCTACGTCAGCTTGTATGCCTTGCTCGCCTAAGTCCTAATTAGGGCCAGCTAGTGGTGTGCCAGACAGGGACAGTGTAGGTGTCAGCTAGTGGTGTGCCAGGCAGGGACAGTGTAGGTGTCAGCTAGTGGTGTGCCAGGCAGGGACAGTGTAGATGTCAGTTAGTGGTGTGCCAGGCAGGGACAGTGTAGGTGTCAGTTAGTGGTATGCCAGGCAGGGACAGTGTAGGTGTCAGTTAGTGGTATGCCAGGCAGGGACAGTGTAGGTGTCAGTTAGTGGTATGCCAGGCAGGGACAGTGTAGGTGTCAGCTAGTGGTGTGCCAGGCAGGGACAGTGTAGGTGTCAGTTAGTGGTATGCCAGGCAGGGACAGTGTAGGTGTCAGCTAGTGGTGTGCCAGGCAGGGACAGTGTAGATGTCAGCTAGTGGTGTGCCAGGCAGGGACTGTGTAGGTGTCAGTTAGTGGTATGCCAGGCAGGGACAGTGTAGGTGTCAGTTAGTGGTGTGCCAGGCAGGGACAGTGTAGGTGTCAGCTAGTGGTATGCCAGGCAGGGACAGTGTAGGTGTCAGCTAGTGGTGCGCCAGGCAGGGATAGCTAGGTGAAGAGTGAGACCTCTAGCCTGGGACATACACGCTGACTCAGAGAATTATACCACCAAGCCTTACAGCCCTCCCTCAAAAATCTCAGTTATTCCGAAAAGCACATGCTCTAACTTAGGCCATTCCCCCTTCGACCTCTCGTCAAGTTTTACTCCTTACTAAATAACCTTATCGTGCACTGCCTGTATGTATACTGTATACTTCCCTACATCTTGTTCCCCCCCATTCCTTTAGATTGTAAGCTTGCAAGGGCAGGGCTCTCTCACCCTTTGTGTCTTGGGATTTGATATTAATTTCATAGCTTGCACTTTGTTATACATTTTGTTCATCATGTTACATCTGTCACTGTAATTAACAATCCTGTATCTTTGTACAAGTATCTATATTTGGTGTATACTATTGTCTGTATAATTATGTACCCCATGTTTGTTCTTACTTTGTACAGCAGCACCGCGGTATATGTTGGCGCTTTAAAAGGCAACAATAATCAAAAAAAAAAGATTAGAGCCTGCGGTAACACAAGTTAAATGCTCGATGCCCATTCAGAAGGTGATAGAAGGGAGGAAACAGAGCAGAGAAAAGGGGGAAACTAATAACACAATTCAGGAAAATAGGAAAGTTAATAATAAAAACATATTTCCCTAATATCACAATATTATTAAGTAGTTAAAAAATGGACAATAAGAATCTAATGGTTTTGAGCTGATACAAATGTTATGTTAATTTTTTTGCACCTTGGACTTGCACTTTATCAGTATAATACCATATATACTCTCATATAAGCCGACCTTTCCCTCAGAAACCAGGAAAACAAATGATTGACTTGCGTATAAGCCCCCCTTCACAGTAGCCAGATATTCCCCTAATACAAGTCAGCCCCTCCTCCCCATAGCCAGATGTGCCCCAGGATCATACAGCTGTGTCTCAAGGCCCCACTAGATGGTGTCATAGATATGAGACACAGTGATTTCCACACAGGAAGGATCCCCGATCATTGCACAGCTGACACATTGCTTGCACGCTCCGCTCCACAAGCCAGGGGGCGCAGGTAGGTTTAAGAAGTGCACATTTCACACTATGTTGCTTGGGATGGGGGAACATACACAGCAAAGAACCAGCTGGTAAGAGCAGGATCACTACTGCACGACGATTACACTCCTGCCAGTAACAAGACCTGCTCCACCATCTGTTCTGCTCCACTGACTCATATAAGCCGCAGGGGTAACTTTTCAGTACATTTTTGTGCTGAAAAATTAGGCTTATATGCGAGTATATGCAGTAATATATGCTATCTGCATGACATCTTTCATCTATTTTCCCTGCACTGCAATAATCCAGCAAATTCTGAATGAGATACCGCCTGATTACTTACAGCACAGAATGAAAGAGGTCGTAATCATATTTTTTTGGATAAATTACTGAACTATTTCCGCATGTGTTAAAATCTTAGTGATTTTAGAAAAAACAATAAAAAGTCTAAAACACAGAATGCAGTATTTTTACCAACATGTTATTTTTTTTTAACTGAACTTGTCTTAGGCTACGTTCACAGTGGGGCGTTGCATTGTGATGTGGCGTTCAAATTGCAACGGAGCATTACAACGCAACGTACAGTAAAGCATACAGGCAATGAAAAGCATGCTTTTACTGTACATGGTAACATGTACGTTTAGGGCCCGTTCAGACTGCACGCGTTTCCAGTCACGTTTTGGAAACGCGTGCAGGAGGCCGACACGCACGACATCAGACAGTGCATAGAGTGCACTGTCTGATGTTCACACTGCATGTGTTCCGGACCTGTGCGGTCTGGGAACGCATGCTGCACGCAGATTTTGTAAAAACGCACGGCTGTCTCATTCACTTTTCAGTGATGGGATCAACCACGCAACGCACACAAACGCGGATGGCGTGCATTCGTACGCTTTGCGTTCCGCACGCGTTCCGCACGCATGGCCATCCGCATTTGTGATCTGAACGGGCCCTTAGAGGTAACACACTGCAGCAGTGCGCTACCATAAAACAATACACATTGTAATGTTACACATTGTAACATTGTACACATAACATTGTAACATTGCAACACTGTACACAATGCCACGCTAATGTCGCCCTGTGACCGTCCCAGAGACTTATCACTGCAGCTACTTTATGACTTTATAACGCAGCTCCCACTGTGAGGCCTTGTTTACATCTAAAATTGAAATCGCTGACGGCAACGATTTTCGATTTTTTTTCACGTTTTTCTTTTTCCCCCCTCCCAGCGCTCCATTGCACGGTACGATTTTGTGCAAATCGCTTTTTTAAGCGCTATTGCAGAGCGATTACATTTTTTTCACTTCCCGGTGTCAGGAAGTGAACTCTTTCACCCGGAAAAGAATATGTGCAAAGTATTTATTCTTAAAATCCGCATAAATCGATTTTATGAGTTTTTAGCGCTCTTCCTATGCCTTCCATTGTAGCAAAAACGCCACGAAAATGGTACATGCACCGCTTTGGGAATCGTAAAGCGGCCGAAACGCGCTGATATGACCCTTCTCATAGAGATTCATTGCACCAGCGTTTTGTGGGTGATTTTTAAAATCGTCTGCACTTGAAAAAAGGCCAAACACACCCTAGATGTGATCATATGAACGAATCCTGAATGTATCGTCAGTGAACGGAAGACAAGGGGCTTGATTTACTAAACCGTGATATGACAAATAGCACACCTTATCAAAGTTAACACGCCTTATCAGAGTAGCATAGCGGGGATTACGAACCTGCAGGGGCTCAGGGCAGGACAAGTGCCATTGCCAATTATCAGGCCTAAGTTCGTAGCGCTCTCTATGCTACTCTGATAAGGCGTGTTAACTCTAATAAGGTGTTATATCTGTGCTAAGGTGTGCTATTTGTCATATCACGGTTTAGTGAATCAAGCTCAATGCGTGTAAGAAACAGGGCAGCATGGTGGCGTAGTGGTTAGCACGTTCGCCTTGCGGCGCTGGGTCCCTGGTTTGAATCCCAGCCAGGGCACTATCTGCAAGGAGTTTGTATGTTCTCCCCATGGGTTTCCTCTCTGCACTCCGGTCTCCTCCCACATCCCCAAAACATACAGAAAAGTTAATTGGCTTCCCCTAAATTGGCCCTAGACTACAATAAATACACTACATGATACATACATAGACATACAACTATGGTAGGGATTAGATTGTGAGTTCCTCTGAGGGACAGTTAGTGACAAGACTATATACCCTGTACAGCACTGCGTAAGATGTCGGTGCTATATAAATACTAAATAAAAATAATAATAATAATGAAAAAGTTTGCAGGCTTTGTTTTTGAGGTGCAATAATCAAACATCACCTCTAGATGGCAGTGTTGTTGCTTGAATGTTGCCTGGCATGTCTCCTCTGTCACTATTACACAGAATGTTTCCTATTATGGCCTGTCCTGTTTATCGCCGTTTTTTTCCCCGCCTAACAATGAATTTTAATGCCCTGCTTATTACAGTATTGTCTTCCTCCCATAGTCTCTGTTTTAACGGCCGCTCGCTGCGTTTTCGCCCCCCGGCCAGGAAGGCCACAGAGACTTGGCGCTAAGCAGAAATGAAATTAGAGATTATGGAAAAGGTCAGCGTATCTTTCACACAATACACGGGTTATCTCAATTCCGAATCCTCGTTCCGGGGTCGGAGGTCACGGCTGGGGAGGAAAAAAAGTGGAAATAGCTGAACATGAATCCGATTGTGGCTGATTATTGTGGCTCAGAGCAGAGTGACCTTGCGGAGAGGCACATTGTTCTGCGCGGAGGGAGGTGCTCAGGCCTTGTGACCGGAACTAATACTCCGGAGCAGAACAAAATGGCCGCCTGTACCTGAAGTTTGCCAAACTTCTTCAATGCAATAGTCTCCTTCACTTCTAATACACTGGCTGGGCTTATTGTCCGTCAGGGTCAGCTGGGCGCTGAAGATGAGATGTTCATTTTTTTTTCTCACCTCACAGGGTTTTTTCAAGCAGACTATTAGGGTCCTTTTCCACTAGCGGCGATTGCGATGCTGAATCGCAAAAACGCAAATCACTAGTGATTTTTAAATCACTACAGTTTGCATTTTAACATAGGAATCGCGGTAGGTCATTTCCACTACCACGATTCGTTTTTACTCAAGCGCGATCGTCCCGCGGAGTGATTTTTGCCACGATTTTGCTATGTAGTGCATTGCATAGCAAAATCGCAAACGCAATCGCCGGGAAATTTTAGGACTTTTCTGAATCGCAATCGCTAGCGTTTAGTGTGAACGCTAGCGATTGCTAGTGGAAAAGGGCCCTTATGGTTCGGTCACATCTAGGGCATTTTCGGACCTTTTTCAAGCGCAGACAATTTTCCAAATCGCCCACAAAACACTTGTGCAATGGTTCTCTATGAGAAGGGTCATATCAGCGCGTTTTTCTGCTTTGCGCTCCGCAAATTGGTGCCTGTACCATTTTCTAGGGCGATTTTGCTCTAATGGAAGGTATAGGAAGAGCGCTAATCGCTCACAAAATTGCTGTATGCGGCGATTGCGTTTGCGGGTTTCAGAATAAATACATTGTGTTCACCATATTCTTTTCCGAGTGAAAGATTTCACTTCCTGACTAACGTCAGGAAAACCGGAGTCGCTCTGCAAAATAGCTTACAAAAGGGATTTACACAAAATCGTAGCGCGCATTGGAGCGCCGGGAGGAGGTAAAATTAAAATGCACAAAAAATTTAAAATCGCTGCCGTCAGCGATTCCGATTTTAGATGGGAACCGGGCCGCAGGCCTGTTTCACAACGCAAATGACAAGGCTGAATTGCGAATTAGCAAGCGATTTTTGAAGGTATTTGCACAATTGCACATTCCTTGAGGCCGGTTTCAGACTGTCAGCCCGCGTTATTCCTGCACAGCGGTGGGATAATCGCATTGCACCACAACGCTAAAAATAGCCTTCGGGGATTACCATGGCAATGAGCGGTAGTCTCCCATCTGGCTGCAAGCCAAGCAGGAAGGGAGTCTTTCTAGCGATGACTTCCTGTGGCCCGAATTAGAATTGCGCAAAAGTGAAAAAAAATATGCTTCCGCGCCTGCACACTGCAAATGCAGAAAAAAATGTAAAAATCAGCTGCGTCGCCATAGAGTTACACGACTTCCAGTTGCCGCCACGCATGTTGCCCGACAACTCGCTTTTGCTTCCACATCCAATCGAACACTTCAGGCAGATTCCATCACCCCGCACCCCAAAGACTTCCATTGGTGTAGCATTACTCTGCGGCAAAACACACCATTGTGAAAGAAGCCTTAAGCTGAATTGCTGTGTGAAATGCTGCCTGCAGCACGGTGGCGTTTTTAAAGTGGATCCGAGATAAACTTTCACTCATTGCCTAATTGTGTTCCTTACATATAGTTTATAGGGCATTCCTCGAGCCAAATACTTTTTTGTTTTTGTTTTAATACTCTAATTCCCTATAAACTAAATAAGCCTCGCCCACAGCTCAAAGTACCTTAGTACTCCATGTAGCAAGGGCAGGGCCGGGCCGAGGCATAGGCTGGAGAGGCTCCAGCCTCAGGGCGCAGTGTAGGAGGGGGCGCACAATTCATTCAGCTGTCATTCCCAATTGTGTATGAAGCAGAAAGAAATAAGAAAAGGGTATACATAGCAGTGACTGCGAGCCAGATAACTAGATATTAAGGTGTTGGGGAGGTTGTGGGCCCTGTGACGCCTCTTAGTCTAATAGCAATCAGAGTGTGACGGCTGGGGTGGGAGGGATGGAGGGGCGCACTTTGGTGTCTCAGCCTTGGGTGCTGGAGGACCTTGTCCCGGCTCTGAGCAAGGGCTTATGGGAGCTCAGTCTGGGCAGGAGGAGGAGGTTACTAGCCAGAGATTTCTGAGGCAGAGGAAAGGAGGGAGCAGGAGAGGGGAGTGAGCTGAGGGCTGGAGATGCAGATCAGCTTGCCTGTGTGTAATGTGACAAGTGGAACATGGCTGCCCTCATTGTATCACAGGAAGAAATACATAAGAAACTGTTGAAGCAGTTTGCAGCTAGATTTGCTGTGTAAACTATCTAAACTTTAGATAAGATATATAGACAAGTTACTCGTCATAGTTAGTTTTTCATCCTGGCTTTAACTGAATTGCAACGCTGCGTGGGAATTCCCTCATAGGGTTACATTAGCAAAGCGTTTCTGGGATCTCTGGCGATTGGAGAAGTGTTTGCAGCGTGAACCAGGAGATGCTGTACGGAGGCTTCTGTACTGTGAAGAAGAGAAGGGTGAGGTGGACATGTTGTGTCTCTAGATAAATGTATGACGCTCCACGGCCTGGAGAGAGTCTAGAGGCCTGCTGGATGATCACCCACACCAAATCTAATTAAAAAAAAGGCAGGTGACCTGGGCAAAATTGCTATCTTGCCTAGGACCCATTTCAATCCTCTCCACCCCCCCCCCCCCCCAACCCCTGACGGGTGGTGAATTCACTGCCTCCAACTCAGTTTGAGGCTGCATTTCCACTTGTGCGGTGCGAATCGCCGCGGTAAAAATTCGCATGCGGATGCGAATTTCGCATGCGGGTCTATGCGAATTTCCATGCGAATTCGCTTGGATGACGATGTATGCGAAATTAACCATGGCAGTGCTGGTGTGATTTTCCATTGTTTCTATGCGAATTCGCATAAAAATTAGCCAAACCGCATGCGAATTTCCTATTAAATACATTGTATGCGATTCGCATAGCTGTATGCCGTGTGCGAATTCTGATGGCTCTGCCATGCGAATTTTTTCTGCACAGAAAAACGCAAAGGAATCCTGACAAGTGGAAACTGTCCCATTCACTTGTATTGCTATGCGAATTTTCATGCGAAAAACGCATGCAGATTCGCGATAGTGGAAACGGGCCCTAAGGCCTGGAACTGCTTTCAGCAGCTCTGCAAATTAAACACAAAAAAATTGATATGCTGAAGAAAGTGGATGGGGGCGAGTCCACTGGAGCGATTGTGATTTGCCCAAATAGTGATCACTAGCAAAATGGTGCAGCCACAGCGATCGCGATTCAATTATAAGTATAGAATGGCTGCAATCCACCAGCTTACCCACAATCCCTTGCATAACTTGCACACTAAAATTGCTAATTACAATCACTTATTGCAGTTGCGTTTGCTATTGCTAGCATTACGATAAAATCACTTAAAGGGATACTGTAGGGGGTCAGGGGAAAAAAATAGTACTTACCCGGGGCTTCTAATGGTCCCCTGCAGACATCCTGTGCCTGCGCTGCCACTCACCGATGCTCCGCCCCCCACAGACTTCCTGTGCCCGCGCAGCCACTCGCCGATGTTCCGGTCTCCGCCTTGGGTTCACTTCTGGAATTTCCGACTTTAAAGTCGGAAAACCACTGCGCCTGCATTGCCGTGTCCTCAATCCCGCTGATGTCACCAAGAGCGTACGGCACAGAACGTACTGGGCCTGTACGATACGCTCCTGGTGACGTCAGCGGGAGTGAGGACATGGCCATGCAATAGTTTTCCGACTTTAAAGTCGGAAATTCCAGAAGTGAACCAGAGGCGGGGACTGGAGCAATCGGTGCTGCGCGGGCACAGGACGTCTGCGGGGACCAATAGAAGCCCTGTTTCCACTACACACAAATAGGATGCAGAAAAACTGACTCCAATGAATGCCTATGTACCTGTTTCCACTAAACGCGATTTTGCCGATGCAGATTTTCCCATAGGCATTCATTGGAGTCAGTTTTTCTGCATCCAATCTGCGTGAAGTGGAAACAGGCCCTTAAAGAGACTCTGTATTGTTAAAATCGCACAAAAGTAAACATACCAGTGCGTTAGGGGACATCTCCTATTCCCCTCTGTCACAATTTCGCCGCTCCCCGCCGCATTAAAAGTGGTTAAAAACAGTTTTAAAAAGTTTGTTTATAAACAAACAAAATGGCCACCAAAACAGGAAGTAGGTTGATGTACAGTATGTCCACACATAGAAAATACAACCATACACAAGCAGGCTGTATACAGCCTTCCTTTTGAATCTCAAGAGATCATTTGTGTGTTTCTTTCCCCCTGCAGCTATCTTCCACTGAAGTGTCAGGCTGTTTCTTCCTGCAGAGTGCAGACAGCTGTGCCTGTATGTAATTCCTCAGTATGTGAAAGCCCAGCCAGCTCAGAGGAGTATTTATCCAGCTTGTAAAAGATAAGAGAGAAGAGAGAAGCTGCCCTAATCTAAATAATACACAGGCAGTGTGCAGAGAGGGGCCTGGAGGGGGGAGATGCATCACAGAACCACAACACTGAAGAACTTGGCAGCCTTCCAGACACAGGCTGACAAGTCTGACAAGAGAGAGATAAGTTGATTTATTACAGAGATGGTGATAGTAGAATGTGCTGCAGTAAGCCAGAACACATTAGAATAGCTTTTGGAACTTGTAGGATGATAAAAAACAGAATGCAATTTTTGTTACGGAGTCTCTTTAAGAAAACACCAGGAATCGCTGCTAAAATTGCTTTACAAAACCCTAGCAAAACCGCTAAGCGATTGTTACTGCGATCAGCGGCGGCTCCCAGCCCTTAGGGCTCTTTCCCCCTGCAAATCACAAAAGACTTCTGAAGACGCAGTGTGATGTCATCATGATTTTTACTCTTGTATGACTTCATGGACAAATCGTAGGAAAATTGCAGTGCACAGCATTTCCTTTCCTTTATTTTCCGCACAAGCGCAAATGCTCAAAAAATGCAACAGGGCCGACGTTTGCAATCACGCTGAATCTAATCAAAATC
Source organism: Hyperolius riggenbachi (assembly GCF_040937935.1). Classification (NCBI taxonomy): domain Eukaryota; kingdom Metazoa; phylum Chordata; class Amphibia; order Anura; family Hyperoliidae; genus Hyperolius; species Hyperolius riggenbachi. Next base: position 8,685,471 of record NC_090650.1, read on the forward strand.
GGAACGTACTAGTGAAAATGTGTACTCACTCTTTAAGTTATAGAGCCAGCGTCCTAGCGTTCTGTGGATCGCAAACCATCCGCAAAGCGCAGCAAATCGACCACAGTAAAGGTGCGTACACACATGCGACTATAGTCGTTTGAAACGATCGTTCTCCGATCATTTCAAATGATGATCGTTTAAAAAAAACCTCCAATGATCATTAAGTCAAACGATGGACGAGCTAGATCGTTAAAAACGAAAGATCTGCCTTGGTGGATTTTTGTAAACGACGATCGTTTGCAAAACTAGTACATCATTAGAAAACGGTCGTTCGTACTAGGCTTGCCATGCGCATTTCATTATATCTCCATAGAACTTCTCATTTCTTATGCGCAAGCGCAACACGTGGTTTTCGTTATTTAACGTTGGTTCTATGAATGTGTCCTGTGACACGTTAATTGCTCCATGATTATACCATAATTGTCATTTTAATGGACACTAAAACAGGACAGAGTGCTTTTTTTTAATGTGTTTTCAACGCTGTATTATCTAAATGCTCTACCTACATACCTACAGTATGAGTTCTCGTACTGTAATGTCATATACGTAACGTTAGTTTTATAGTGTAACGTACGTTTTGAACCGTTCGTTACGTGTCGGCGGAACTTCCTATGATGTCACTTCCATGAACAGTATGTGACATCTTCACTGTATAGAAGATATAATAATGGCTAGACGTGAGCCCGTCGCAGAAAACACACATTTTCCTGTATTCTGCTGTGACGTTATTCCGGATCGTTCATTAACAAACGACCAGATCGTTACACACTTTAAAAAACTACTTTTACTTAAGTCGTTCTTTCATCAATTAAAAGATCGTTCATCGTTCACAACGAACGATCGTTGTCGTATGTGTGTAGGTAGCTTGAGAAACAACCCCCAGGAGGAGCTGAACTGCAACGTTGCATGCGACTAAATAGATTCTGGAGTTAATGATTAATTAAAGACAGCTTGGAAATGACAATTAATCAAGCTATTGGCGAATTAGTCATTAGCGTCTGAATCAAGCTGTCCGTTAATTAATCATAAGCGCCTGAATTTCACCCATGGGATGAAAAATGCTGCGAAATCAAATGCAGCGCTGTTCTGTAATGTCCCCCTGCTGATCCATGCACATAGCTAATTAGCCAATCACGTGGCAGCATTGCACTGCAAAAAGTCATGCAGATCCAGGTCAGGAGCTTCAGTTAATATCACACATGGTACAATTTTTTCATACAATCTTACCATTTCTATGTAGTATAAGGGTAAATTAAGTGAATATACTGAAAGGATAATTTAGGTAGTTCCCTTATACTACATAGAATTGGTAAGATTGGTTGAAAAAATTGTACCATGTATGGCCACCTAAGGCCAGAAACCCGCTAGCAGCCTTTTCTAAGCACTAGTGATTTGAAAAAGCTCTTGCTAATGCAATGCTATGGGGGATTTTTATAAAATCACATCCCTCTAGTGGGATTACACTCATAGCATTACATTAGCAAGAGCTTTTCAAATCACAAAGCGCTCAGAAAACCGCTGCTAGTGGGTTTCTGGCCTTATGGTACGTACACACTTGCGATAACGATCTTTTACAAGGAACGATAGTTACTGGACAAACAATATTGGAATGATTGGAATGCAACGATGGGATGCAGCTATCATCCTCATACACATTTTAACGTTCTCGCAGGAAAGAACGATCAGAGGGAAATGTTCCGTACATATTTATATAGAATAAAAAAACAAAACTCAAACATGGGGTTACAATAGATAAGAATATATGATAGTTAGCTTGAAAACAAAGTTTGTTTGAAATTTATAAAGTAACAATCGTTACGGGCTACACAGGAAGTACGGAAGCTGGACAAAATCCACCGCAGGCGCATTGGCCCTTGTAACGATCGTGCTCGGCAGAGAACTGTACACACTATAGTTTTGTAACAATTGTCGTTCAATACGATCCGTCCTGTTGGATTTTCTCATCATGCCGCTATCGTTCGTTCGTCGTTGTATTTAAAGATCGTTTGGTAAAGTTCTTTACCCGATTGTTGGCAGACCGATCGTTAAGCTGCTGTTTCAAATGACCATAGTCGCCAGGGCCAGATTTGTACTTTTCACCGCCCAAGGCCAACTATACCATCTGTTTGGTTGTTATCTCTGTGTGCCCCAATGAGAATTCTACTTACTTTCCATCATTGGATGTCACAGACAATAACTATTTTAGTAATATGCGTATAGATTATAAATTATGTTTTCCTTAAGAACTTTTATGTTATGTTTGCCATCTCATTAATGATTAAAGCATTGTGTCACCATGAGAGTTAGGCTGATGTGTACCTGCAGGATAGAGCTTACAGGTCTTGCAGGGACGACACAAGTACAGGACAGGGAGTTTGAAGGTTAAATCTGTTCTTGTAGATATGGATAGCTGCATAGAATAGCTTTACTGCCCCTCACTGAGCCGCCCCTAAATTTCTGGTGCCCTAGGCCATGGCCTATGTGGCCTTGCCAGAAATCCGGCCCTGATAGTCGCAAGTGTGTACGTACCATTAGGCTGGGTGCACACATGACAGAGCGTGAAACGATGCGTTTTCTGTCGGTTTTTCGCGTGTCTGTTTTTTGTGCGTTTGCATTTTTGCCCCAATACGCGGTTTTCTAGGGTTTTGCGTGTGTATTTATGCATTTGCAGTTCGCAGATACGAAAACCCATATGCGATTGTATGCGTTTTTCATGTGTTTTTCAATTGCGTTTGAAAGCATATAGAAAACTCATATGCGTTTTGAAACATGCTTTTTTACAAACACTGGTTTTGTTGCATAATATTCAAAAACTCACATAATAAAAGTCAATGGGAACGCAGCGTATTGTATTTTGTTTGCGTTTTTCATGTGTTTTTATATGCGGTTCTTAAAAAAAAAATGTTTTCTGATGTATTTCCCCTTCCTGTTGTCTTCCTAGTGATTTGCATAAAACAAATTGAGCAACGCATAAACGCGTATGCATTTTACATATGCGAACTGCAAACACATAAAAACGCAAGCGAAACGCTATAAAAACGCATATGCGGAAAAAAACGCAAACTCACTAAAAACACCTAAAAAAATGCACATGACAGAAAACGCGACCTTTCACGCTCTGTTATTTGTGCACACTCAGCCTTAGCAGCAACAACGCAGCACTTTTCTGCAAAGCTAGCACTTCTGCTAAGTGTGCACCTAGCCTACAGGACACCTGAAGGGAGAGGGATATGGAGGCTGCCATATTTATTTCATTTTAAACAATACCAGTTGCCTGGCTGTCCTGCTGATCTGTTTGGCTGCAATAGTGTCTGAATCACACCTGAAAAAAGCATGCAGCTAATCTAGTCAGATCTGACAATGATGTGAGAAAAACTTGCTGCATGCTTGTTCAGGGGTTATGGCTAAAAGTATTATAGGCAGAGGATCAGTAGGGCTGCCGGGCAACTGGTATTCCTTGAAAGGAAATAAATATGGCAGCCAGAGGTGTAGCAATAGGGGGTGCAGAGGTTGTGACCGCATCAGGGTCATTGGGCCAGAGGGGCCCCGAGGGGCCCTCCCTCACCCGCAGTATTAGCTCTCTATTGGTCCTGTGCTGGTAATAATCACTTCTCGGGATACCTTAAATTGTAGTAATCATTAACAAACCGTTCCCCATCCCCTTCTTGCACCTCTGAGGCCCCATTCACACTAGAGCGTTTTGCCGTGATTTCGGCAAAATGCTCAAATGCTAGCGCTTTTTTAAAAGCACTAGCGTAATGAAACCCTATGGGCAGTTCTTACTTGGGAGCTTTGCGCTAATCGCTGCAAATCGCCCAAAAACAGTCAAAAACGTGAAATGCAAACGTGTCACCTGCACCATTTTCAGGCGATTTCCTGGCGATCGCGTTTCAGTGCTATAGAAGCGCTAATCGCGGTCGCAGCAAAATTGAAATCGTGGAAAAATCACTCCTGCAAAACGCCGGAAAAAATCTCTGGTGTTTTGCGTTTCTAAGTGTGAATGGGGCCTGACACTGTGGTCGGCCTTGGCAGGTTTAGGAGCGCCATATCAATTGTTATGTATAGAGTGCTTGGGGGGCCCAGTGTAAAACTTGCACTGGGGCCCATTGCTCCTTAGCCCTTTAAAGCGGAACTTAAGAGAGAGGTATATGGAGGCTGCCATGTTTATTTCCTTTTCAGCAATACCAGTTACCTGGAAGCCCTGCTGATCCTCTGCCTCTAATACTTTCTGCCATAGCCCCTGAACAAGCATGCGGCAGATCAGGTGTTTCTGACATTAATGTCAGATCGGACAAGACTAGCTGCATGCTTGTTTCTGGTGTGATTCAGATACTACTGCAGAGAAAGAGACCAGCAGGGCAGCCAGGCAACTGGTATTGTTTAAAAGGAAATAAATATGGCAGCCTCCGTATCAGTGTTGCCAACTCATCCCTTTAATTACTGACACATCTAAGTTATACAGGTTCTGGGGCTATTTGCACATAATCAGTGCCTTAACTGCATCTACCTAGCCACAAAACCTGTATAATTCATATGTGTCAGTAATTAAAGGGATGAGTTGGCAACACTGCTCCGTATACCTCTTACTTCAGTTCCCCTTTAAATTGCAGACACACTGCTGTCTTTCTGGAGTTCTCAGACACAGCCCTCTATAGAGATTACCAAGAATGGTGCATCTTCCCGCCCCCTTTCATTCCCGCCCCCTTCCCCCCAATAAAAAGTCCAGTCAGCAGTAGGCAGGGCCGGGCTGAGGCAGAGGCTGGAGAGGCTCCAGCCTCAGGGCGCAGTGTAGGAGGGGACGCACAATTCATTCAGCTGTCATTCCCAATTGTGTTTGAAGCAGAAAGAAATAAGAAAAGGGGATACATGGCAGTGAGTGCAAGCCAGATAACTAGATATTAAGGTGCTGGGGAGGTTGTGGGCCCTGGGGCACCTATTAGTCTAATAGCAGTCAGTGTGTGATGGCTGGGGTGGCAGGGATGGAGGGGCGCACTTTGCTGTTTCAGCCTTGGGTGCTGGAGGACCTTGTCCCGGCTCTGGCAGTAGGGATCAGCTTACAGAAGCAAAACTCCATTCTGAACGTTTCGGAACAGGGACTTTATACATGCGGGACAGAGTGGGGGATGGAGGGGTTAAAGAACCACTATGGCAAAACCTTAAACATACACTACATGAACATGATACATACATAGATATATGACTGTGGCAGGGATTAGGCTGTGAGCCCCTCTGAGGGGCAGTGTTGCCAACTCATCCCTTTAATTACTGACACATCTAAGTTATACAGGTTCTGGGGCTATTTGCACATAATCAGTGCCTGAACTGCATCTACCTAGCCACAAAACCTGTATAATTCATATGTGTCAGTAATTAAAGGGATGAGTTGGCAACACTGCTGAGGGGCAGTTAGGTGACAATATACTCTGTACATTTCTGTGGAAGATGTCAGCGCTATATAAATAATAATTATAAAGCAAAGCACCTCTTCTTGGCGCGCAGCCTCCATAGCGCTTCATAACACGAAAACTAAAATATATATATTTCCCTGCAATCTGGCTTTATGAAATTACATTTTGTGATGAAGTGGTGCCGCTATGTACATTTTTATAATAAAGATCGGGTTACGTTGTAATCCATACAATCCGGCTCCCGGCATCTCCGCTGCTCAATATCTTTCTAGCGTTTCACATTTTAGCGCCCAGCAATGATCCGCTCAGCTCAGACTTACATACATGTCAGTTTATTAAACGCATTAAGTTCATTTACCATAAAATCCCTCCTCCCCCAAATCGCCATTGACGTCTCTCCGAAAAAGCGTAACGTGCCGCGGATGAGCGCTCAATCACCGTCACCCGACAAAGTGCCGCGAAATTAATAAACAATGGCGGCGACGTGTACTACACGAAGCCCTAATGACAAGCGTCACAAATCCGATATTGGGCGCCGGCGCGGTCTCTGGGCGATACCGAATGTGCTCGCCGACCATGTAAGAAGATAAATACTGCGGCGTGTTATTTTTAAATGGAATATTGATGATTCCGGAACGCCACACAAAAGGGGCTGAAAGGAGGAACGCAGACTTAAGTAAATAGATTTCTCCCGACGTTTCCTAAATGGCCTCCGGAAAAAAAGGAGAAGGAGAAGGGAGAGCATAAAGAATCCCGGCTGGATAAACATGTCATTGTCTTGGGATATAGCGCACTATCGATAATGAGTTTTAAAGTCATTCACCCTTAGAACTTCCAGCGAGTACAGTTTGCCTTTCAAATAGATTTCAAATTGTATTGTTGCAGCGCGCTTGGCACTGTGATTGCCTTTCTATTGTAGCTGCATGCCTCAATGGACAGTGTGATTGTATATATCAGGCACATTGTTCAAGTGGCGCTGTTTGTAATCACCTACAATCTATATTGCCTCTTCACGGCACTAAAACCCAATGCATCCTCTTCTGCCGTTTTCTCGCGGGGGAAGCACCGCATCTTCCTCGACTGTTTTAAGCTGAATTCAGGGGAATGTAGGGAGCGCCACTTATAGTAGTACATCTAGGAGGCGATGGGCATGGAAACAGATAGTGACAGAGGTGTAGTATCTACCATGGGTGACACGCCTGACATTGTGCTGCGCCTCATGCCTGCTCCTGTGCTGCGCTGCCATGCCTACCCCTGTACTGTACCCCCATGTCTGCCCCTGTGCTGCGCTTCCCTGCCTGCCCCTGTGCTGCGCCCCATGCCTGCCCCTGTGCTGCATTGTTATGCCTGCCCCTGTGCTGTGCTGCCATGCCTGCCCCTGTGCTGTGCTGCCATGCCTGCCCCTATGCTGAATTGTTATGCCTGCCCCTGTGCTGCGCCCCATGCCTGCCCCTGTGCTGCGCCCCATGCCTGCCCCTCTGCTGCGCCCCCATTGCCTGCCCTGCACCGCGCCCCATGCCTGCCCCTGGGCTGCGCCCCCATGTCTGCCCCTCTGCTGCGCCCCCATTGCCTGCCCTGCACCGCGCCCCATGTCTGCCCCTCTGCTGTGCCCCATGCCTGCCCATGTGCTGCGCCCCATGCCTGCCCCTGGGCTGCACCCCATGTTTGCCCCTCTGCTGCGCCCCCATGCCTGCCCCTCTGCTGCGCCCCATGCCTGCCCCTCTGCTGCGCCCCATGCCATGCCTACCCCAGTGCTGCACCCCCATTGCCTGCCACTGTGCTGCGCCCCATGCCTGCCCTTGTGCTGCGCCCCCATGCCTGCCCCTCTGCTCCAACCCCATGCCTGCCCGTGTGCTGTGCCCCCATTGCCTGTCACTGTGCTGCGCCCCATGCCTGCTCCTGTGCTGCACCCCCATTGCCTGCCCCTGTACTGCGCCCCATGCCTGCCCATGTGCTGCGCCCCATGCCTGCCCATGTGCTGCGCCCCATGCCTGCCTCTACGCTGTGCTGCCATGCCTGCTCCCGTTAGGAGTCGAGAGGGAAAGGTTAGGACCGGAGTGGGAGGTTAGTGAAAATAAGAGATATTTCCAAAAAAGTAACTTTGGCAATATCCCGAGCCAAAAAACACAACCATAACACATGTAGTGATAGAGGAAGCGGTCAGGGAGGGAGATGAATTTTCAGTATTTGCCATAGGTGCTATATTACCCAGATATGCCCCTCGGTTGTGTGCGCTTTCCAACCAAGGGAACTGACCAAGAAGATATTTTATGCTTCTTGCCCATCCACTGGCCCTTCAACCGACGCACTTACTTAATAGTCAGAAAAAAATCCTAGGCAAGGTAGTGGAGTTGGCGCCCCCTTGCGGTCCTTTTGGTAAGCTGAAGTGGAGACTGGAGAGAGGCTAGAGAAGGTGCCAGGTGGGCCCCTTGACACCCACTAGGCCCCAAGGCCCTGCCTAGTTGCCTGGTGGATAATCCTGCTTTGAGTCCATACTGCGCATGTTCGGTATGGAGACACCCCTCCCCCCCTTCCCTGTGTTCCGGAGCACTCGGGGACATGAGGCTCAGATTATTGCCTTTTTTTGCTTTCGGTGGATTTGGATCACACAACAAATTATACACCTGATGTCCGTAGATTTTGTGATTTAAAAATGCAAAACAAAAGACATCGCATTCCATAAAATCATTTTGGGGGATTCAGAAGAGGAGGGGCCACAAATCCTGGACAGTCACGTGATAAAGCCTGAGCAGTGCAGGGTGGTCCAAAGAACAATTAAAAATAAAGAAAAGACTTGTCTTTGGTAAAATGTAATTCTACAAAAATACAATTTGTGGTGAGTATTAAATCAAGACACATTTATTTCCACTTATAATGGCTCTGATCACACACATGGGGTATCACATCAGGTGCACACGGTTACATTGTTACCAAGCATGGCCGGCCCTACCATGAAGCCGACTGAATCACACACGGGCGTATCAGGTGCACACGGTTACATTGTTACCAAGCATGGCCGGCCCTACCATGAAGCCGACTGAATCACACACAGGCGTATCAGGTGCACACAGTTACATTGTTACTCAGCAGGGCTGGTTCTACCATGAAGCCGACTGAATCACACAGAGGAGTATCACAGCAGGTGCACACGGTTACATTGTTACTCAGCAGGGCTGGCTCTACCATAAAGCCGACTGAATCACACAGAGGAGTATCACAGCAGGTGCACACGGTTACATTGTTACTCAGCAGGGCTGGCTCTAGCATGAAGCCGACTGAATCACACAGAGGAGTATCACAGCAGGTGCACACGGTTACATTGTTACTCAGCAGGGCTGGCTCTACCATAAAGCCGACTGAATCACACAGAGGAGTATCACAGCAGGTGCACACGGTTACATTGTTACTCAGCAGGGCTGGCTCTAGCATGAAGCCGACTGAATCACACAGAGGAGTATCACAGCAGGTGCACACGGTTACATTGTTACTCAGTAGGGCTGGCTCTACCATAAAGCCAACTGAATCACACAGAGGAATATCACAGCAGGTGCACACGGTTACATTGTTACTCAGCAGGGCTGGTTCTACCATGAAGCCGACTGAATCACACAGAGGAGTATCACAGCAGGTGCACACGGTTACATTGTTACTCAGCAGGGCTGGCTCTACCATGAAGCCGACTGAATCACACAGAGGAGTATCACAGCAGGTGCACACGGTTACATTGTTACTCAGCAGGGCTGGCTCTACCATAAAGCCGACTGAATCACACAGAGGAATATCACAGCAGGTGCACACGGTTACATTGTTACTCAGCAGGGCTGGCTCTACCATAAAGCCGACTGAATCACACAGAGGAGTATCACAGCAGGTGCACACGGTTACATTGTTACTCAGCAGGGCTGGTTCTAGCATGAAGCCGACTGAATCACACAGAGGAGTATCACAGCAGGTGCACACGGTTACATTGTTACTCAGTAGGGCTGGCTCTACCATAAAGCCAACTGAATCACACAGAGGAGTATCACAACAGGTGCACACGGTTACATTGTTACTCAGCAGGGCTGGCTCTACCATAAAGCCAACTGAATCACACAGAGGAGTATCACAACAGGTGCACACGGTTACATTGTTACTCAGCAGGGCTGGCTCTAGCATGAAGCCGACTGAATCACACAGAGGAGTATCACAGCAGGTGCACACGGTTACATTGTTACTGAGGCTTGCCGTTTTTAAACCTCATTCAGTCTGGGGCGCTACAAGAGTTGGGACAAGGTTCTCCACCACTAGAGGCAGAGATTTCAAAGCATGCCCCCTCCCCCCCCCATGAGTTGTGACCACCCCAGTATAGGTAGAAAATATTAAGTATGGAAAGTTAGTAAATGTTAAATACAGCCCACGTTATTTTATTGGCCACCGAGGACACCCAAATTTCCCTTAAATGCCGATATTAAAATGGATGCCTGCGGGGCGCCCAATCTTAAACGGTGCCTCCGACGCGCAACTGTCCTGTCATAGTAGTTTCGAAACTACAGTATGTTTATGACAACTTTTGAAGTAAAAACATGATTTCCCTTTAAGGCGGGCGATGTACTTTGCCCGTTCAGTTGCCCTTTAAAGATAATACATTGGCAAAAAAAATGAAAGTCGTAAAAAAAATGAGCGCGAGAGCAGCTGGGAAAACAGCACAAGGAGACAGATTGAGGCGCCATCATTTTACTTCAATGAGTCTTACTGCACTCCGGCCTAAATCCCTTCACCGCTGCGGGGACAGTAAATGTGCGCGTAATGCCAACACCGCCTGCAGCAAGGGGTTAATGGATATAAGCTATATTAATTCCAGACTAGATCGGCGCGGCTGTGCGGCGGAGCGCGGGATGGCACCCGTCGGGCCCGCTGCGATTTATTTTTTTTCCCCTTCCTGCTCCTTTTCCTTTCCATGCTTGAAAATCATATATTTACCCATACTGATAACGATAATTTATGCGCAGAGAATTGGAATGAGGAATGTAAGTAGTGCAGAAAGAGATTAAGGAGACGCCGCAGCTCTCCTGCTCCTCCTGGCCGCGAATAGAACGGCGGCACGGGAAATCGCGGCACAATCTAGATTGGATGCGTTCGTTGGTATGCTGACCGCCACGTTCCTCTCCTCTGTCACTTGGACGAAGTGCCGCGAAGAACAGACGCCACACGGATCTATGGCTGTCCGCCGCAAACACTTTAAAGCACACTTGAAGTGAGAGGGATGCCATATTTATTTCCTGTTAAAAGCGGTATAAAACCCTGACATAATATTCAATAAAAACATGGTTTCCTACTTTTTATATGCAATACGGTTATCATATTTGTATTTGTGCATATGTATGATTATTCATTTAGAAATTACAACTTCCCAAAAGTACATTTTTTTGCTTTGAGAGCTGACTTTGCATTTTATTAATAACTGGTTTTATTCATGTTGTATTGAAGGCAGAAATGCTTTCTGATTGTCTGTCTGTGTCCGGGAGCTCCTGCACAGTCAGAGAATGTGTCACATTCCTCACTTGATACAATTAAGTAAACACAAGATAACATTATCTACACTTTTCCTCCAGATTTCTCTGCACTGAACTTCCAGGTCCTGTGTGTAACCCTTTGAATGCTGTTCTAGTAAAAAAAAAAATTCTGGTTGTGTAGAATATGCTGTAAATATTGTTTTAGGGCTGGTGCACACCGAGCGGCTTTTTGGGCGTTTTCAGATCCGCTTGCGGCTGCAGATCTGCTTGGTCAATGTATCTCAATGGGGTGGTGCACACCAGAGCGGGAGGCATTTTGCAGAAACGAAAAATGCCTGGGTGAGGCAATTTTTGGATTGTGGATGCGTTTCTGCCTCAATGTTAAGTATAGGAAAAACGCAAACCGCTCTGAAAAACGGCACTTCAGAGCGGTTTGCCAGGTGTTTTTTGTTACAGTAGCTGTTTAGTAACAGCTTTACTGTAACAATACAGGAAATCTACTACACCAAAACCGCTAGACAAAACCGCAAAATGCTAGCTGAAACGCTACAGAAAAAGAAGAAAAACCGTTTCAAAATCTGCTAGCATTTTGCGGATCTACTAGCGGGTTTTGGTGTGCACCAGCCCTTAGAGCAAAGAACAACTGCTGGGTTTCATTCTGCTTTAAACAATACCAGTTGCCTTGCAGCCCTGCTGGTCTATTTGGCTGCAGTAATGTCTGAATCACACACCTGAAACAAGCATGCAGCTAATTCAGTCACACTTCAGTCAGATCACCTGATCTGCTGCATGCTTGTTCAGGGGCTATGGCTACAGCTGGTTTCACACTATAAATTGGCGTTAGCGTTGCACTGCATCGCATCGCCAAAAAATAGGCCTTCAGGGATTAGTACGCGGTGTTCCCTGTCTGGCATCCTTCCAAAACAGGAAGTGACACGTGCTTCCTGTTTCGGGTATGCAGAAGTGCATGGAAGCGTTTTGTAACGCCAACGTGCCTAAAGAACCTTGTGTGTCTCTACACTAACATGTCTTCTGGGCTGCCGCAGGTCACCGCAGGAGCTGCACGGTAATGCAGTTCTGCGCTAGCATTAAATCGGGCACTTCCAGCGCAGCGCACCGCAATGTGAGAAGCATGAACATCTCTATATACTGTCATTAGGCTGTGGAAGCAGTGAGAAAGGACCCTCCAGGTATTAGAGGCCGAGGATCAGCAGGACAGGCAGGCAATCTGCATTGTTTAAAAGGAAATAATAAATATGGCTGCCTCCTCAGCCCTCTCTTTTTAGATGTCCTTTACACAATGCGATTTTTGCATCATTTTTTTGCGACAAACAATTGTTTTTGCTACAATCTATGGCTGCTCCACAATGATTTATAAACAGCGGACGAATGTGTCCCTGTGCTGCAGAGCACCGCTCTCTTGTCCGCTGTCATAGCCCCTCCCCTACAGAACAGCAAACACTTGTCTACGCAGAGTTCCTTTTTTAAACTGTCAGGCCTGGTGCACACCAGAGGAGTATTTCTGAGCGTTTTGAGTTTTTAAATCTGCTGCTAATGTTATCCTATGTTTCCCTATGCTTCCATGTCATCACACCTGGGTAGATGCCCCGCCCACTCTACCCCACAGGATCTCAATTAGTATAAATTTTGAAAGCTACTGGCCCCCCCCAGTCTTTTTTTCGTCCTCGACTTCCTCACCTCACAGGGTCTACGTGAGTAGGGCAAGATTTGCCTAAATGTTTTTTTTTTTTTTCCCCCTACCATACTGTTCTTACAGTAACTGTTCTTTTTCCCGTTCAACTATAAATTAGTTGGGGAATCCCCCACTCTGCTGGTTCTCAGGGGGAATGGGGGGCGCAGGTATATATCGAAGGTTTAAATAACCTGTGGATTGCGCTCCCCACTTTTCAGCCATTTGAACTTTTTAGGCTGCTTCACAATGCTAAATGAAATGTGTTAGGCTGCGGATCCCTTCTCACCTGTATCTGTTTTCCTCTTGTACAGTGTGCGCGTCTCTGCCTTGCTGTGCGGGCGGAGATTTCCGGCATTGTCGTCCTCTGGTCTCTGTGGACTTCCGGCTTCGTTCCGGCGTGCGCTCCGGCACACCATTCTGCGTTCCACCTCCCCTGATTGGTCCGGACTGGGGGCGGAAGTGGGCGGAGAGCGTCCCCAATGGCTGCACCGCTCTGCTCATTTAAACTGACGGCGGCGACCGCTCGCTGGTGTCCTCTCTCGCAGCTATGGACGCGGATGCAGGGCAGCCGGAGCGGCATGCGGAGCAGCAGTCGGGAGCCTCCTCTTCAGGGACGAGTGGACAGCAACAATGTAGGTGGCACTCTTTGCCCGCCCTATGCGACGCAGAGAATTTATGTTAGACTCACTCCTATGCCTTCTCTTCTTCCTTTCAGCTGTGTTAGCTGACGCTATGGATCCTGCAGCACACCCAGCAGACCAGCACAGGCTTCAAGGTAGGGGGGGGGGGTTAAAGGTAGGTTCTTAGCTCTGCAAAGTCTGGACACTTTATTTATACGGTGTCTCTTTAAGCCCTAGAAAGCATCGGAAGAAGAAATCAAGATCAAAGTCAAGGACAAGATCTACTGTCCAGGGCACAGATTATAGAGAGAGAAGCAGATCCCCTCTCAGGAGCCACCCGCACAGAACCTGTTGGGCCTGCAACAAGGAAGCTATGCCAGACAAGAGCGTGTGCAAATCCTGCTTTGCAGACATGGCAAGACAGACGTCACAGACTCCTATGGACGTTACACAAATGATAAAGGACGCTGTGCAAGAGTCTATGAGGGAATATGTAGCTACACTCCCTTCTCAGACACCTCAGTCTACGGAACAATCCACTACAGTTAATGAGTCTGAGGAGATTGCGGGGGGGGGGGTTTGATTTCGCCCTAGTCCAGCCATATCTGCACGCAGTACGGGAAGCAATTGAATGGGAGAGCTCGGATGACGAGCAACCTTCTACCAGTTCCAGTAAGCATAAAGAGTATTATACTCACCTTAAAAAGAAAACTACCTCATTTCCTATGATGGATGAAATCGCAGAGATCATTAAAGAGGAATGGGAGAAAATTGACAAAAAGCCACCGTTAAACAATCGACTTACAAAATTATACCCCATGAAAGCAAAGAATTCAAAATCTTTAGATAATCCACCGACAGTGGACGCATCGGTCACCCGATTGGCCAAACACATCACATTGCCAAGAGATAATGTGGCGTCATTTAAAGACGTAATGGAGAAGAAGATGGACTCCGAATTGAAAAAGATTTATACTTTAGCGGGAAGTGCCACAAAACCAGCAGTAGCATTGACCTCAGTGGCAAGAGCGATCAGAGCATGGACGATAAATATAGAGGAGGCCGTGCGAGCAGGTGCCGATAAGGAGGCTATAATTAGAGCTTTAGATGACTTCAACCTAACGGCAGATTATGTGGGAGAAACCGCGGTAGATATAATAAGATGTACGGCAAGAACTATGGCATCATCGGTTGTCGCAAAAAGAGCTTTGTGGCTGAAATCATGGTCAGCTGATCAGTCATCACGTCAGGAGTGGTGTAAAATACCGTATGATGGAGACAACCTATTCGGGAAAGAATTAGAAAACGCTATCCAGAGGGTAACCGGAGGAAAATCCGGACTATTACCCCAGGACAGGAAGACTAGGAAACCTAATTATCAGTCAAACCGGTTCCAACAGTCAAGACTTCGAACGGCCAGATCATACAGACCAGGCAGGGAATTCAAGAAAAATTGGCAAAGCAGTCACAGCAATCTGCAGAGAATCACACGCCAGAAGACTACTACTTCTACCCCTAACCAGCAGAAGTCTTTTTGACAGGAGGTCCGTCCAAACTTTTCCGGTAGGCGGCAGACTGAAGAAGTTCGGAAAAATTTGGATGGAGGAGATAAACAATCCATGGGTAACAAAGACAATATCCAGGGGACATCGTTGGAGCTTCCTGAAAAAACCTCCAAAAACACATTTTGTTTCCACCAGGATTCCAAGAAGCCAAGAGAAAGCCATGGTTCTACAAGACTACGTACAGACGCTTCTAGACAAAGAAGCGGTGGTGCCAGTACCAGAAGACCAAAGGGGAAGGGGAGTTTACTCCCCCTTATTCTTTGTACTCAAGAAGACAGGGGATTGGAGACTGATACTCGACCTCCGTTACCTAAACAAACACATAAAACTCAAGAGATTCAAAATGGAGACATTGCAATCAATCATTCAGGTGGTAAGACAATCAGATTGGATGCTTTCGGCGGACCTCGAGGACGCCTATTTGCACGGCCCCATCCACTCGAGGTTCCAGAGATTTCTGAGGTTTGCAGTAGGTCCCAATCACTACCAATTCACTTGCTTACCATTTGGAATCTGTACGGCACCACGAACCTTCACCAAAATTCTGCTCTCCTTAGTGGCCCTACTGCGAACAAGGGGATTACGCCTGTTTCATTACTTGGACGACCTACTATTGCTGGCGGCATAGTGTTGGGCGAACAGTGTTCGCCACTGTTCGGGTTCTGCAGAACATCACCCTGTTCGGGTGATGTTCGAGTTCGGCCGAACACCTGACGGTGCTCGGCCAAACCGTTCGGCCACATGGCCGAACTAAGAGCGCATGGCCGAACGTTCCCCGAACGTTCGGCTAGCGCTGTGATTGGCCAAACGGGTCACGTGGTTCGGGCCCGAACGCGCTCTGATTGGCCGAACGGTCACGTGGTTCGGGTAAATAAATACCCGAACCACGTCATATCTCCGCCATTTGTCTGTGGGTTTAGCTTTGGGTAGGCAGGCAGGGTAGTTCGCTCTCCAGCCACGCTAGCCAGGGTCCCCCCCAGTCATTGTGTGTCGCTGCTGGGAACAGTAGTACACCGCTCGCTCAGCCACACTATATATAGCATTGTTTACTGCCACTGTGTACCTCGCTCAGCCACGCTATATATATAGCATTGTGTTTTCTGACACTCTGTGTACACGGCTTAGCCTGACTAATATAGCATTGTGTGTACTGCCACTGTGCACCTCGCTCAGCCACGCTATATATAGCATTGTGTGTACTGCCACTGTGCACCTCGCTGAGCCACGCTATATATAGCATTGTGTGTACTGCCACTGTGCACCTCGCTCAGCCACGCTATATATATAGCATTGTGTTTTCTGACACTCTGTGTAAACGGCTTAGCCTGACTAATATAGCATTGTGTGTACTGCCACTGTGCACCTCGCTCAGCCACGCTATATATAGCATTGTGTTTTCTGACACTCTGTGTACACGGCTTAGCCTGGCTATATAGCATTGTGTGTACTGCCACTGTGCACCTCGCTCAGCCACGCTATATATAGCATTGTGTGTACTGCCACTGTGCACCTCGCTCAGCCACGCTATATATAGCATTGTGTGTACTGCCACTGTGCACCTCGCTCAGCCACGCTATATATAGCATTGTGTGTACTGCCACTGTGCACCTCGCTCAGCCACGCTATATATAGCATTGTGTGTACTGCCACTGTGCACCTCGCTCAGCCACGCTATATATATAGCATTGTGTTTTCTGACACTCTGTGTACACGGCTTAGCCTGACTAATATAGCATTGTGTGTACTGCCACTGTGCACCTCGCTCAGCCACGCTATATATAGCATTGTGTGTACTGCCACTGTGCACCTCGCTCAGCCACGCTGTATATAGCATTGTGTGTACTGCCACTGTGCACCTCGCTCAGCCACGCTATATATAGCATTGTGTTTTCTGACACTCTGTGTACACAGCTTAGCCTGACTAATATAGCATTGTGTGTACTGCCACTGTGCACCTCGCTCAGCCACGCTATATATAGCATTGTGTGTACTGCCACTGTGCACCTCGCTCAGCCACGCTATATATAGCATTGTGTGTACTGCCACTGTGCACCTCGCTCAGCCACGCTATATATATAGCATTGTGTTTTCTGACACTCTGTGTACACGGCTTAGCCTGACTAATATAGCATTGTGTGTACTGCCACTGTGCACCTCGCTCAGCCACGCTATATATAGCATTGTGTGTACTGCCACTGTGCACCTCGCTCAGCCACGCTATATATAGCATTGTGTGTACTGCCACTGTGCACCTCGCTCAGCCACGCTATATATAGCATTGTGTTTTCTGACACTCTGTGTACACGGCTTAGCCTGACTAATATAGCATTGTGTGTACTGCCACTGTGCACCTCGCTCAGCCACGCTATATATAGCATTGTGTGTACTGCCACTGTGCACCTCGCTCAGCCACGCTATATATAGCATTGTGTGTACTGCCACTGTGCACCTCGATCAGCCACGCTATATATAGCATTGTGTTTACTGCCACTCTGTGTACACCGCTCAGCCAGACTATATACCGTTGTTTACTGACACTCTGTGTACACCGCTCAGCCAGACTATATACCATTGTTTACTGACACTCTGTGTACACGGCTCAGCCTGACTATAAAGCATTGTGTGTACTGCCACTGTGCACCTCGCTCAGCCACGCTATATATAGCATTGTGTTTTCTGACACTCTGTGTACACGGCTTAGCCTGACTATATAGCATTGTGTGTACTGCCACTGTGCACCTCGCTCAGCCACGCTATATATAGCATTGTGTTTACTGCCACTCTGTGTACACCGCTCAGCCAGACTATATACCGTTGTTTACTGACACTCTGTGTACACCGCTCAGCCAGACTATATACCATTGTTTACTGACACTCTGTGTACACGGCTTAGCCTGACTAATATAGCATTGTGTGTACTGCCACTGTGCACCTCGCTCAGCCACGCTATATATAGCATTGTGTTTTCTGACACTCTGTGTACACGGCTTAGCCAGACTATATAGCATTGTGTGTACTGCCACTCTGTGTACACCGCTCAGCCAGACTATATAGCATTGTGTTTACTTCCACTCTGTGTCTGCTGGGCCTGGGAACAGTAGTACACCGCTCACCCGCCACTGTATAGCATTGTGCTCTGTGTCACTGCTGGGAATAGTGGTACTGTATAGCATTTCTGTACTGCCACTGTACTGCTGCCAGTCAGCGTGTACTGTAAGGATAAGTGAAATGAGGAAGAAATCCGGTGAAAGAGGAAGGGGCAAGGGAAGAGGTGTTTCCCCTGACGGTTCACGTACAGGCCACAGGGGAGCACCCAAGAAAACCCACTCAATACCGCCCATGTTGTCCAGGACAACAACCCTCACAAATCCAAAAGAACAGGACCAGATAATTACTTGGATGACCTCTCAAGCGTCCAGCAGTGGGTTAAGCAGCACCAGCACATCACGCACGAGGTCCGAGTCCTCAGCCAGTTACAAGGAGCCAGTGGGCACAAAGCTGACACAACCGGCAGCGACACCACGCACACAACTGCCAGATAACCAGTCCTATGAATTACCTCAGGACACAATGGGGTATTCGCAGGAGCTATTCCCAGCCCAACAAACTTCCACCTATGAAAGGTCAATGGAGGAACAGCCAGAAATGTTGTGCCCGGATTCACAACCATTAACTGTGGGAAATGCACCGCGCACTGAAATACAAGGCGAGTCCGAGGAGGACTCGGAAACCCAAATCCCAGAGCAAGTTGGGCAGGAGGGGTTGCAATTGCAGGAGGTCGGCCGACAAGATCTGGAAGACGACGTTGGAGTGAGCTGCGCAGAGGTTGTTCTGGGGAGCTCTACTCCACGGCGGCGGCCCCCCACAATGACATATGACGAGTTTGAGGAGATGGAAGAGGAGGGTATGGACAATGTGGACAGAGACCCAGATTTTATTTGTGAACGAGAACATCGCCGTCGTAGCAGCAGCACAGATGAGTCTGTTGAAGAACCCACTGCTGCACGAGTTCGCCTTGTGCCACAAGGTGGGCGGCGCGCAATTTCAGGCACCACAAGCGTGGAAGTTAGAGTGAGAGGCAAAAGAGGAGGAAACAGAAATCGCCAGCAAGGAGGCAGGTGCTCCAAAGTCTGGGCTTTCTTTGAAGACTGCACTGAGGATGTTACCATGGCGATTTGCAAGGTGTGCAAGACTCGCCTGAGCAGGGGGAAAAGTATTAACAACCTCTCCACCACCAGCATGAGCCGCCACATGCTATCCAAACATCCCACTCTGTGGGCAAACGCGGCAGGACAGGGTACCAGCAACACTGCCTCCCTTGGGTTCACCAGACTCACCACCAGACCCGCCTCAGCAGCAGCAGTAGCCCAGCCATTGCGTGGTTCACAACATTCACAAACATCAGACGACGCTGACACTGTCACTTTCCGGAGTAGTGCTCTTGAGGTCTCCCAGTGTTCATCAAACACAACAACCAACAGCCCTTCCGTGTGCAGCGCTACGGTTCAGTTGTCTGTGTCGGAGATGTTTGAGCGCAAGAGGAAATTGCCAGCAAATGACCCCCGGGCCGTGGCATTAACAGCCAGCATAGCCAAGCTTCTGGCCTGCGAAATGCTGCCATATCGAGTGGTGGAGACAAACAGCTTCAAGGGCATGATGTCAGTGGCCATCCCACGTTACGTGGTTCCCAGCCGCTACCACTTTGCGCGCTCTGCAGTGCCTGAGTTGCATGAGCACGTGGTCAGCAAAATAACCCGAAGCTTGAAGAATGCCGTTGCCTGCAAGGTTCACCTCACCACTGACATTTGGACGAGTGCGTTCGGCCAGGGTCGATACATCTCCCTTACCGCGCACTGGGTGAACCTTGTGGAGCCTGGCAGCGATTCCTCACCTGCTACGGCGCGGGTGTTGCCCACGCCGCAAACAGCTGCACCGCCGTCCCTCCCACTGGATAACAACAGCAGCACCTACCTCTCTGACTCCTTCTCCTCCAACGCATCTCAAAGCTGTACCTCATCCGGAAACGCTAACCCAGCAGCAGTAGGATCGTGGAAGCAGTGCAGCACAGCTGTTGGCATGCATCAGCAAGCGTTGCTGAAGCTGATCTGCCTTGGGGATAAGCAGCACACAGGGGAGGAAATTTGGAAGGGAATAAAGGAACAGACGGATTTGTGGCTGGCACCGCTGGACTTGAAACCGGGCATGGTTGTGTGTGATAATGGGAGTAATCTCATTCGCGCTTTAAGGTTGGCTAAGCTGACACACATCCCTTGCCTGGCGCACGTGATGAACCTAGTAGTTCAGCGGTTCCTGAGGACATACCCAGGCGTGGCCGATCTTCTGTTGAAGGTGCGTCGAGTGGCCAAACATTGTAGAAATTCCAGTACTGCTTCGGGGGCACTCGCCAAGATGCAGGAGCGCTTCAATCTCCCCCACCATCGCTTGCTGTGTGATGTCCCTACGCGCTGGAATTCTACGCTGCACATGCTAGCCCGCTTTTGCGAGCAGAAGAGTGCAGTGGTCCAGTACATGACGGCGCAGTACCGAGGCGCATCCGGCCAGCTGCCAAGCTTCTGTGGATCCGATTGGGCCAACATGTTGGACCTCTGCCAAGTCCTCCAAAATTTTGAGCAATCCACGTTGCTTGTGAGCAGTGACAACTCTTCAGTCAGCATTACCATACCACTGCTGTGTTTACTGAAGAGGTCGATGTTGAAAATCAAGGAAACAGCTGTCATGATGCAACTGGGGGAATCTGAAGGAGAAAACGATCAGCGTGATGGTACCAACATCAGGCCATCCGCCTCAGGGAACGCTGGCCCCAGCAGCTATGACGAAGAAGAGGAGGAGGAACAGCTGGAGTTGGAGCAGGAATTTCATGCCACCACTGACGAGGGCCAGAGCGGTGCACGTTGGACTTCCACAATTCAACGCGAATGGTCAGCAGAAGCAGACCAGGAGGAAGGTGACGACTATGATGCATCACAACAACTATCACAACGCTCACAAGAGGATGATGAGGATTCTGGTAGGACTCTGGCACACATGGCTCAATTCATGCTAGACTGCATTGAACGTGACCCACGCATTGTGCGCATTCTGGACAACACCAATTACTGGGTTTATACCCTTCTGGATCCACGGTACAAACACAATGTTCCAAAACTGCTTGAAGAAAGAGTCAGACAGGTCAAAATGGAAGAATACCAGCAGGCCCTTGTGGAGACTTTAGAGAGGAGATTGACATCCTCCCCCTCCTCTAGCCAGTTGTACGCAGACAGACTGACTCCCGCAAACCCAGGACGACCAGGAGGGCAGCAAACAACGCAAGCCGCAGCTAGTGCCCAAAAGGGAATGGTATCGGCAGTGTCCTTGGAGTGGGAAAATTTTCTGACACCCATGCAGCAGCAGCCCACTGAACAGCAAGCGTGCAGATCCACCTCCAACACCGATCGCCTGGAGAAGATGGTCAAGGACTACATGTCAGATGACGTAGCTGTGTCGAACAATCTATCTGCACCCTTCAACTATTGGGTATCGAAGCTAGACACCTGGCACGAACTGGCAATGTACGCAATAGAGGTGCTGGCTTGCCCGGCAGCCAGCGTTATGTCGGAACGCTGTTTCAGTGCTGCCGGAGGCATCGTCACAGATCGGCGTATCCGCCTCTCCACAGAAAATGCAGACCGTCTGACTCAAATTAAAATGAATCAATCCTGGATTGGAAATGACTACGCAACACTCCAGGACCCCAACCAAGTAACATGACCAATGAACATCTGGGATGGTGTAGCGTTTCCGGTCCCTGTTTATTGAACCTCTCATCTGTATTACATTTATGACTGCATGGCGGCAAAAAGCATTGCTGCTATATCCGCACGCTTCTTGCCCTCATGCAAGGCCTGGGTTGTTGTGTCTTACAAAGCGTGGCCTTCTCCTCCTGCGCCTCCTCCTGTTCCATCACATCTGCTGCTGCTGGGTTAGCGTTGCCGCGTGGTCCCTGTTTATTGAACCACTTATCTTTATTACATTTATGACTGCATGGCGGTACAAAGCATGCTATCCGCACGCTTCTTGCCCTCATGCAAGGCCTGGGTTGTTGTGTCTCACAAAGCGTGGCCTTCTCCTCCTGCGCCTCCTCCTGTTCCATCACGTCTGCTGCTGCTGGGTTAGCGTTGCCGCGTGGTCCCTGTTTATTGAACCACTTATCTTTATTACATTTATGACTGCATGGCGGTACAAAGCATGCTATCCGCACGCTTCTTGCCCTCATGCAAGGCCTGGGTTGTTGTGTCTCACAAAGCGTGGCCTTCTCCTCCTGCGCCTCCTCCTGTTCCATCACGTCTGCTGCTGCTGGGTTAGCGTTGCCGCGTGGTCCCTGTTTATTGAACCACTTATCTTTATTACATTTATGACTGCATGGCGGTACAAAGCATGCTATCCGCACGCTTCTTGCCCTCATGCAAGGCCTGGGTTGTTGTGTCTCACAAAGCGTGGCCTTCTCCTCCTGCGCCTCCTCCTGTTCCATCACGTGTGCTGCTGCTGGGTTAGCGTTGCCGCGTGGTCCCTGTTTATTGAACCACTTATCTTTATTACATTTATGACTGCATGGCGGTACAAAGCATGCTATCCGCACGCTTCTTGTCCTCATGCAAGGCCTGGGTTGTTGTGTCTCACAAAGCGTGGCCTTCTCCTCCTGCGCCTCCTCCTGTTCTATCACGTGTGCTGCTGCTGGGTTAGCGTTACCGGTCCCTTTTCCTGGAACCTCTTATATGTATTACATTTATGACTGCATGCCGACAAAAAACATGTTACCTGTGCAAAGAAAACAGACATTTCCCGCATTTAAAAGACAGTTTTCCCTTTGAAACTTTAAAATCGATTTTCTCAAAAACTATAAGCTCTTTTTGCTAAAAAATTTTTTCCTCTTGTACCCACTCCCAAGGTGCACATACCCTGTACATTTGGGGTATGTAGCATGTAAGGAGGCTTTACAAACCACAAAAGTTCGGGTCCCCATTGACTTCCATTATGTTCGGAGTTCGGGTCGAACACCCGAACATCGCGGCCATGTTCGGCCTGTTCGGCCCGAACCCGAACATCTAGATGTTCGCCCAACACCGGCAGACAAGGAGACGTTAACTATTCAAAGAGAAATTCTTCTAAATTCACTCATTTATTTCGGATGGAAGATAAACAGAGACAAGAGCCAGTTGGAGCCGACCCAATCAATGATTTTTATGGGAGCACTTTTCCAGACGAAACTGAACTCAGTGAGTCTTCCGCAGCACAAAATAGCACTTCTGATACAGAAAATAAATCAAGTCATCTCTTTGAACGAATTAAAAGCAAGACAATGTGTCAGTCTACTGGGTTCGATGACCTCGACGTTCCAAGTAGTGAGATGGGCACATTGGCATGTGAGGCCATTCCAATGGGGCTTCTTAACTCAATGGAACAGGAAAAGCTGGAATCAAATAATACAAATCACCGCTCTGATGAAAAACAGTCTTGCATGGTGGACGAGTATCAACAACCTATCCAAAGGACATTTGATCGAAGTCACGAACTCGATCACAATTACCACGGATACCAGCCTACGGGGCTGGGGAGCGCACTGTGGCACACTGACAGCACAAGGCCTTTGGAAAAACACAGATCCTCACACACAGTCGAACATCTTAGAGATAAGAGCTGTTTACCAGGCGCTACTGAGTTTCACTCATCTGATACAGAACAGGACTGTAATCCTACGTATAGACAACAGCACGGCTGTCTCATATATACGGAGGCAAGGGGGAACGAGAAGTATAGCACTCCTCCAGGAGACAGCAACTATCTTCCAGTATGCGGAACAACATCTGTGGAACTTGTCGGCATTACATATACCGGGGAAGGAGAATATACTGGCGGACTATTTAAGCAGACACACGTTGGACAACAACGAGTGGAGCCTGTCCATGGAAGTATACCAATGGATATGCAAGCATCTGGGCAAGCCCGAGCTAGACCTCATGGCAACGCCAATAAACACCAAATGCAAACACTTCTATTCCAGAATTCACTGCAGAGAGGCACTGGCAGTAGATGCGCGCGGATTGGAACTTTACAACAGCATATGTGTTTCCCCCAATACCTATGATACAACGCTTCTTATCGAGACTCCACAAAGAGAACGTCTTAGTGATTGCAGTAATTCCATACTGGCCAAATCGGCCATGGTTCCCCCTACTGTGGGGAATGAGGTTACAGTCACCTCTTCCTCTCCCAGACAACAAAGATCTACTATCACAGGGGAAAATCCTCCATCCGAATCCCAGGAGGCTGAATCTGATGGCCTGGTTGTTGAAGGGAGGAGGCTGGAACTGGCAGGATGCTCACAGGAAGTAATTAAGACTATCCTCAGTGCCAGAAAACCTACTACAAATGCTACCTATCAAAGGGTTTGGACCAGATTTCTAAAGCTATCACAAGAGCTTCATTTCCAACCTACAAAACCGGAACCCCATCACATTCTGGAGTTCCTTCAGAGGGGTCTAACTATGGAGTTAGGGTACCACACGCTGAAAACACACGTTTCTGCCCTGTCAGCAATGACAGGTACCCAGTGGGCTATAAATCCCTTAATTAAACAGTTTCTGAAAGGAGTACTAAAAATAAAACCCCCAAAGAAAAATATTTTTCCAAAATGGGACTTACCCTTGGTCCTAGAAGCCCTGACAAGACAACCTTTTTACCCCGTAACAGACAACTCGCTATGGAACATAACTTTAAGAACTGTTTTCTTAGTAGCAATGGCATCAGCGAGAAGAGTGTCAGAGCTTCAAGCCTTAGGATGTAACGAACCATACCTAACCTTCTTTCCTGACAGGGTACTGCTTAGACCTATTCAGCAGTTTATCCCGAAGGTAACATCCACCTATCACCTCAATCAGGATTGGACCCTGCCAACATTTATTCAAGAAGAAGGAGTAGAAGTTCACCCTCTGGACGTAGGGCAAGCACTAAAGGACTATTTACACCTAACGGCTAACATAAGAAAAACTGATAGGCTATGGGTGATCCCAGCAGGCTATCAGAAAGGCCAACCGGCCTCCGCCAGAACTATATCCACATGGATAGTCAAGGCTATTCAAACCGCCTACAAATCAATGGGTTTAGAACCCCCTCGACAGTTAAATGCTCACTCCACTAGGAGTATGTCAACCTCATGGGCAGCTTTAAATAAAGTACCCGCAGAGAAAGTGTGTCAGGCCACGAACTGGTCATCAATTAACACCTTTATGCGCCACTATAGGGTTGATTTGTCTTCTCAGTCTACTTTGATGTTCGGTAAAGTTGTACTGGATAATTCACAAAATATGGATAATTAAAATATGTTCTTTGATTAAGCATCATAAATGGTGTCCCTCCCTTCTTATTTCCTAGTTAAATCCCAGGTGTGATGACATGGAAGCATAGGGAAAACGGAAAATTGTTACTTACCTATCGGTAATTTTCCTTTCCCGATGCTTACATGTCATCACACTGGTCCCTCCCTTCCTGTGAGCTTCGGTAAGTCGAGGCTTACGGAGACTGGGGGGGGCCAGTAGCTTTCAAAATTTATACTAATTGAGATCCTGTGGGGTAGAGTGGGCGGGGCATCTACCCAGGTGTGATGACATGTAAGCATCGGGAAAGGAAAATTACCGATAGGTAAGTAACAATTTTCCGTTGTCTGTGCACACTGGAGCAATGAGGTTTTGTAAAAAACCCCATAGCATTACATTGGGAAGAGTTTTTAGAGGTTTCAAAAGCTCTTCCCAATGTAATGCTATGGGGCTTTTTACAAAACATCATTGCTCCAGTGTGCACAGACACATAGGATAACATTAGCAGCAGATTTAAAACCTCAAAACGCTCAGAAAAACTCCTCTGGTGTGCACCAGGCCTCACCCTCAGGATTGGTAAACGTTTGTTAAAGGTGACGGTAATCTAGTGTGTGTATGATGTTATTAGCACTTCAGTAGAGGGATGATAATGAACCACTATCGCAAATATCATCACATTTAAAATACATGCAAACCCATACAAATACAAAAGTACATTTCTTCCAGAGTAAAATGAACCATTAGTGACGTTTCTCCTACAGTGGGTTGCAAAAGTATTCGGCCCCCTTGAAGTTTTCCATATTTTGTCACATTACTGCCACAAACATCAAGTTTGTACATGTGAGAAGTGGAACGGAAATCATACATGATTCCAAACATTTTTTACAAATAAATAACTGCAAAGTGGTGTGTGCGTAATTATTCAGCCCCCTTTGGTCTGAGTGCAGTCAGTTGCCCATAGACATTGCTTGATGAGTGCTAATGACTAAATAGAGTGCACCTGTGTTTAATCTAATGTCAGTACAAATACAGCTGCTCTATGACGGCCTCAGAGGTTATAGAATATTGGGAGCGACGAACACCATGAAGTCCAAAGAATACACCAGACAGGTCAGGGATAAAGTTATTGAGAAATGTAAAGCAGGCTTAGGCTACAAAAAGATTTCCAAAGCCTTGAACATCCCACGGAGCACTGTTCAAGCGATCATTCAGAAATGGAAGGAGTATGGCACAACTGTAAACTTACCAAGACAAGGCTGGCCACCTAAACTCACAGGCCGAACAAGGAGAGCGCCAGTGTTGCCAACTCATCCCTTTAATTACTGACACATATGAATTATACAGGTTTTGTGGCTAGGTAGATGCAGTTAAGGCACTGGTTATGTGCAAATAGCCCCAGAACCTGTATAACTTAGATGTGTCAGTAATTAAAGGGGGGAGTTGGCAACACTGGAGAGCGCTGATCAGAAATGCAGTCAAGAGGCCCATGGTGACTCTGGACTAACTGCAGAGATCTACAGCTCAGGTGGGGGAATCTGTCCATAGGACAACTATTAGTCATGCACTGTACAAAGTTGGCCTTTATGGAAGAGTGGCAAGAAGAAAGCCATTGTTAGCAGAAAGCATAAGCAGTCCCGTTTGCAGTTTGCTACAAGCCATGTGGGGGGGACAGCAAACATGTGGAAGAAGGTGCTCTGGTCAGATGAGACCAAAATTGAACTTTTTGGCCAAAATGCAAAACGCTATGTGTGGCAGAAAACTAACACTGCACATTACTCTGAACACACCATCCCCACTGTCAAATATGGTGATGGCAGCATCATGCTCGGGGGGGTGCACCTCTTCTGCAGGGACAGGGAAGCTGGTCAGAGTTTATGGGAAGATGGATGGAGCCAAATACAGGGCAATCTTGGAAGAAAACCTCTTGGAGTCTGCAAAAGACTTGAGACTGGGGCGGAGGTTCACCTTCCAACAGGACAACGAACCTAAACATAAAGCCAGGGCAACAATGGAATGGTTTAAAACAAAACATATCCATGTGCTAGAATGGCCCAGTCAAAGTCCAGATCTAAATCCAATCGAGAATCTGTGGCAAGATCTGTAAACTGCTGTTCACAAACGCTATCCATCTAATCTGACTGAGCTGGAGCTGTTTTGCAAAGATGAATGGGCAAGGATTTCAGTCTGTAGATGTGCAAAGCTGGTAGAGACATACCCTAAAAGACTGGCAGCTGTAATTGCAGCAAAAGGTGGTTCTACAAAGTATTGACTCAGGGGGCCGAATAATTATGCACACCCCACTTTGCAGTTATTTATTTGTAAAAAATGTTTGGAATCATGTATGATTTTCGTTCCACTTCTCACATGTACACCACTTTGTATTGGTCTTTCACGTGGAATTCCAATAAAATTGATGCATGTTTGCTGCAGTAATGTGACAAAATGTGGAAAACTTCAAGGGGCCGAATACTTTTGCAACCCACTGTAATTTATGGCTCGTTTAACTCGCACTTTTTATCTGTATGTGTGAACATGTATTTTAAATTTTAAAATTTTTTCGCGATAGCAGTCCTTTTAAAATGGAACAAATTTCTAAATTCTAAATGCAGAACCCCGTTAGAGCTGCTAGGACTTGAAAGTAATCAGTACAGAACTGTAAATGAACAATTCTTACACTGCTTACTGCCACTATACTTGCATAATGTCCTTGACTTGTAATATACACACTATCTGTCCTTGTATTGTTTTTGTTTGTGTTTCAGTGGCGCACGGAAGGGGGGGTTCCGGGTGTCTGAAACACCCCCCCTGCACCGAGACCGGAAGTGGGGCTGCCGTTTGTGTGTGCGGTGGATAGTCCCATCTGACTGGCAGCACGAGTAGGGGCACCCGAGGCCTCACGCTGCGGGGGGCCTCGCTTGCTGCTGGCGGCGGGGAGCGGGCGTACGGGCACTAGCGCTGCGGGGAGAAGACTTTCCACTTACCTTCCTCGATCCTGCCGGCTTCTATCTACATCCTGTCCCGGCCGACGTCTGTCGTTATGGTAACAGCGCCCCCTGTGATGGGGCATATACCTATCTAATCTATACTGGGGGACATTTACCTATCTAATCTATACTGGGGGACATTTACCTATCTAATCTATACTGGGCATATACCTATCTAATCTATACTGGAGGCATATACCTACCTAACCTATACTGGGGGCATATACCTATCTAATCTATACTGGGGGCATATACCTGTCTAATCTATACTGCAGACATATACCTATCTAATCTATACTGGGGGCATATACCTATCTAATCTATACTGGGCATATACCTATCTCATCTATACTGCGGGACATTTACCTATCTAATCTATACTGGGCATATACCTATCTAATCTATACTGGGCATTTACCTATCTAATCTATACTGGGGGACATTTACCTATCTAATCTATACTGGGCATATACCTATCTAATCTATACTGGGGGCATATACCTATCTAATCTATACTGGGGGGCATATACCAATCTAATCTATACTGGGGGCATATACCTATAGCCTATACTGAGGGCATATACCTATCTAACCTATACTGGGGGCATATACCTATGTAACCTATACTGGGGGCATATACCTATCTAATCTATACTGGGGGGCATATACCAATCTAATCTATACTGGGGGCATATACCTATAGCCTATACTGAGGGCATATACCTATCTAACCTATACTGGGGGCATATACCTATAGCCTATACTGAGGGCATATACCTATCTAATCTATACTGGGGGCATATACCTATGTAACCTATACTGGGGGGCATATACCTATCTAATCTATACTGGGGGACATATACCTGTCTAATCTATACTGGGGACATATACCTATCTAATCTATACTGGGGGCATATACCTATCTAATCTATACTGGGGGCATATACCTATCTAACCTTTACTGGGGGACATATACCTATCTAATCTATACTGGGGGCATATACCTATGTAACCTATACTGGGGGGCATATACCTATCTAATCTATACTGGGGGCATATACTTATCTAATCTATACTGGGGGACATATACCTGTCTAATCTATACTGCGGACATATACCTATCTAATCTATACTGGGGGCATATACCTATCTAATCTATACTGGGGGCATATACCTATCTAACCTATACTGGGGGACATATACCTATCTAATCTATACTGGGGGCATATACCTATCTAATCTATACTGGGGGCATATACCTATCTAACCTTTACTGGGGGACATATACCTATCTAATCTATACTGGGGGCATATACCTATCTAATCTATACTGGGGGCATATACCTATCTAATCTATACTGGGGGCATATACCTATCTAATCTATACTGGGGGCATATACCTATCTAACCTTTACTGGGGGACATATACCTATCTAATCTATACTGGGGGCATATACCTATCTAATCTATACTGGGGGCATATACCTATCTAATCTATACTGGGGGCATATACTTATCTAACCTATACTAGGTGCAACTATATGGGTTACCTATTCTGGGGGGGGGGGGGACCTATAGCTGGCTACCTATACTGTGGGCACCTATACCTGTCTCTACGTTGGGGGCACATTTTACACCCTCACCCTGGGTGCAATTTAGCCTAGAAACTGCTAGTATTTGGCTCCACCCACACCATGTTTTGGCCACGCCCACACGCCGCTTTCAGGAACTCCCCCCCCCCTTGGAAATCCTGGATTTGCCCCTGTGTTTGTTAAGCAACTGCCAAGACAAATTCCTTGTAGGTGCAAACTTACTTGGCGAAAATACATTAATTCTGATTTCAAGCAAGGGATATTTAATATTGCTATGAATTTTCACAGTTGAACCTAAGCATGTACTGTATTTCCAAGCCTGACGTGTATATTTCATATTCCTGTGCTAGTAATCAGCTGCACAAAGAGGGAGGTGTTAGTTATTTTTCACACCTGCACTGGCAGCAGCGTGTGGACACACCAAAGCTTAGTTAGGATCAGCTGTGGAGGGACTGGGTGATTACCTGCTCAGAATCAGGGTAGGTAGTTTGAAAAAATGTTCACCATTAAATCACAACTGAAGTAGGAAGAATATGAAGGCTGCCATATTTATTTCCTTTGAAATAATACCAGTTGCCTGGCTGTCCGGCTGATCTTTCATGCATCAGTACTGTGTGAATCACACACATAAAAGCACATGGCTAATCCAGTCACACTAAGGCCACATACACACATCAGACCATAGTCTTTGGAAAATGAAAGATCACAGACCAATCTTACCACCCTTCATGTAGTATGAGAGCCACACCTACACCGTCTATTCTATGGAGCTGCACTCCCCATCAGACAGAAATCTTACCCCCTTCCATGTAGTATGAGAGCCACACCTACACAGTCTATTCTATGGAGCTGCACTCCCCATCAGACAGAAATCTTACCCCCTTCCATGTAGTATGAGAGCCACACCTACACAGTCTATTCTATGGAGCTGCACTCCCCATCAGACAGAAATCTTACCCCCTTCCATGTAGTATGAGAGCCACACCTACACAGTCTATTCTATGGAGCTGCACTCCCCATCAGACAGAAATCTTACCCCCTCCATGTAGTATGAGAGCCATACCTACACAGTCTATTCTATGGAGCTGCACTCCCCATCAGACAGAAATCTTACCCCCTTCCATGTAGTATGAGAGCCACACCTACACAGTCTATTCTATGGAGCTGCACTCCCCATCAGACAGAAATCTTACCCGCTTCCATGTAGTATGAGAGCCACACCTACACAGTCTATTCTATGGAGCTGCACTCCCCATCAGACAGAAATCTTACCCCCTTCCATGTAGTATGAGAGCCACACCTACACAGTCTATTCTATGGAGCTGCACTCCCCATCAGACAGAAATCTTACCCCCTTCCATGTAGTATGAGAGCCACACCTACACAGTCTATTCTATGGAGCTGCACTCCCCATCAGACAGAAATCTTACCCCCTTCCATGTAGTATGAGAGCCACACCTACACAGTCTATTCTATGGAGCTGAACTCCCCATCAGACAGAAATCTTTGCAAGATGCTGCACACACAGATGCTGTACAGACACAAAAGATCAGTATCTGCAAAAGATCTGTTCCTGCAAAAGATCCGTTCCTGCAAAATGCAATGATAGTCTATGATATCTGCAGATCCACATACACACCTTGTTTAACAGACATTCATCTGCAGATCAGATCCACCAGGATGGATCTTCAGATCTGCAGATAATTGTCTGATCTGCAGATGAATGTCTGTTAAACAAGGTGTGTATGGGATCTGCAGATATCATAGACTATGAATGTATTTTGCAGGAACGGATCTTTTGCAGATACTGATCTGTTGAATGTGTACAGCATCTTTGTGTGCAGCATCTTGCAAAGATTTTTATCTGATGGGGAGTTCAGCTCAATAGAATAGACTGTGTAGGTATGGCTCTCATACTACATGGAAGGGGGTAAGATTTCTGTCTGATGGGGAGTGCAGCT
Source organism: Hyperolius riggenbachi (assembly GCF_040937935.1). NCBI lineage: Eukaryota > Metazoa > Chordata > Amphibia > Anura > Hyperoliidae > Hyperolius > Hyperolius riggenbachi. The sequence continues at coordinate 8,717,201 of NC_090650.1, forward strand.
CCATAGAATAGACTGTGTAGGTGTGGCTCTCATACTACATGGAAGGGGGTAAGATTTCTGTCTGATGGGGAGTGCAGCTCCATAGAATAGACTGTGTAGGTATGGCTCTCATACTACATGAAGGGGGTAACATTGGTCTGTGATCTTTCATTTTCCAAAGACTATTATCTGAAGTGTGTACCTGCCTTTAAAGGGGACCCAAGGTGACAGTGATATGGAGGCTGCCATTTTTGTTTCCTTTTAAATAATACCAGTTGCCTGGCAGCCCTGCTGATCTGTTTGTCTGATTTGTAATCGCTTCACAATGCGTTTGCCATTCCTAGCACAAACAAGCCCTTAGGTCTCTTTTTCCACCAGCTGCGTTCCTATTTGCTTAACACAAAATACTGCGATTAACATGGGATTAGTGGAACCCTGTTCCAGTTGTGCGCTTTGATTTTTGGCCAATCGCAACTGCCCTGCGTGCTTTGTGTGTTTGCGATTGGCTTGTATAAAACTTTTCAATACCTGTCAAAAATCACAGCTAAAAATGGGCTCGTTTTAAATGGGGAAAATCGCGATCATTTGTGATAGAGATCGCGATTTTAGTATAAAACACTGCAGCGCATGTTGGCGCTACACAAATGAATCATGAGGTTAAAGATTTGATTCTGATAATATTACATTAAAGGACCACTATTGCGAATTTTTTTTTAAATTTTAAATGCATGTAAATACAAACAAATAAGAAGTACTGTATATACTCGCATATAAGTCGACCCGCGTATAAGCCGAGGTACCCACTTTCCCCTCAGAAACCAGGAAAAAGTGATTGACTTGCATATAAGCCCCCTCCCTAGTATAGCCCCCTCTACTGTAGCCAGATGTGCCCTCAGTGCAAGTTAGCCTCCCCCTCCCAATACCCAGATGTGCCCCAAGGATGATACAGCTATGTCTCAAGACGCCACTATATGGTGTCATAGATATGAGACACAGCGATTACCACACAGGAAATATCCCCGATCATTGCACAGCTGACACATTGCTGCACGCTCTGCTCCACAAGCCAGAAGCACAGGTAGTCTTGAGCAGCGCACTCTGCACACCATGTTGCAGGGGATAGGGGGCACAGCAGGGAGTCAGGGGACACAGGTAATCTTGAGCAGTGCACTCTGCACACCAGGCTGCAGGGGATGGGGGGGCACAGACACAGGAGGGAGCCAGCTGGTGAGAGCAGGATCACTAGTACACAATCCTAAAGGCTCATACACACATCAGACTATGGTCTTTGGAAAATGAAAGATCACAGACCAATCTTACCACCCTTCATGTAGTATGAGAGCCACACCTACACAGTCTATTCTATGGAGCTGCACTCCCCATCAGACAGAGATCTTACCCCCTTCCATGTAGTATGAGAGCCATACCTACACAGTCTATTCTATGGAGCTGCACTCCCCATCAGACAGAAATCTTACCCCCTTCCATGTAGTATGAGAGCCACACCTACACAGTCTATTCTATGGAGCTGCACTCCCCATCAGACAGAAATCTTACCCCCTTCCATGTAGTATGAGAGCCACACCTACACAGTCTATTCTATGGAGCTGCACTCCCCATCAGACAGAGATCTTACCCCCTTCCATGCAGTATGAGAGCCACACCTACACAGTCTATTCTATGGAGCTGCACTCCCCATCAGACAGAGATCTTACCCCCTTCCATGTAGTATGAGAGCCACACCTACACAGTCTATTCTATGGAGCTGCACTCCCCATCAGACAGAGATCTTACCCCCTTCCATGTAGTATGAGAGCCACACCTACACAGTCTATTCTATGGAGCTGCATTCCCCATCAGACAGAGATCTTACCCCCTTCCATGTAGTATGAGAGCCACACCTACACAGTCTATTCTATGGAGCTGAGCTCCCCATCAGACAGAAATCTTACCCCCTTCCATGTAGTATGAGAGCCACACCTACACAGTCTATTCTATGGAGCTGCACTCCCCATCAGACAGAAATCTTACCCCCTTCCATGTAGTATGAGAGCCATACCTACACAGTCTATTCTATGGAGCTGCACTCCCCATCAGACAGAAATCTTACCCCCCTTCCATGTAGTATGAGAGCCACACCTACACAGTCTATTCTATGGAGCTGCACTCCACATCAGACAGAAATCTTACCCCCTTCCATGTAGTATGAGAGCCACACCTACACAGTCTATTCTATGGAGCTGCACTCCCCATCAGACAGAAATCTTACCCCTTCCATGTAGTATGAGAGCCACACCTTCACAGTCTATTCTATGGAGCTGCACTCCCCATCAGACAGAAATCTTACCCCCTCCCATGTAGTATGAGAGCCACACCTACACAGTCTATTCTATGGAGCTGCACTCCCCATCAGACAGAAATCTTACCCCCTTCCATGTAGTATGAGAGCCATACTCTACACAGTCTATTCTATGGAGCTGCACTCCCCATCAGATAGAAATCTTACCTCCTTCCATGTAGTATGAGAGCCACACCTACACAGTCTATTCTATGGAGCTGAACTCCACATCGGAAAAAAATCTTTGCAAGATGCTGCACACACAGATGCTGTACAGACACAAAAGATCAGTATCTGCAAAAGATCTGTTCCTGCCAAGAATCCATTCCTGCAAATTGCAATGATAGTCTATGAGATCTGCAGATCATCATACACACATGATTTAACTGACATTCATCTGCAGATCTGCAGATCTGAAAATCCATCCTGGTGGATCTGATCTGCAGATGAATGTCAGTTAAATCATGTGTGTATGATGATCTGCAGATCTCATAGACTATCATTGCAATTTGCATGAATGGATCTTTTGCAGGAACAGATCTTTTGCAGATACTGATCTTTTGTGTCTGTACAACATTTGTGTGTGCAGCATCTTGCAAAGATTTCTGTCTGATGGGGAGTTCAGCTCCATAGAATAGACTGTGTAGGTGTGGCTCTCATACTACATGGAAGGGGGTAAGATTTCTGTCTGATGGGGAGTGCAGCTCCATAGAATAGACTGTGTAGGTATGGCTCTCATACTACATGGAAGGGGGTAAGATCTCTATCTGATGGGGAGTGCAGCTCCATAGAATAGACTGTGTAGGTGTGGCTCTCATACTACATGGAAGGGGGTAAGATTTCTGTCTGTTGGGGAGTGCAGCTCCATAGAATAGACTGTGTAGGTGTGGCTCTCATACTACATGGAAGGGGGCAAGATTTCTGTCTGATGGGGAGTGCAGCTCCATAGAATAGACTGTGTAGGTGTGGCTCTTATACTACATGGAAGGGGGTAAGATTTCTGTCTGTTGGGGAGTGCAGCTCCATAGAATAGACTGTGTAGGTGTGGCTCTCATACTACATGGAAGGGGGTAAGATTTCTATCTGATGGGGAGTGCAGCTCCATAGAATAGACTGTGTAGGTGTGGCTCTCATACTACATGGAAGGGGGTAAGATTTCTGTCTGATGGGGAGTGCAGCTCCATAGAATAGACTGTGTAGGTGTGGCTCTCATACTACATGGAAGGGGGCAAGATTTCTGTCTGATGGGGAGTGCAGCTCCATAGAATAGACTGTGTAGGTATGGCTCTCATACTACATGGAAGGGGTAAGATTTCTGTCTGATGGGGAGTGCAGCTCCATAGAATAGACTGTGTAGGTGTGGCTCTCATACTACATGGAAGGGGGTAAGATTTCTGTCTGTTGGGGAGTGCAGCTCCATAGAATAGACTGTGTAGGTGTGGCTCTCATACTACATGGAAGGGGGTAAGATTTCTGTCTGATGGGGAGTGCAGCTCCATAGAATAGACTGTGTAGAGTATGGCTCTCATACTACATGGAAGGGGGTAAGATTTCTATCTGATGGGGAGTGCAGCTCCATAGAATAGACTGTGTAGGTGTGGCTCTCATACTACATGGAAGGGGGTAAGATTTCTGTCTGATGGGGAGTGCAGCTCCATAGAATAGACTGTGTAGGTGTGGCTCTCATACTACATGGAAGGGGGTAAGATTTCTGTCTGATGGGGAGTGCAGCTCCATAGAATAGACTGTGTAGGTGTGGCTCTCATACTACATGGAAGGGGGTAAGATTTCTGTCTGATGGGGAGTGCAGCTCCATAGAATAGACTGTGTAGGTGTGGCTCTCATACTACATGGAAGGGGGTAAGATTTCTGTCTGGGAGTGCAGCTCCATAGAATAGACTGTGTAGGTGTGGCTCTCATACTACATGGAAGGGGGTAAGATTTCTGTCTGATGGGGAGTGCAGCTCCATAGAATAGACTGTGTAGGTGTGGCTCCCATACTACATGGAAGGGGGTAAGATTTCTGTCTGATGGGGAGTGCAGCTCCATAGAATAGACGGTGTAGGTGTGGCTCTCATACTACATGGAAGGGGGTAAGATTTCTGTCTGATGGGGAGTGCAGCTCCATAGAATAGACTGTGTAGGTGTGGCTCTCATACTACATGGAAGGGGGTAAGATTTCTGTCTGATGGGGAGTGCAGCTCCATAGAATAGACTGTAGGTGTGGCTCTCATACTACATGGAAGGGGGTAAGATTTCTGTCTGATGGGGAGTGCAGCTCCATAGAATAGACTGTGTAGGTATGGCTCTCATACTACATGAAGGGTGGTAAGATTGGTCTGTGATCTTTCATTTTCCAAAGACTATGGTCTGATGTGTGTATGCACCCTTACACTCTTCTGCCAGTAACAACAGTAACAAAACCTGCTCCATCATCTATTCTGCTCCACTGACTCGCATTTAAGCCAACAGGCAGGCCTGGATTTACATCACTGGAGCCTATAGGCACAGATATCTTGGGGCCCTAGAATTTGTCCTCCATGGACCTACAATTCCCCACAAAACTACACTGCAAGTGTGCTGTCTGGCCAAGCTGTCACTTCTCCCTTCCTTCCTTTGACAGTCATACTTAAAGGGGAACTGAAGAGAGAGGTATATGGAGGCGGCCATGTTTATTTCCTTTTAAGCAATGACAGTTGCCAGGCCCTCCTGCTGATCCTCTGCCTCTAATACTATTAGCCATAGCCCCTGAACAAGCATGCAGCAGATCAGGTGTTTCAGACATTAAAGTCAGATCTGACAAGACTAGCTGCATGCTTGTTTCTGGTGTTATTCAGATACTGATGCAGAGAAATAGACCAGCAGGGCTGCCAGGCAACTGGTATCGATTAAAAGGAAATAAATATGGCAGCCTCCGTATACCTCTTACTTCAGTTCCCCTTTAACTACAGATGTCCCTTAGTATTAGGTAACTAGAGGAACCTCAGTATTAGGGAACCTAGGGATACCCGAGGTGACGGGTGACATGACGAGATAGATGTGTATGTACAGTGCCTAGCACACAAATAACTAGGCTGTGTTCCTTTTTTTCTTTTTCTGCCTGAAAGAGTTAAATATCAGGTATGTAAGTGGCTGACTCAGACAGGAAGTGCCTACAGTGTGACCCTCACTGATAAGAAATTCCAAGTATAAAACACTTTCCTAGCAGAAAATGGCTTCTGAGAGCAAGAAAGAGAAAAAAAGGGAAATTTCTTATCAGTGAGGGTCACACTGTAGTCACTTCCTGTTAGCCGCTTACATACCTGATATTTAACTCTTTCAGGCAGAGAAAGAAAAAAAGGGAGATCTAGTCAGTGGAATGCCTAGAGCTGGGTGAGTAACCTCTCATATACAGTACACGCTTATCAGGATTCTGCATAGGGAGAGAGGGAGGCACTGGGGGAGGGGAGGGAGCCGCCTCTCCATCATCATGCACCTGTAGGCACGTGCCTCCAATGCCTTATGGTAAATCCGGCCCTGCCGAGAGGGTAACTTTTCAGCACATTTTATGTACTGAAAAATTAGGCTTATACGCGAGTATATACAGTAGGTTTCTTCCAGAGTAAAATGAGCTATAAATGACTTCGCTCCTATGTTGCCGTCACTTACAGTAGTTAGTAGAAATCTGACAGAACTGACAGGCTTTTGACTAGTCCATCTCTTCATGGGGATTCTCATGTATTCTTTATAAAAGCACTACCTGGAAAGGATCTACATACAGCTGCATCCCTCCCCCCTTCCCCCTGTTTGCACTATTCTGGCAGTTGGAGCAACTGAGATGTTCACATTATAGGCGTTTTTTGTAAAAAATTAAGTGTGGTCGATTTTCAAAATCGCCCGGAAAACGCTTGTGAGCGGTTTGTTTGCGATCCGCTTTGAAAAGTGGTGCTTGAGCCATTTTTGGGGCGATTTGCCTCAATGGAAGGCATAGGAAAAACGCAAAACGCTCACAAAATCGCTTTGGCAAGCAATTGCGTGAGCATTTTTTTTTTTCAAATACATTGTATTTATTGTTTCTGGATTTTTTTCTGGATAAAAAGACAAGCGCTTACAAAAACGAGCGCCCCCACAGAAAATAGTCGGAAAACGCTTTAAAAAAAACACGGAAAAAAAAGCCCACCGTGGACCGACACTCAAGCCGAACGCAATGTGAACAAGGCCTAAGTGCTTTTGAAAATAAAGAAAACCCTGAGAATCCCCTAGGAGGAGATGGGCTAGTCCAAAACCTGTCAGATTTCTACAACCTACTGTAAGTGGCAGCAACATAGGAGAAAAGTAATTTATGGCTCATTTTACTCTGAGAGAAATTTACTTTTTATTTATGTGATTTCAATTTCAAAATTTTAAATTTTTTAGCGATACTGTACCATTAATGTATATAGGCAGAATTATAGCAATTTTTTGCTATAATAATCTTTTATTAAAATCCCAAAAAGCTGATTTATAGACAAGAAATGAAATGTTCCGCCCGCGGATGGCGGATCCGCTGTTGTGTCTGTTCCGCAGAATCGCTCTGTGCAGTATTACTATGATATGCGCTGGGAGTGGATATAAATTTGCCAGCGTGCTGTTACCTTGGCACGCTTAATTACCCGCCCTGCGCCCGCGTCCTGGCTGAGCGGAATAATGAAGAGGATGAAGTGGCTGACACTGGGAACCATATTGTGCTTTAGTCACCTCCTCAGCCTCGGCTAAAGGCGAGACGCGCTTTCGGCCGCCGCTGAGGCCTGGAAAATAAATTCATTCTGAGAAAATAATTCCTATCGATTGGCGGCGATAATTTTCCTGCTGATCGGACGCTTGGCTTTGGTAAACAGACAGCGGCTGGAGCGGGCGGCGGTGAAAAATCCTTCCTATCTCTCTTCTTGGCGGTTCGCACGCAGGCTGCGGCAGCACAGCCAGTGGTCTTGTGCCTCATTAAACTGTCTGGAAGAGCATTATGAGCGGCTAATGAACAGACCTTTGTGTATCATTACTTACTGCTTGCAACATTGATCTGTCATCTCCTCTTCATTTCCTTATCTCTTTATTTTTTCTATCGGCCGGCTGGAAGGATTCATAATGGTAATTAGGCTCTTTAGGTGAAAATGGCGATTAATTATTAGCTGGTACCATTCGCAAAATAGAGTCATTGGCAAGAGCTGCTCGGGAGAAGGTAGTCGGAACACAAAGGCTCTGAGATATTCCTTACTTTCATTTTTTATTTAACCTCTTAGCGGCAAGCTGCCACATTACAACGTCATGCTGGAGTCTCTTAACAGCTCCAGGACGTGTTAATGCGTTGCTCACCCCCGCCCCCATGCACACGCGCATGCACGCCCACTGCTCGTACCCGTCGGGAGGTGGAGATCGGTGATTGGTGAAGTTCCCCTAACCAATCGCAATGCCTGGAATTACATGTCCCCAATTAATTCATATTAAAGGAAGTAGTAAAAACATAGTAAAATGTAGAGAAAAAAAAAGTGAACACTTCCTGGTAAACCAGAATAGTGTTTACAGTGCCACCTAGTGGCAATAAAGTAAAATTACACACGTACACCATACATTTATAATCAAAATTTAATAAAATTAATCCCTTCCACTTCCAAAGCCTCCCCCCCCCCCCACACTTGTAATAAAAAATACATAAATAGTTGCTTTAGGGACCTTTTTTAACCACTTAAAGAGTACCTAAATTATAAATTCCGGTTTGCTTTAAACCTAATAAGTTGCCAAGATTATATAAAATCGCACTTAATAAAGTGTGATTTTCTTACCCCCAGGGTTCATATTACACATATGGTCTTGAAATCCCCGCCCCCAGTATGAAATTGGGCCCTGGCATTTTTTTTCATTTCCAAACCATAGGTGCAAAGGATGCTGGGGGATTGATGTCATAACTCTACCCCTCCTGTCCATGTGATCTAATCTAGGCAGACAGAATATAGCAGACAGACATGATAAGACAGGCTACAGCACTTCTCCTGTGTCCTCTGTTACACACTGTGAAAAGAGAAGTAATGTGATCCAGGGCAGGCAGAGAGCAGGGAAGGGAGGTGCAGGGGAGTTAACCAGGCTGGAGGGGAGGACACATGCTAAGGGCAGAGAGCAGGGGAGGGAGGGGCAGGGGAGTTACCCAGGCTGAAGGGGAGTGCAAATGCTGAGGGCAGACAGCAGGGAAGGGAGGGGCAGAGAGCAGGGGAAGGAGGGGCAGGAGAGTTACCCAGGCTGAAGAGGTGGGCACAATGCTTTCAGCTTCAGGAGAAATAAGGAAGTGATACTTTCAGATATAAATGTGAGTCTATTCTATCCACTATGATGTACCAGATTTAAACTTTGTAAGTTCATCTAACTGTACACAGTGCATAGACTATAATAATAATCCGAACATTTATGTAGCGCTTTTCTCCTGTTGGACTCAAAGCACTCAAGAGGCCACCTTGCAGTCTTGCCTTGAACTCCTTACTGAATAGGTACTTGACCTAGCCAGGATTCAAACCCTGGTCTCCCATGTCAAAGGCAGTGCCCTAACCAGTACACTCTCCAGCCTACGTACATGTATTGCCATTCATACCTTTTTTGGGGGGCTGGAAGTAGTCTTTAAGCCTATCTGGATGAGTATTCTTGTCCAGATAGGTGCTGCTAAAGGCAAGTTGGATGAGTATTCTCGTCCAGCATTTAAGGTTGACAGGCACCAGTTGCAGTGCCTGTAAAGAATGGACATGACCCCAATCAGGGGCCATGTCCATTCATAAGAATGAATGTGAATGAAAGTGAAAAAAACAAACAAAACACTAGTGTTTCTGATCATGTGTTCGATCACCTTGTATATGCCCCACCCAGGCCCAATGCAAACACCCTATCGCCTTATAGCCTTGTACACACATACAAGGCATGTCACCAAATGGGGATCAGGAAGTGATCCCTTGGGTTGACATTGCAGTGCTGAGGCTGTACAAAGAAGTCGTTATCCTGTAGGCTAGCTACATGTTCTATTGCTATGCGAGGGCTGATGAAGTCTCAGCTGAGTTTCATCTGTGCATAGAGCCCAACCATCCCAATTTGAGCAGAACAGTCCCGGATTTCCTCCCCCCCCCCCCCTTCCCCGTGTCTCGCCCCCTCTTTAATAAGTCCTGGTGTATAAAGCAGGCAGAGCTACTGATCAGGAACTCTACTGGTTGCAACTTGCAGGAGAGGGGCAGGGCCGAGTCTGCAGGCACTCCCACTGCTGTCTCTGTCTCCTGGGCTCTGCCATGTAGCTTTCAAGAAGTCAATCCAATCAGAGGCTGGCTGGCTCTACACTGTATGGACAGCAGGTGGCAGCAGTGAGGATGGCTGAGTGAAACTGCACCTCTCCTGCCAGCCAGAGATGTCGCTGTCCTGCGGAGCTGAGGCCAGGAGGCTGGATGGTTATACACTGTATGGACAGCAGGTAGCAGCAGTGAGCTGTGTGAAGCTGCACTTCTCCTGCCAGCCAGAGATGTCGCTGTCCTGCAGTGCTGAGCCCAGGGGCTGGATGGCTATACACTGTATGGACATCAGGTGGCAGCAGTGAGCTGTGTGAAGCTGCACCTCTCCTGCCAGCCAGAGATGTAGCTGTCCTGCAGAGCTGAGCCCAGGAGGCTGCATCACTAGGCTGCAAGCACAGCACTTGGGGAGGGGTGAAGAGACTGGGGGCTAGGCGTTGTATACAAGACCTTGCTGAACACTGAATAGGGAACAAAACTTTGTGTGATTCCTTATAAGTAGCTGAGCAGATGCAGTCATTAGAACAATTGTGCAGAGAGCAGAAAGTTTTTTTTCTCTCCTTGCCCTTAGTTGTCAGTGTCTCAGGACAGGGGAAATAAACTTCTCCCCCCACAGGGCCCTTATGGCTTCTGGGCCCCCCTGCGGCTTCATCCCTTGCAGGGTCTATTGCTACACCCCTGCTGAGATATCAATGGCCTCAATTCATTAGTGGCAGTTCAGTAAAATAATTCAGGTCAGTAAAATTTCGCGTTCGCTATTTTACACTTTCTTTTCCAAATTCACTATAATTTCTAATATGAGGTAGAAGTCCAGTAATCTATCTATCTATCTATATATATAATAGAGTAAGTGCCTCAACCTTCAAGCAAGAAGAAGAAGTAGTGCCCTGCCCCCAGGGCGTGCCTCAACCTTCAAGCAAGAAGAAGTACTTTGCATGAGAAAATGTATGCATGCTCAAACACCAAGTTTAAGGCCTCTTTTCCACGGACTGTTGAGCTGTGTGCTCAGCAAGCAGTTACCAGGCAGCAGTGAGCAGATACCAGACAGTAACAAGCAGTTACCAGGCAGCAGTGAGCAGTTGTGAGAGTTTGAGAGGCATTTCACTGCCTATCAACAGTCCATGGAAAAGAGGCCTTACCCTAGCAAGTCTGGCTTTGCAAATCTGGCCTAATTGGCTATTCATGAGGCAATGATCAAGCAAATTTGCTTTCGCATGCCAAACTATGCAGGGTCAAAAAAACAACACCGCATAGCAGTCGCACTGCTACATGCTACATTAGCACTATCCAGGAGCGCCACGGGGAGGATTCCCAATGCCCCCTTTTTAGACAACCGGGGGGACTCTCACTGCCTGGGAACAACAGCGGCACCCCGGAGGGGGAGGCTGGGTGGTGCAGGTGACCCTCCCCCCAAGCGTGACCAGTGCCGGGGAGAGCCGTCTGCACCCACCTCCCAATATTAAAAACAGGCACTTACCTTAGCGTCCATTGTGTTCTGCTACATGCGCATTAACTTGGGGGCACCACATGAGAAAGGAGTGAAGTATGGGTCACCCCGAGCTTTAGAGCTCAGGGCTGGCTCACATACAACAATCCAGAGGGAGGGAGGAGGACAGGTGCAGACAACTCACTCCAGGGTTCACACCACCGGAGCAAGCCATCCACCACCTGCCTCTAAAGGCTACAACTGCAAGAAATGCTTTCCATGAGAAAATTAATGTGCATGTAGCAGAACTCAATGGACGTTAAGGTAAAAGCCTGTTTTTAATATTAGGATGTGGGTGCGGACGGCTCTCCCCGGCGCTGGCCGCACTTGGGGAGGTCGGCTGTGCCACCCAGCCTCCCCCTCCGGGGTGCCGCTGTGGTTCCCAGGCAGTGAGAGAGCCTGGGCTGGGACCCGCGGTCCCCCCGGTTGTATAAAATGGGGGCATTGGGAATCCTCCCCGTGGCGCTCCTGGATAGTGCTAATGTAGCATGAACTAATTCCCGCAGGGCGATCGCTTTGCGGTATTGGTTTTTTGACCCTGCATAGTTTGGCATGCTAAAGCAAATGCACATTTGCATGAGCATTGCCTCATGAATAGCCAATTAGGCCAGATTTGCAAAGCCAGACTTGCTAGAGTTAAACTTGGTGTTTGAACATGCATAATTTTTCTCATACAAAGCATTTTTTGCAGTTTGTATCCTATGGAGGCAGGTGGTGGATGGCTTGCTCTGGTGGTGTGAACCCCGGAGTGAGTTGTCTGTGCCTGTCCTCCCCCCCCCCTCTCTGGAGTGCTGTATGTGAGCCAGCCCTGAGCTCTAAAGCTCGGGGTGACCCATGCTTCACTCCTTTCTCATGTGGTGCCCCCAAGTGAGGCCTGGTGCACACCAAAAACCGCTAGCAGATCCGCAAAATGCTAGCAGATTTTTAAACCCTTTTCCCTTTTTTTCTGTAGCGTTTCACCTAGCATTTTGCGTTTTTGTGAAGCGTTTTTGGTGTAGTAGATTACATATATTGTTACAGTAAAGCTGTTATTGAACAGCTTCTGTAACAAAAACGCCTGCAAAACCGCTCTGAACTGCCGTTTTTCAGAGCGGTTTGCGGTTTTCCTATACTTAACATTGGAGGTAGAAACGCCTCCGCAATCCAAAATCTGCAGCAGCCCGGGAGTATGCGTTTCTGCAAAACGCCTCCCGCTCTGGTGTGCACCAGCCCATTGAAATACATTACCCAAGCGTTTCCACATCCGCAAGCGGATCAAAAAACGCTGCCGAACTGCTCTGGGGTGCACTAGGCCTTAATGCGCATGTAGCAGAACGCAATGGACGTTAGGGTAAGTGCCTGTTTTTAATATTAGGAGGTGGGTGCGGACGGTTCTCCCCAGTGCTGGCCACATTTGGGGGGTCGGCTGCGCCACCTAGCCTCCCCCTCCGGGATGCTGCTGTGGTTCCCAGGCAGTGAGAGAGCCTGGGACCCCGCGGTCCCCCCGGTTGTATAAAAAGGGGGCATTGGGAAGCCTCCCAGTGGCGCTCCTGGATAGTGATAATGTAGCATGAACCAATTCCTGCAGGGCGACCGCTTTGCGGTATTGGTTTTTTGACCCTGCATAGTTTGGCATGAGAAAGTAAATGCATATTTGCATGAGTATTGCCTCATGAATAGCCAATTAGGCCAGATTTGGAAAGCCAGACTTGCTAGGGTTAAACTTGGTGTTTGAGCACGGATACATTTTCTCATGGAAAGCTTACTTCTTCTTCTTGCTTCAAGGTTGAGGCACGTACTCTATTAGATAGATAGATGCGGCGTATGCTACGACGCGGGTCAGCTCCAAATTCACTATAATTTCTGATATGAGGTAGAAGTCCAGTAATGTATATATATATAAAATCGTGTGTGTGTGTGTGTGTGTGTGTGTGTGTGTGTGTGTGTGTGTGTGTGTGTGTGTGTGTGTGTGTGTGTGTGTGTGTGTGTGTGTGTGTGTGTGTGTGTGTGTGTGTGTGTGTGTGTGTGTGTGTGTGTGTGTGTGTGTGTGTGTGTGTGTGTGTCGCGATCACTCGAACGGCTTGACCAATTTGAACGAAACTTGGTATACAGAATACAGATCCCTTACTACCTGGGATGATATGTTCTGGGCGTCTCGTGGCCCCCCTGCACACCTGGGCGGAACCACAAACCGCAAATCAGATTTCACCCATTCGTGTCAATGGAAAAAATGTAAAAGGCTGCCATTCTCACAGTAATCAAGCCAGAGTCCCCACACTTTACGAATCCAGGAAAAGTGGGAGGAGCATAGCACAACCAATCAAATTTCAGCCATTCATTTTAAATGAGAAAATATAAACTGCAGCCATTCTTAGACTGTTAATCGCAGGGTTCTCAAACTTGCCACAGTTGGTCACTGGGTGAATGAGATTAAGATTCGAGAAAGTGAGTGGAGCCTACAACAGCCAATCAAAATTCACCTATTGATTTTCAAGGGGAATATTTAAACTGCTGCTATTCTTACACTTTTAATGGCAGAGGCTTCAAACTTGCTACAGTTGGTCTTTGCGTGACTTGGGTCCAAGTTCACTAAAGGGGCGGGGCAAAATACAGCCAATCAGATTTCCTTGGTGGATAAACTGCTTCCATTCACACATTTTTGATGCCAGGAACCTAAAAGCGCACACACTTGGTCACTGGGTGACTGTGTGTCAAGGTTACAAAAAGTGGGTGGAGCTAAAAACAAATTTCACTGGAAAATATAAACTGCAGCCATTCTTACACTGTTAATGGCAGGGTTCTCAAACTTTGCACAGTTGGTCATTGGGTGACAGATTAAGATTTTGGAAGGTGGGTGGAGCCTACAACAGCCAATAAAAATTCACCTTTTGATTTTCAAAGGGAATATTTAATCTGCTACCATTCTCTTATACTGTTAATAGCAGATGCCTCAAACCTGGTACAGTCGGTCATTGGGTGATTAGGGTTCAAATTCAGAAAGGGGGCGGAGCCACAAACAGCCATATTTGTTTATTTTTCAATGGGAATATACAAAGTATTGATCGCTGCACAGAGAATTTAAATGTGTGCATTAAACACCAAGTGAACACCTGACACAACTGGCTGAGCAAATTTGGCCTTATTGGCTATTCATGAGGCAATGCTCATGCAAATATGCATTTGCTTTCGCATGCCAACTAATGCAGGGTCCATTGAACCAATGCCGCAAAGCGATTTGCCCTGCGGGAATTAGTTCATGCTATACAGCACTATCCAGGAGCGCCTCGGGGAGGCTTCCCAATGCCCCCATACAACCGGGGGACCGCGGGGTCCCAGGCGCTCTCACTGCCTGGGAACCACAGCAGCACCCCGGAGGGGGGAGGCTGGGTGGCGCAGGCGGCCCCCCCAAGCGTGGCCAGCGCCGGGGAGAGCCATCCGCACCTTTCACCTCCCAATATTAAAAACAGGCACTTACCTTGACGTCCATTGCGTTCTGCTGCTGAGCATAGCTTGGGTGCAACACATTTGAAAAGGAAAGGAATGAAGCATGGGTCGCACCGAGCTTTGGAGCTCAGGGCTGGCTCACACACTGCACTCCAAGGGGGGTGGAGGACAGGCACTGACAGCCCACTCCAGGACTCACACTACCTGGAATGAGCCATCCGCCACCCGCCTCCAAGGGAAAGAAATTCACAAATCGCTGCACAGAGAATTTAAATGTGTGCATTAAACACCAAGTGAACACCTGACACAACTGGCTGAGCAAATTTGGCCTAATTGGCTATTCATGAGGCAATGCTCATGCAAATATGCATTTGCTTTCGCATGCCAACTAATGCAGGGTCCATTGAACCAATGCCGCAAAGCGGTTTGCCCTGCGGGAATTAGTTCATGCTATACAGCACTATCCAGGAGCGCCTCGGGGAGGCTTCCCAATGCCCCCATACAACCGGGGGACCGCGGGGTCCCAGGCGCTCTCACTGCCTGGGAACCACAGCAGCACCCCGGAGGGACTAGACTTGAAAGGGTTAAGCTTGGCATAGAGCACGCATACATTTTCTTGTGATTGAGCATAATTGCATTCTGTCCTTTGGAGGCAGGTGGTGGATGGGTTTGCTCTATAAGTGGGCTGTCTGTGCCTGTCCTCCCCCCCCCCTTCTGGAGTGATGTGTGTGAGCCAGCCCTGAGCCCCACAGCTCGGGGTGACCCATGCGTCACTCCTTTCCCATGCAGTGCCCCGAGTCGATGCGCAGCAGCAGAACGCAATGGACGTTCAGGTAAGTGCCTGTTTTTAAATTTTTGGGAGATGGGTGCGGATGGCCGCCCCCCCGGCGCCGGCCACGCTTGGGGGGGGGTCGTCTGCGCTCCCCAGCCTCCACCTCCGGGGTGTTGCTGTGGTCCCTAGGCAGTGAGAGAGCCTGGGGCCCCACAGCCCCCCCGGTTGTATGGGGGCATTGGGAAGCCTCCCCGAGGCGCTCCTGGATAGTGCTGTATAGCATGAACTAATTCCCGCAGGGCAACCGCTTCGCGGTATTGGTTTTTGACCCTGCAAAGTTTGGCATGCGAAAGCAGATGCATTTCTGCATGAGCATGTCTCATGATAAGCCATTTTAGCCAGATTTGCACAGCTAGACTTGAAAGGGTTAAGCTTGGCGTAGAGCACGCATACATTTTCTTGTGATTGAGCATACAAAGTATTGATACCAAGGACTCCAAAGCTGATAAACTTGATAACTGAGTGACTGTATGTCAAGGTTAGAAAAAGTGGCCGGTGCCAACAACTACATTTTTAACATGGCAGGGTTCCCAAACTTTACACAATTAGCCACTGGGTGACTGGGATGAATATTCAGAAATGTGGGTGGAGCCTACAGCAGCCAATCAAAATTGATTTACCTTGATTTTCAAGGTAAATATTTACATTGCTACCATTCTTACACTGTTAATGACAGAGGCCTCAAACCTGATACAGTCAATCATTGGGTGACTAGGGTCCAAATTCACTAAAGGGGTGGAGCCACAAACAGCCAATCAGATTTGTTAGATTGATTTCAGCTGTTCTCTTATTGGCAGGGTTCTCAAACGTGACACAGTTGGCCACTTGGTGACTGGGACTAATATTCAGGAAAGTGGGTGGAGCCTACAGCAGCCAATCAAAATTCACCTTTTGATTTTCAAGGGGAATATTTACATTGCTGCCATTCATACACTCTTAATGGCAGAGGCCTCAAGTCTGGTACAGTCAGTCACTGGGAGACTGGGGTTTACATTCTGAAGGGAGCGGGCCAAATACAGCCAATCAGATTTGTTTAATTTCAATGGTAAAATGCAATTATTGATGCCAAGGACCCCAACGCTCATAAACTTGGTCATTGAGTGACTGTATGTTAAGGTTAGAAATAGTGGGCGGAGCCAAAAACAACTAACTTTTTACATTGGAAAATATAAACTGCAGCTTTTCTTACACTGTTAATGGCAGGGTTCTCAAACTTCACACAGTTGGTCACTGGGTGACTGGGATTAATATTTGGAAAAGTAGGTGGAGCCTACAAGAGCCAATCAAAATTCACCTATTGATTTTCAAGGGGAATGATGAAACTGCAGCCATTCTTACACTGTTAATGGCAGAGGCCTCAAACCTGCTACAGTCGGTCGTTAAGTGTCTGAGGTTCAAATTCAGTAAAAGGGCGGAGCCAAACACAGCCAATCAGATTTCTTTGCTGGATAAACTGCTTCCATTAGCAGAATTTTGATGCCAGGAACCCAAAAGCTCACAAACTTGATCATTGAGTGACTGTGTGTTAAAGCGGAATATAACCCTGCATTTCAACTTTGCTCTAAAACATTATTTACAGTATATTATATTCAACCAGCATTTTTTTTTTACTAGACCAGCATTGGAAGGGTTACACAGAGCTTAAAGTTCCTGGAGATTTCTGCAGACGCATCCGAAGCTGACATAGATACATTTTGTTTACATAAATGTCTCTAAGTGTTGAATGTGACTCACTCTCTCTGACTGAGAAGGAGCTGGAGGACAGCCAAAGAGTGTGTAACATTTCTCAATAGATACATTTAACTAAATAGAATGTAACAATCTGAACTTCTGCATATCTCTCCACGGAACTTTAAACCTGTGTTTAACCCTTCCAATGCTGGTCTAGTAAAAAAAAAATGCTGGTTGCATATAATATGCTGTAAATCATGTTTTATAGCAAAGTTGAAATGCAGGGTTATATTCTGCTTTAAGGTTACAAAAACTGGGTGGAGTCAAAAACAGATTTTTCTGGGAAATTGTAAACTGCAGCCTTTATTCACGGTTAATGGCAGGGTTCTCAAACTTTGCACAGCTGGTTACTGTGTGACTGGGATTAATATTCCAAAAAGTGGGTGGAGCCTAAAAATGCCAATCAAAAATCACATAACGCTTTTCAAGGAGAATATTAAAATTGCTGCCATTCTTGCACTGTTAATGGCACAAGCCTCAAACCTGGTACAGTTGGTCATTGGGTCACTGGGGTTCAAATTCAGAAAAGGGGACAGAGCCACAAACAGTCAATCAGATTTGTTTCATTTCATGGGAAAGTACAAATTATCGATGCCAAGGACCCCAAAGCTCACAAAATTGGTCATTGAGTGACTGTGTGTCCAGGTTACAAAAAGTAAACAAAAAAAAAAAAAAAAGAATCAAAACCTAATTTCACTAGGAAAATATAAACTGCAGCCATTCTTACACTGTTAATGGCAGGGTTCTCAAACCCAGATGGTCACTGGGTGACTGAGATTAATATTCAGGGAAGTGGATGGAGCCTATAATAGCCAATCAAAATTCACCTGTTGATTTTCAAGGGGAATATTTAAATTGCTGCCATTTTTACACTGCTAATAGCAGATGCTTCAAACCTGCTACAGTTGATCATTGGGTGACTGGGGTTCAAATGCTGGAGAGGGGTGAAGCCACAAACAGCCAATCTGATTTGTTCATTTCATGGGAATATACAAATTATTGATGCCAAGGACCCCAAAGCTCGCAAACTTGGTCATTGAGTGTTTGTGCGTTAGGGTTAGAAAGTGGGCAGAGCCAACACCAGTCAAATACATACCCGGGCAATGCCGGGTCATCAGTGGGTGGAGACAAATACAAATTTCACTGGGAAAATGTAAACTACAGCCATTCTTACACTGTTAATGGCAGGGTTCTCAAACTTTGCACAGTTGGTCACTGGGTGACTGGGATTAATATTCAGAAAAATGGGTGGAGCCTACAAAAGTGAATCAAACTTCACCTAATACTTTTCAAGGGGAATATTTAATTGCTGCCATTCTTGCACTGTTAATGGCACAGGCCTCAAACCTGGTACAGTTGGTCATTGGGTGACTGGGGTTCAAATTCAGAAAAGGGGGTGGAGCCACAAACAGCCAATCAGATTTTTTAATTTCAATGCAAATTATTGATACCAAAGACCGCAAAGCTCACAAACTTGGTCAGTGAGTAATTGTGTGTTAGGGCTAGAAAAAATGGGCGGAGCCAACACCAGCCAAATACATACCCGGGCAACGCCAGGCAATCAGCTAGTTTACTATAAAAACATGCTTCAATTCACTAAGTCCTGCTCGGGAGTCTGGGAGGTAGTGGTAGACTTACCTCCCAAAGGATGAGACAAGGCGTCAAATTCAAGCAAACAAAAAAAAACTTTATTGTTGTCCAATCTACTTTGGTGACAGGTTTTGCAGGTAAAAACCTGCTTCCTCAGGTGCTATTGGAGTCATTGTCTTGCAGTCTCTTTGCCCAAGGAACCTCCAGCTCTGTACAGATGTGTCGCTGCAGGTTAGCGACATTTCCTGTTGCCGTGCGGGAAAGGGGGGAGGGGCGACAGAGTGGTGAGGTTTGAGTGGGGAGGACAAAGCTCTCAGATCGATCTGCCAGGCTGATTGCTGGTAAGGCATCAGGGGACCCCTGTACACACTAGATTCTCGGCAGAGGCGGTTGTTATAGCCCGCCACGGCCAAGTTTCATCTAGTGTGTGTAGAAAGCTTAAAGCCTAACTGAAGGGAAAAAATGCCCCTTTAGGGTGCTCACCTCCGGAGTTGGAAGCCTGTGGATCCTAAAGACGAGAGCCTGCTATAGTAAATCCAGATATAATAGAACTCCTCTTACAGTAAACATGTTTTTTGGCCCCTACGTGACGATGACTCTGGATACAGTATAAAGCGTGCGGTGCATGCAGGGATGGTCGTAGTCAGCCAACTTTGCTATGCTGGTTACGCGTATTTTTACGCAAATACGCTTCGCAATCTACGGCTCCGAAATCAGCAACTTTGCTACGTTAGCATACCGTAGACTACTCGTTAAAATACGCAAGCTTCACGCATTGCGTAGCGTAGCTGATGCGACCTCTTATGCCCTTATGCGGAAAAATTTCCGCAATAATCTGCTAACTACGCGCATATATAAACTAATATAAGCATACATTCCTCCATCCAATGCGGAATTGTATGCGTATAAAGGGCAATAAAATTTCTGCGCATGCGCAATGATCCATATAGATGCAGTTACCGCACGCGTAGTTGACTTCGCAATACATACGTCAACTACGCGTAGCGGGCGAAGCTTCGCATAGTGGGACTACGACTACGCGGAAATGCGTATGTGTAGTTCTTAAACTTCGCCTACAAACTACGATGCGTAGTTGCGTACTACGATGCGTAGATTCGCGCTGGCATAGTTTACGAGCAACCCTGGGTGCATGCGTCATTTGTCAGTGGGCGGTGCATGTGTCATATGTCAGTGGGTGGTGCATGCGTCATTTGTCAGGGGGCGGTGCATGTGTGTCATATGTCAGTGGGTGGTGCATGCGTAATATGTCAGTGAGTGATGCCTCTATTCAGTAACGGCTGCAATTTTAAAGGAGCCCTGGATACTGTACTAGTGATTTGTCCAGCCTGGCTATGCAGCCCTAAGGTATACTTAATCTTGTAGTCCACCAAATGTGCAAGTGCTTGTACTGCACCTCCAATGGGAGGACAGAGCTACTCCTGTGCAGCAGAGAATGTACCAGGGCATGCTGGGCCATTTCTAGGACAAGTGCTTGTACTGCACCTCCAATGGGAGGACAGAGCTGCTCCTGTGCAGCAGAGAATGTACCAGGGCATGCTGGGCCATTTCTAGGACAAGTGCTTGTACTGTACCTCCAATGGGAGGACAGAGCTGCTCCTGTGCAGCAGATAATGTACCAGGGCATGCTGGGCCATTTCTAGGACAAGTGCTTGTACTGTACCTCCAATGGGAGGACAGAGCTGGTCCTGTGTGCAGAGAGTGCACCAGGGCATGCTGGGCCATTTCTAGGACAAGTACTTGTACTGTACCTCCAATGGGATAGCAGACCTGGTCCTGTGCAGCAGAGAATGCACCAGGGCATGCTGGGATATTTCTAGGACAAGTGCTTGTACTGTACCTCCAATGGGAGGACAGAGCTGCTCCTGTGCAGCACAGAATGTACCAGGGCATGCTGGGCCATTTCTAGGACAAGTGCTTGTACTGTACCTCCAATGGGAGGACAGAGCTGCTCCTGTGCAGCAGAGAATGCACCAGGGCATGCTGGGATATTTCTAGGACAAGTGCTTGTACTGTACCTCCAGTGGGAGGACAGAGCTGGTCCTGTGCTGCAGAGAATGCACCAGGGCATGCTGGGCCATTTCTAGGACACGTGCTTGTACTGTACCTCCAATGGGAGGACAGAGCTGCTCCTGTGCAGCAGAGAATGTACCAGGGCATGCTGGGCCATTTTTAGGACACGTGCTTGTACTGTACCTCCAATGGGAGGACAGAGCTGCTCCTGTGCAGCAGAGAGTGTACCAGGGCATGCTGGGATATTTCTAGGACAAGTGCTTGTACTGTACCTCCAATGGGAGGACAGAGCTGCTCCTGTGCAGCAGAGAATGTACCAGGGCATGCTGGGATATTTCTAGGACAAGTGCTTGTACTGTGCCTCCAATGGGAGGACAGAGCTGGTCCTGTGCAGCAGAGAATGTCCCAGGGCATGCTGGGATATTTCTAGGACAAGTGCTTGTACTGTACCTCCAATGGGAAGACAGAGCTGCTCCTGTGCAGCAGAGAATGTACCAGGGCAAGCTGGGATATTTCTAGGACAAGTGCTTGTACTGTACCTCCAATGGGAGGACAGAGCCGCTCCTGTGCAGCAGAGAATGTACCAGGGCATGCTGGGATATTTCTAGGACAAGTGCTTGTACTGTACCTCCAATGGGAAGACAGAGCTGCTCCTGTGCAGCAGAGAATGTACCAGGGCAAGCTGGGATATTTCTAGGACAAGTGCTTGTACTGTACCTCCAATGGGAGGACAGAGCTGCTCCTGTGCAGCAGAGAATGTACCAGGGCAAGCTGGGATATTTCTAGGACAAGTGCTTGTACTGTACCTCCAATGGGAGGACAGAGCCGCTCCTGTGCAGCAGAGAATGTACCAGGGCATGCTGGGATATTTCTAGGACAAGTGCTTGTACTGTATCTCCAATGGGAGGACAGAGCTGCTCCTGTGCAGAAGAGAATGCACCAGGGCATGCTGGGATATTTCTAGGACAAGTGTTTGTACTGCACCTCCAATGGGAGGACAGAGCTGCTCCTGTGCAGCAGAGAATGCACCAGGGCATTCTGGGATATTTCTAGGACAAGTGCTTGTACTGTGTCTCCAATGGGAGGACAGAGCTGCCCCTGTGCAGCAGAGAATGTACCAGGGCATGCTGGGCCATGTCTAGGACAAGTGCTTGTACTGTACCTCCAATGGGAGGGCAGAGCCGCTCCTGTGCAGCAGAGAATACAGCAGGGCATGCTGAGCCATTTCTAGGACAAGTGCTTGTACTGTACCTCCAATGGGAGGACAGAGCTACTCCTGTGCAGCAGATAATGCACCAGGGCATGCTGGGATATTTCTAGGACAAGTGCTTGTACTGTACCTCCAATGGGAGGGCAGAGCCGCTCCTGTGCAGCAGAGAATACAGCAGGGCATGCTGAGCCATTTCTAGGACAAGTGCTTGTACTGTGTCTCGAATGGGAGGACAGAGCTGCTCCTGTGCAGCAGAGAGTGTACCAGGGCATGCTGGGATATTTCTAGGACAAGTGCTTGTACTGTACCTCCAATGGGAGGACAGAGCTGCTCCCGTGCAGCAGAGAATGCACCAGGGCATGCTGGGCCATTTCTAGGACAAGTGCTTGTACTGTATCTCCAATGGGAGGACAGTGCTGCTTCTGTGCAGCAGAGAATGTACCAGGGCATGCTGGGATATTTCTAGGACAAGTGCTTGTACTGTACCTCCAATGAGAGGACAGAGCTGCTCCTGAGCAGCAGGGAATGTACCAGGGCATGCTGGGCCATTTCTAGGACAAGTGCTTGTACTGTATCTCCAATGGGAGGGCAGAGCTGCTCCTGTGCAGCAGAGAATGTACCAGGGCATGCTGGGATATTTCTAGGACAAGTGCTTGTACTGTACCTCCAATGGGAGGACAGTGCTGCTTCTGTGCAGCAGAGAATGTACCAGGGCATGCTGGGAGATTTCTAGGACAAGTGCTTGTACTGTACCTCCAATGGGAGGACAGAGCTGGTCCTGTGCAGCAGAGACTGTACCAGGGCATGCTGGGCCATTTCTAGGACAAGTGCTTGTACTGTACCTCCAATGGGAGGACAGAGCTGGTCCTGCGCAGCAGAGAATGTACCAGGGCATGCTGGGATATTTCTAGGACAAGTGCTTGTACTGTATCTCCAATGGGAGGACAGAGCTGCTCCTGTGCAGCAGAGAATGCACCAGGGCATGCTGAGCTATTTCTAGGACAAGTGCTTGTACTGTACCTCCAATGGGAGGGCAGAGCTGCTCCTGTGCAGAGAATGTACCAGGGCATGCTGGGCTATTTCTAGGACAAGTGCTTGTACTGTACCTCCAATGGGAGGGCAGAGCTGCTCCTGTGCAGAGAATGTACCAGGGCATGCTGGGATATTTCTAGGACAAGTGCTTGTACTGTATCTCCAATGGGAGGACAGAGCTGCTCCTGTGCAGCAGAGAATGCACCAGGGCATGCTGAGCTATTTCTAGGACAAGTGCTTGTACTGTACCTCCAATGGGAGGGCAGAGCTGCTCCTGTGCAGAGAATGTACCAGGGCATGCTGGGATATTTCTAGGACAAGTGCTTGTACTGTATCTCCAATGGGAGGACAGAGCTGCTCCTGTGCAGCAGAGAATGCACCAGGGCATGCTGAGCTATTTCTAGGACAAGTGCTTGTACTGTACCCCCAATGGGAGGACAGAGCTGCTCCTGTGCAGCAGAGAATGTACCAGGGCATGCTGGGCCATTTCTAGGACAAGTGCTTGTACTGTACCCCCAATGGGAGGACAGAGCTGCTCCTGTGCAGCAGAGAATGTACCAGGGCATGCTGGGCCATTTCTAGGACAAGTGCTTGTACTGTACCTCCAATGGGAGGGCAGAGCTGCTCCTGTGCAGAGAATGTACCAGGGCATGCTGGGCCATTTCTAGGACAAGTGCTTGTACTGTACCTCCAATGGGAGGACAGAGCTGCTCCTGTGCAGCAGAGAATGTACCAGGGCATGCTGGGATATTTCTAGGACAAGTGCTTGTACTGTACCTCCAATGGGAGGACAGAGCTGCTCCTGAGCAGCAGGGAATGTACCAGGGCATGCTGGGCCATTTCTAGGACAAGTGCTTGTACTGTATCTCCAATGGGAGGGCAGAGCTGCTCCTGTGCAGCAGAGAATGTACCAGGGCATGCTGGGATATTTCTAGGACAAGTGCTTGTACTGTACCTCCAATGGGAGGACAGTGCTGCTTCTGTGCAGCAGAGAATGTACCAGGGCATGCTGGGAGATTTCTAGGACAAGTGCTTGTACTGTATCTCCAATGGGAGGACAGAGCTGCTCCTGTGCAGCAGAGAATGCACCAGGGCATGCTGAGCTATTTCTAGGACAAGTGCTTGTACTGTACCTCCAATGGGAGGGCAGAGCTGCTCCTGTGCAGAGAATGTACCAGGGCATGCTGGGCCATTTCTAGGACAACTGCGTGTACTGTACCTCCAATGGGAGGGCAGAGCTGCTCCTGTGCAGAGAATGTACCAGGGCATGCTGGGCCATTTCTAGGACAAGTGCTTGTACTGTACCTCCAATGGGAGGACAGAGCTGCTCCTGTGCAGCAGAGAATGTACCAGGGCATGCTGGGATATTTCTAGGACAAGTGCTTGTACTGTACCTCCAATGGGAGGACAGAGCTGCTCCTGTGCAGCAGAGAATGTACCAGGGCATGCTGGGATATTTCTAGGACAAGTGCTTGTACTGTACCTCCAATGGGAGGACAGTGCTGCTCCTGTGCAGCAGAGAATGTACCAGGGCATGCTGGGCCATTTCTAGGACAAGTGCTTGTACTGCACCTCCAATGGGAGGACAGAGCTGCTCCTGTGCAGCAGGGAATGTACCAGGGCATGCTGGGCCATTTCTAGGACAAGTGCTTGTACAGTACCTCCAATGGGAGGACAGAGCTGCCCCTGTACAGCAGAGAATGTACCAGGGCATGCTGGGCTATTTCTAGGACAAGTGCTTGTACTGTACCTCCAATGGGAGGACAGAGCTGGTCCTGTGCAGCAGTAAAAGTACCAGGGCATGCTGGGCCATTTCTAGGACAAGTGCTTGTACTGAACCTCCAATGGGAGGACAGAGCTGGTCCTGTGCAGCAGTAAAAGTACCAGGGCATGCTGGGCCATTTCTAGGACAAGTGCTTGTACTGTACCTCCAATGGGAGGACAGAGCTGGTCCTGTGCAGCAGAGAATGTACCAGGACATGCTGGGATATTTCTAGGACAAGTGCTTGTACTGTACCTACAATGGGAGGACAGAGCTGCTCCTGTGCAGCAGAGAATGCACCAGGGCATGCTGGGCCAGTTCTAGGACAAGTGTTTGTACTGTACCTCCAATGGGAGGACAGAGCTGCTCCTGTGCAGCAGAGAATGCACCAGGGCATGCTGGGATATTTCTAGGACAAGTGCTTGTACTGTACCTACAATGGGAGGACAGAGCTGCTCCTGTGCAGCAGAGAATGTACCAGGGCATGCTGGGATATTTCTAGGACAAGTGCTTGTACTGTACATCCAATGGGAGGACAGAGCTGCTCCTGTGCGGCAGAGAATGTACCAGGGCATGCTGGGATATTTCTAGGACAAGTGCTTGTACTGTACCTCCAATGGGAGGACAGAGCTGCTCCTGTGCGGCAGAGAATGTACCAGGGCATGCTGGGATATTTCTAGGACAAGTGCTTGTACTGTACCTCCAATGGGAGGACAGAGCTGCTCCTGTGCAGCAGAGAATGTACCAGGGCATGCTGGGATATTTCTAGGACAAGTGCTTGTACTGTACCTCCAATGGGAGGACAGAGCTGCTCCTGTGCAGCAGAGAATGTACCAGGGCATGCTGGGATATTTTTAGGACAAGTGCTTGTACTGTACCTCCAATGGGAGGACAGAGCTGCTCCTGTGCAGCAGAGAATGCACCAGGGCATGCTGGGCCATTTCTAGGACATGTGCTTGTACTGTATCTCCAATGGGAGGACAGAGCTGCTCCTGTGCAGCAGATAATGTACCAGAGCATGCTGGGCCATTTCTAGGACAAGTGCTTGTACTGTACCTCCAATGGGAGGACATAGCTGCTCCTGTGCAGCAGAGAATGCACCAGGGCATGCAGGTACAGTACAAGCACTTGTCCTAGAACTGGCCCAGCATGCCCTGGTGCATTCTCTGCTGCACAGGAGCAGCTCTGCCCTCCCATTGGAGGTACAGTACAAGCACTTGTCCTAGAAATGGCCCAGCATGCCCTGGTACATTCCCTGCTGCTCAGGAGCAGCTCTGTCCTCCCATTGGAGGTACAGTACAAGCACTTGTCCTAGAAATATCCCAGCATGCCCTGGTACATTCTCTGCTGCACAGGAGAATGTACCAGGGCATGCTGGGCCATTTCTAGGACAAGTGCTTGTACTGTACCTCCAATGGGAGGGCAGAGCTGCTCCTGTGCAGAGAATGTACCAGGGCATGCTGGGCCATTTCTAGGACAAGTGCTTGTACTGTACCTCCAATGGGAGGACAGAGCTGCTCCTGTGCAGCAGAGAATGTACCAGGGCATGCTGGGATATTTCTAGGACAAGTGCTTGTACTGTACCTCCAATGGGAGGACAGAGCTGGTCCTGTGCAGCAGTAAAAGTACCAGGGCATGCTGGGCCATTTCTAGGACAAGTGCTTGTACTGTACCTCCAATGGGAGGACAGAGCTGGTCCTGTGCAGCAGTAAAAGTACCAGGGCATGCTGGGCCATTTCTAGGACAAGTGCTTGTACTGTACCTCCAATGGGAGGACAGTGCTGCTCCTGTGCAGCAGAGAATGTACCAGGGCATGCTGGGCCATTTCTAGGACAAGTGCTTGTACTGCACCTCCAATGGGAGGACAGAGCTGCTCCTGTGCAGCAGGGAATGTACCAGGGCATGCTGGGCCATTTCTAGGACAAGTGCTTGTACTGTACCTCCAATGGGAGGACAGAGCTGCCCCTGTACAGCAGAGAATGTACCAGGGCATGCTGGGCCATTTCTAGGACAAGTGCTTGTACTGTACCTCCAATGGGAGGACAGAGCTGGTCCTGTGCAGCAGAGAATGTACCAGGACATGCTGGGCCATTTCTAGGACAAGTGCTTGTACTGTACCTCCAATGGGAGGACAGAGCTGGTCCTGTGCAGCAGTAAAAGTACCAGGGCATGCTGGGCCATTTCTAGGACAAGTGCTTGTACTGTACCTCCAATGGGAGGACAGAGCTGGTCCTGTGCAGCAGTAAAAGTACCAGGGCATGCTGGGCCATTTCTAGGACAAGTGCTTGTACTGTACCTCCAATGGGAGGACAGAGCTGGTCCTGTGCAGCAGAGAATGTACCAGGACATGCTGGGATATTTCTAGGACAAGTGCTTGTACTGTACCTACAATGGGAGGACAGAGCTGCTCCTGTGCAGCAGAGAATGCACCAGGGCATGCTGGGCCAGTTCTAGGACAAGTGTTTGTACTGTACCTCCAATGGGAGGACAGAGCTGCTCCTGTGCAGCAGAGAATGCACCAGGGCATGCTGGGATATTTCTAGGACAAGTGCTTGTACTGTACCTACAATGGGAGGACAGAGCTGCTCCTGTGCAGCAGAGAATGTACCAGGGCATGCTGGGCCATTTCTAGGACAAGTGCTTGTACTGTACCTCCAATGGGAGGACAGAGCTGCTCCTGTGCAGCAGAGAATGCACCAGGGCATGCTGGGCCATTTCTAGGACATGTGCTTGTACTGTATCTCCAATGGGAGGACAGAGCTGCTCCTGTGCAGCAGATAATGTACCAGGGCATGCTGGGCCATTTCTAGGACAAGTGCTTGTACTGTACCTCCAATGGGAGGACAGAGCTGCTCCTGTGCAGCAGAGAATGCACCAGGGCATGCTGGGCCATTTCTAGGACAAGAGCTTGTACTGTACCTCCAATGGGAGGACAGAGCTGCTCCTGTACAGCAGAGAATGTACCAGGGCATGCTGGGATATTTCTAGGACAAGTGCTTGTACTGTACCTACAATGGGAGGACAGAGCTGCTCCTGTGCAGCAGAGAATGTACCAGGGCATGCTGGGATATTTCTAGGACAAGTGCTTGTACTGTACCTCCAATGGGAGGACAGAGCTGCTCCTGTGCAGCAGAGAATGTACCAGGGCATGCTGGGATATTTCTAGGACAAGTGCTTGTACTGTACCTCCAATGGGAGGACAGAGCTGCTCCTGTGCAGCAGAGAATGTACCAGGGCATGCTGGGATATTTCTAGGACAAGTGTTTGTACTGTACCTCCAATGGGAGGACAGTGCTGCTTCTGTGCAGCAGATAATGTACCAGGGCATGCTGGGATATTTCTAGGACAAGTGCTTGTACTGTATCTCCAATGGGAGGACAGAGCTGCTCCTGTGCAGCAGAGAATGTACCAGGGCATGCTGGGCCATTTCTAGGACAAGTGCTTGTACTGTACCTCCAATGGGAGGACAGAGCTGCTCCTGTGCAGCAGAGAATGCACCAGGGCATGCTGGGCCATTTCTAGGACATGTGCTTGTACTGTATCTCCAATTGGAGGACAGAGCTGCTCCTGTGCAGCAGATAATGTACCAGGGCATGCTGGGCCATTTCTAGGACAAGTGCTTGTACTATACCTCCAATGGGAGGACAGAGCTGCTCCTGTGCAGCAGAGAATGCACCAGGGCATGCTGGGCCATTTCTAGGACAAGTGCTTGTACTGTACCTCCAATGGGAGGACGGAGTTGCTCCTGTGCAGCAGAGAATGTACCAGGGCATGCTGGGATATTTCTAGGACAAGTGCCTGTACTGTACCTCCAATGGGAGGACAGAACTGCTCCTGTGCAGCAGAGAATGTACCAGGGCATGCTGGGATATTTCTAGGACAAGTGCCTGTACTGTACCTCTAATGGGGGGACAGAGCTGCTCCTGTGCAGCAGGGAATGTACCAGGGCATGCTGGGACATTTCTAGGACAAGTGCCTGTACTGTACCTCTAATGGGGGGACAGAGCTGCTCCTGTGCAGCAGGGAATGTACCAGGGCATGCTGGGACATTTCTAGGACAAGTGCCTGTACTGTACCTCTAATGGGGGGACAGAGCTGCTCCTTTGCAGCAGAGAATGTACCAGGGCATGCTGGGATATTTCTAGGACAAGTGCTTGTACTATACCTCCAGTGGGAGGACAGAGCTGCTCCTGTGCAGCAGAGAATGCACCAGGGCATGCTGGGCCATTTCTAGGACAAGTGCTTGTACTGTATCTCCAATGGGAGGACAGAACTGCTCCTGTGCAGCAGAGAATGTACCAGGGCATGCTGGGATATTTCTAGGACAAGTGCCTGTACTGTACCTCTAATGGGGGGACAGAGCTGCTCCTGTGCAGCAGGGAATGTACCAGGGCATGCTGGGACATTTCTAGGACAAGTGCTTGTACTGTACCTCCAATGGGAGTACAGAGCTGGTCCTGTGCAGCAGAGAATGTACCAGGGCATGCTGGGATATTTCTAGGACAAGTGCCTGTACTGTACCTCTAATGGGGGGACAGAGCTGCTCCTGTGCAGCAGAGAATGTACCAGGGCATGCTGGGATATTTCTAGGACAAGTGTTTGTACTGTACCTCCAATGGGAGGACAATGCTGCTTCTGTGCAGCAGATAATGTACCAGGGCATGCTGGGATATTTCTAGGACAAGTGCTTGTACTGTATCTCCAATGGGAGGACAGAGCTGCTCCTGTGCAGCAGAGAATGTACCAGGGCATGCTGGGCCATTTCTAGGACAAGTGCTTGTACTGTACCTCCAATGGGAGGACAGAGCTGCTCCTGTGCAGCAGAGAATGCACCAGGGCATGCTGGGCCATTTCTAGGACATGTGCTTGTACTGTATCTCCAATGGGAGGACAGAGCTGCTCCTGTGCAGCAGAGAATGTACCAGGGCATGCTGGGCCATTTCTAGGACAAGTGCTTGTACTATACCTCCAATGGGAGGACAGAGCTGCTCCTGTGCAGCAGAGAATGCACCAGGGCATGCTGGGCCATTTCTAGGACAAGTGCTTGTACTGTACCTCCAATGGGAGGACGGAGTTGCTCCTGTGCAGCAGAGAATGTACCAGGGCATGCTGGGATATTTCTAGGACAAGTGCCTGTACTGTACCTCTAATGGGGGGACAGAGCTGCTCCTTTGCAGCAGAGAATGTACCAGGGCATGCTGGGATATTTCTAGGACAAGTGCCTGTACTGTACCTCTAATGGGGGGACAGAGCTGCTCCTGTGCAGCAGAGAATGTACCAGGGCATGCTGGGATATTTCTAGGACAAGTGCTTGTACTGTACCTCTAATGGGAGGACAGAGCTGCCCCTGTACAGCAGGGAATGTACCAGGGCATGCTGGGATATCTCTAGGACAAGTGCATGTACTGTACCTCCAATGGGAGGACAGAGCTGCTCCTGTGCAGCAGAGAATGTACCAGGGCATGCTGGGCCATTTCTAGGACAAGTGCTTGTACTGTACCTCCAATGGGAGGACAGAGCTGCTCCTGTGCAGCAGAGAATGTACCAGGGCATGCTGGGATATCTCTAGGACAAGTGCTTGTACTGTACCTCCAATGGGAGGACAGAGCTGCTCCTGTGCAGCAGAGAATGTACCAGGGCATGCTGGGATATTTCTAGGACAAGTGCTTGTACTGTACCTCCAATGGGAGGACAGAGCTGGTCCTGTGCAGCAGAGAATGTACCAGGGCATGCTGGGATATTTCTAGGACAAGTGCTTGTACTGTACCTCCAATGGGAGGACAGAGCTGCTCCTGTGCAGCAGAGAATGCACCAGGGCATGCTGGGATATTTCTAGGACAAGTGCTTGTACTGTACCTCCAATGGGAGGACAGAGCTGCTCCTGTGCAGCAGAGAATGTACCAGGGCATGCTGGGCCATTTCTAGGACAAGTGCTTGTACTGTACCTACAATGGGAGGACAGAGCCGCTCCTGTGCAGCAGGGAATGCACCAGGGCATGCTGGGATATTTCTAGGACAAGTGCTTGTACTGTACCTCCAATGGGAGGACAGCGCTGCTCCTGTGCAGCAGAGAATGCACCAGGGCATGCTGGGATATTTCTAGGACAAGTGCTTGTACTGTACCTCCAATGGGAGGACAGAGCTGCTCCTGTGCAGCAGAGAATGTACCAGGGCATCCTGGGCCATTTCTAGGACAAGTGCTTGTACTGTACCTACAATGGGAGGACAGAGCCGCTCCTGTGCAGCAGGGAATGCACCAGGGCATGCTGGGATATTTCTAGGACAAGTGCTTGTACTGTACCTCCAATGGGAGGACAGCGCTGCTCCTGTGCAGCAGAGAATGCACCAGGGCATGCTGGGATATTTCTAGGACAAGTGCTTGTACTGTACCTCCAATGGGAGGACAGAGCTACTCCTGTGCAGCAGAGAATGCACCAGGGCATGCTGGGATATTTCTAGGACAAGTGCCTGTACTGTACCTCCAATGGGAGGACAGAACTGCTCCTGTGCAGCAGAGAATGTACCAGGGCATGCTGGGATATATCTAGGACAATTTCTGATACAGTAAACGTATGATATAGTAAGCAACTTTTCCTGTTCCCTTTGAGTTTGCTATAACGAGAATATATTTTACTACAAAAAAACTGGTCATTTTTTAGAAGACCAAGATGGCTGCCCCCGTGGCTTGCTACACTGTAAGGGAGAATTCTCTATATCCTCAAACATGGAGCTGCTCTCCATATAGATATGCATCTACTGCGGCTGCTTAAGCCATAAACAATTTTTCACAGCCTTCTAAAGAAGTATTTAATGTGCGGCTGCAAACTTGGCAATAAATCTCGGGCCGATTTAGAGGGAGCCGCCGTCCGGACGCACAGAGCACATCCATCACCATCTCCTATTAGAATGCAATAAAATCTTTGATTAAATGAAAAGAATTCACATAAATGCTATCACAGGGAAAATAGTGCTGTGGCAAATGCCAGGGCACTGCTTAGGCAGCAGATTTCCCTCCCCACGTTTAGGCAGATCTCATCAGTCACCGAATTAGCAATGAAAATAAGCGTCCAGCTCTGCCGTGCGTTAGCTCTGCCAGAGACTTTATCACGTCCGCAATCTCCCCCTCCTGCAGAGTATCCCTTTATAATGTACAATAGCCATCTGCATGAAAATACTGCCCGTCAGCGAGGCCCCGCCCATACATGTCATTACAGGCTGGCACCTCGGACAAAGAAATCTATTATTGCTGGATCAGAATTAAAAGGGAACTGAAGAGAGAGGTATATGGAGGCTGTCATGTTTATTTCCTTTTAGACAATACCAGTTGCCTGGCAGCCCTGCTGATCCTCTGCCTCTAATACTATTAGCCATAGCCCCTGAACAAGCATGCAGCAGATCAGGTGTTTCAGTGGTTCAGACTTATAAGTCTGATCTGACAAGACTAGCTGCATGCTTGTTTCTGGTTTTAATCAGATACTACTGCAGAGAAATAGACCAGCAGGGCTGCCAGGCAACTGGTATTGATTAAAAGGAAATAAACATGACAGCCTCCATATACCTCTCTCTTCAGTTCCCCTTTAACTTTCATTCTACCAGGTCTGAGCCTTCAACCCTAATATGTGAGCTAAATCTAACTGAAGACTGCATTAGATTTAGCATTTTACTTGCTAGGCCACTGAGGAAGTGGCTTTTGGGCCACGAAACATGTCAGACATGACCACAAGTTTTGTGGCATTGATAGATGATTTTTATTTTTATTATTATAGTCATCTCACTGACTATCATCGGAGGAGCTTACAATCTAATCATATCATAGTGTAATGTCCTACCATATTATTATTATGTATTTATATAGCACTGACTTCTTCTGCAGCACTGTACAGAGTACATAGTCATGTCACTGACTTTCCTCAGAGGAGCTCACAATCTAATCCTACCATAGTCATAGTCTAATGTCCTACCATATTATTATTATGTATTTATATAGCACTGACATCTCCAGCAGCACTTTACAGAGTACATAGTCATGTCACTGATAGTCCTCAGAGGAGCTCACAATCTAATCCTTCCATAGTCCTAGTCTCATGTCCTACCATATTATTATGTATTTGTATAGCACTGACATCTTCTGCAGCACATTACAGAGTACATAGTCATGTCACTGACTGTCCTCAGAGGAGCTCACACTCTAGTCCTACCATAGTCATAGTCTAATGTCCTACCATATTATTATTATTATGTATTTATATAGCACTGACATCTTCTGCAGCACATTACAGAGTACATAGTCATGTCACTGACTGTCCTCAGAGGAGCTCACACTCTAATCCTACCATAGTCATAGTCTAATGTCCTACCATATTATTATTATGTACTAGCTGATTGCCCGGCGTTGCCCGGGAATATATTTGGCTGGTGTCGGCTCCACCCACTTTTTCTAACCCTAACAAATTAATCAATGACCAAGGTTGTGAGCTTTGTGGTCTTTGGCATCAATAATTTGTATTGAAATGAAAACATTTGATGGGTTGTTTGTGGCTCCACCCCCTTTTCTGAATTTGAACCCCAGTCACCCAATGACCAACTGTACCAGGTTTGAGGCCTGTGCCATTAACAGTGCAAGAATGGTAGCAATTAAATATTCCACTTGAAAAGCAATAGGTGAAG
This sequence comes from Hyperolius riggenbachi, assembly GCF_040937935.1. Classification (NCBI taxonomy): domain Eukaryota; kingdom Metazoa; phylum Chordata; class Amphibia; order Anura; family Hyperoliidae; genus Hyperolius; species Hyperolius riggenbachi. Next base: position 8,750,547 of record NC_090650.1, read on the forward strand.
CTTTATACACTATTGTAGGCTCCACCCACTTTTCTGAATATTAATCCCATTCACTGAGTGAGCAACAGTGCAAAGTTTAAGAACCCTCCAATTAACAGTGTAAGAATGGCTGCAGTTTACATTTTCCCAGTGAAATTTGTATTTGTCTCCACCCACTGATGACCCGGCATTGCCCGGGTATGTATTTGACAGGTGTTGGTTCCGCCCACTTCTTCTAACCCTAACGCACAAACACTCAATGACCAAGTTTGTGAGCTTTGGGGTCTTTAGCATCAATAATTTGTATATTCCCATAGAAATTAAACAAATCAGATTGGCTGTTTGTGGCTCCACCCCCACTCCAGCATTTGAACCCCAGTCACTCAATGACCAACTGTAGCAGGTTTGAGGCATCTGCTATTACCAGTGTAAAAATGGCAGCAATTTAAATATTCCCCTTGAAAATCAACAGGTGAATTTTGATTGGCTATTATATGCTCCACCCACTTCCCTGAATATTAATCTCAGTCACCCAGTGACCATCTGGGTAAAGCTTGGGAACCCTGCCATTAACAGTGTAAGAAGGCCTGCAGTCTACATTTTCCCAGTGAAATTTGGTTTTGGCTCTGCCTTCTTTTTGTCACCTGGACATACAGTCACTCAATGACCAAGTTTATGAGCTTCGGGGTCCTTGGCATCAATAATTTGTATTTTCCAAGAAATGAAACTGTTTGTGGCTCTGTCCCCTTTTCTGAATTTGAATAGCCGATTTCCGTTTCCGGCACAATTCCGCATTCCGTCATATAGAAATTCCGTTACCGTTCCATTCCGACGGTATACCGGGGCAGTTCCGCGGAATTCTCTCTCTCTCTCTCTCTCTCTCTCTCTCTCTCTCATGCATCTCCTGCAGTAGGGAATTGCAGATTTTCAAAACAGCTTATATACCATAGCTGGGATTTGAACCCAGGACCTAGTGTGTAGTAGGTACCTGTCTTAACCTCTAGACCATGACCCACACTACATGCTAAAGCTGGCGGTAGCATAAACCATACTTCCATTATGATCAATTCGATAGAAAAAGTAGCATGATTAAGGATTTGTACTTTTTGAAAAGCATGCTTATATACCATAGCTGGGATTTGAACCCAGGACCTAGTGTGTAGTAGGTATCTGTCTTACCCTCTAGACCATGAACCACACTGCATGGTAGTAGGTATCTGTCTTACCCACTAGTAAGGCTGAGGCTGGAGAGGCTGCAGCCTCAGGGAGCAGTGTAGGAGGGGGTGCACAATTCATTCAGCTGTCATTCCCAATTGTGTTTGAAGCAGAAAGAAATAAGAAAAGGTGATACATGGCAGCGACTGCAAGCCAGATAAGTAGAGATTAAGGTGTTGGGGGGGGGGGGGGGGGGGGCCTGGGGCACCTCTTAGTGTAATAGCAATCAGTGTGTGACAGCTGGGGTGGGAGGGATGGGGGAGCGCACTTTGCTGTCTCAGCCTTGGGTGCTGAAGGACCTTGTCCCACCTCTGACCACACTACATGCTAAAGCCTGGCCCTGAGTGTGGTTGATGGTCTAGAGCAGTGGTCCTCAAACTAAGGCCCGCGGCCCGAATCTGGCCCCCTAAGGCTTTCTTACCGGCCCCCCACACAGAAAATGTATTGCTTATAAATGCAGTCAGCTACATCTTTAAATATTGGTGGTCCACATATGGAATAGCAGTGCAGCACCCCCCATCCACATGGAAGCCAGAAAGCAGAAATTTTGCTGGTTTCCAATCAAATTCCACATCAGGTGACACTGCTGTCCAATTGGCTTGCAGATTGTCACCTGGGTATGCTTCACTGTCTGGTCCGCAAAGACTTCTACATCATTTTATGTTTACTCCGGCCCACCAGCGGTCTGAAGTATGTTGACCCGGCCCTCAACTCAAAACGTTTGGGGACCCCTGGTCTAGAGGGTAAGACAGATACCTACTACACACTAGGTTCTGGGTTCAAATCCCAGCTATGGTATATAAGCTGTTTTGAAAATCTGCAATTCCCTAAGAGAGAGATTTTTTTGTGTTATTCCGGAAAATTCCGTCGGAATTATAAAATTTCCGCGGAATTCCGTTTGAGAGGTGTAGGAATTCCGATTTGATTACCGGAATCGGAATTAACCTAATTCCGGCCGGAATCACGGAATTCATAATTCCGCGGAATTTTCCGAGCATCCCTATTGAAAATCAACAGGTGATTTTGATTGGCTTTTTTAGGCTCCACCCACTTTTATGAATCTTAATCCCAGTCACCCAGTAACCAATTGTGCAAAGTTTGAGAACCCTGCCATTAACAGTGAAGAAGAGCTGCAGTTTACAATTTCCCAGAAAATCTGTTTTTGACTCCACCTACTTTTTGTAACCTTGACACACAGGCGACCAAGTTTGTGAGCTTTTGGGTTCCAGGCATCAAAATTGTGTGAATGGAAGCAGTTTATCCAAAAAAAGCAAATCTGATTGGATTTTTGTGGCTCCACCCCTTTAGTGAATTTGAACCACAGTCACTTGATGATCGACTGTAGCAGGTTTGAGGCCTGTGCCATTAACAGTGTAAGAATGACAGCAGTTTCAATATTCCCCTTGAAAATCAATAGGTGAATTTTGATTGGCTCTTGTAGGCTCCACCTACGTTTTTGGCCCACTCCCTTTTCAGAATTTAAACCCCAGTCTCCCAGTGACTGACTGTACCAGATTTGAGGCCTGTGCCATTAAGAGTGTATGAATAGCAGCAATGTAATTATTCCCCTTGAAAATCAAAAGGTGAATTTTGATTGGCTGTTGTAGGCTACACCCACTTTCCTGAATATTAGTCCCAGTCACCCAGTGGCAAACTGTGTCAAGTTTGAGAACCCTGCCAATAACAGAATGGCTGAAATCAATTTAAAAAATCTGATTGGCTGTTTGTGGCTCCACCCACTTTAGTGAATTTGGACCCCAGTCACCCAATAACTGACTGTATCAGGTTTGAGACCTCTGCCATTAAAGGATACCACAGCTGAATAAACAGATAACTCCAGTGTGTGGGGGGTCAAAAGTACATACTGTGACCTCCTCCTGCCCCCTCCGTCTGCCGCTGTTCATGCACTATTCATGCCAGTGTCCCGGCGACTTGCTTGACCCTTGACCTGAACATATTTCTTCCCTCTTCACTTCTGGCCGGCGCATAGCTTTCGGCTCAGAAGCACGCTGTCCTCTCCGTCTAATCTGAGCTGCGTGTGCGCTCCATTACACCAAGCGTCACATGATTAGCATGTGACGCTTGGTGTATTGGAACACACACGCAGCCCAGATTAGACGGAGTAAAATGTAATGTAAATGTTCCCCCTTGAAAATCAATAGGTACATTTTGATTGGCTGTTTTTAGGCTCCACCCACATTTCTGAATATTAATCCCAGTCACCCAGTGGCCAATTGTGTCAAGTTTGGGAACCCTGCCATGTAAAAAATTAAGTTGTTGGCGCCGCACACTTTTTCTAACCTTGACATACAGTCACTCTATCAAGTTTATCAGCTTTGGGGTCCTTGGTATCAATACTTTGTATATTCCCATTGAAAAATAAACAAATCTGATTGGCTGTGTGTGGCTCCGCCCCCTTTCTGAATTTGAACCCTAATCACCCAGTGACCGACTGTACCAGGTTTGAGGCATCTGCTATTAACAGTATAAGAATGGTAGCAGCTTAAATATTCCCTTTGAAAATCGAAAGGTGAATTTCTATTGGCTGTTGTAGGCTCCACCTACCTTCCAAATTCTTAATCTCATTCACCCAGTGACCAACTGTGCAAAGTTTGAGAACCCTGCCATTAACGGTGTAAGAATGCCTACAGTTTATATTTTCCTAGTCAAATTTGTTTTTTTGGCTCCGCCCACTTTTTGTAACCTGGACACACAGTCACTCAATGACCAAGTTTGTGAGCTTTCAGGTTCCTGGCATCAAACATGTGTGAATGGAAGCAGTTTATCCACCAAGGAAATCTGATTGGCTGTTTGTGGCCCCGCCCCTTTAGTGAAGTTGGACCCCAGTTCCCAAAGACACACTGTAGGAAGTTTGAAGCCTCTGCCATTAACAGTGTAAGAATGACAGCAGTTTAAATATTCCCCTTGAAAATCAATAGGTGAATTTTGATTGGCTTTTTTAGGCTCCACCCACTTTCTTGAATCTTAATCGCATTCACCCAGTGATCAGCTGTGGCAAGTTTGAGAACCCTGCGATTAACAGTGTAAGAATGGTTGCAGTTTACATTTTCCCATTTAAAATGAATGGCTGAAATTTGTTTGGCTGTGGTATGCTCCTCCCACTTTTCCTGGATTTGTAACCTCGGTCACCAGTGACCAACTGTGCCAAGTGTGGGGACTCTGGCTTGATTACTGTGAGAATGGCAGCCTTTTTACATTTTTTCCATTGACTTGAATGGGTGAAATCTGATTTGCTGTTTGTAGCTCCACCCACGTGTGCAGGGGGGCCGCGAGACCCCCAGAACATATCATCCCAGGTAGTAAGGGATCTGCATACCAAGTTTCGTTCAAATCGGTCAAGCCGTTTTCGTGTGATCGCGGCACATACACACACACACACACACACACACACACACACACACACATACATACATACATCCGATTTTATATATATAGAATTTATATAGCACTGACATCTTCTGCAGCACATTACAGAGTACATAGTCATGTCACTGACTGTCCTCAGAGGAGCTCACAATCTAATCCTACCATAGTCATAGTCTAATGTCCTACCATATTATTATTATGTATTTATATAGCACTGACACCTCCTGCAGCACATTACAGAGTACATAGTCATGTCACTGACCGTCCTCAGAGGAGCTCACAATCTAATCCTACCTAATCTAATCCTACTTTGCATTGTAAATTTCACAGCTTTCTGCACTAATGATTTGCACTCTATTTAGGTAATTGGACTGAGAAATTGCCATTCAGTAAGTGCTACTGTAAATAAAGAAATAACTGAGAATCCCCCATGAGGAGATGGACTTGTCCCAGACCTGACAGATCTGTCAGATTTTTGCTGCATACTGTAAGTAACTGCGACATAGGGAAAAAGTAATTTATGGTGCATTTTACGCTAGGAAAAATGTACATTTATATGTATGTATTCAAAACTTTACAAATTTTCATGGTGGTTTTCCTTTAACCCATTAGAAACTTTGAATAGTTGTTAATAGAGTTATCTCATTTGAGATAGGTGCACTGCTTTAAACTTCAGTAGGCAGAACTCTGTTGATTCTTGGAATGCTTTGATCTCTCTCTACTATCAGAAAATATAGAAACTGAAAGCAGAAGTCCTCTGTTATTGCATCACTCTGCCCCCTGGTGACAAGAAGCCATAAATACACATTACAGCAGTACTAATTAAAAGCAGGGAAATGTAACAAATAAGAAATAAAAAATAGGATAAAATAAAATGGCCTGGTACACTTGCAAGCTTCTAAATAAATTGGCTGCTAAAAGTTTAAAGAGTCAGCACATAATCTAATAACTGCAGCCAAACACCTGTCTCTTGAGCTTTTAGCATCTGGGAACATAGGGTCAGTCAAAATTTAACGTTCTATCGCTAAAAAAATTAGTTACAGAGGAGTTGTCAGTGATACTATCTTAGGAAAAAAACACATATATAAGTAGATAAATACTTGCTCTCCTCACATAACATATGTATTGCATTGTCCACGTTTAGATTTTTTGTGATTTTTCTACAGTAAAAAAAGAGAAAATCCTTCTTAGCATTTCCCATTTTTACTGTGGCTATTTTGAAGCCAATTCTGATGTCATTTCCTCCCTTAGTCTCCTCTGCCTGATTGTGTATGCATTGCCCGCCCTCCACTATAGAAAGTGCATTGTCTCAGCATGAGAAATATTGGCCAACCAGAGAGGAACAGAGGTGTGGGAGGGGAAAACAGGAGGGAAAGAGGCTTCAGCCAATCAGGCTGCATTAGTTATGTCTGATGGGAAAGTAGAGAAGCAAAAAAGGACAACCCAGCATGCCCTGCAACTTCCTTTTTATGTAGCAAATTTTGTGTGTATCAAATAAGATTCAGGTAAACTGGGGAATGATCATTTATAAACAAGAGAAGTAATAGTGATGTGTAACTTTTGCATTGCCTGGTTAGCATCCTTATTACTTGTTTACCAGATAAAAATAAAGAATTGATTTTTGATTTTATGCCCGACAGTTACACTTTAAAACATGGTCTCCATGGCTGAATTTTGCAGGGATATCCCAGCTGACATTTTGTTGCTTTTTACAATAAGATCTGGTGACTTCTGAATCTTGTGTCGCCCGCTGACAGAAAAGTTCCGGTCTAAACAAAATATAAAACATTGAGTCGCTTCTTAAGAAAAAAGCTTTTCAGTTCCCTCGGTGGAATATTTCTAAACGATCTTTTCATTCTGCTGTACGAGAAGCCTCGGTGCATTAATAAGAGAAAGTGTCTCAGTGTGAGAGGTTCCTGCAAGCAAGAAGCACAGAGCGTCTCCGGCCGGCTTATCATAATTCCCTTTTTACAAATCACCCCCCGTGAGCAGAAAGCTGCGAGAGATCGTGTACAGCCCCGTGTCCGGTCTAATAATACGATATCACTGCTTTGTGCGCGCTGCACGCCCGTCAGACGCCGTAGAGGGAAACGTGTCTCATGTCTGCCTCAGAAAAGATGCAGCCAGACACTCATTGTATCTCCGTCAGGCCAGAATAATGTACGTAATAAACAGTAATCTCCCTAAATGTCGAATGTTGTCTCATGTCGCACAAGTACTCTATAGATGCCCCACAAAAGCACAAAAGCATTCCTCTCGGTTTATAAATAGGCTATATATTTTATATATATATATATATATATATATATATATATATATATATATATATATATTAGAGTAAAGTGCCTCAACCTTCGAGCAAGAAGAAGAAGTACTTTGCATGAGAAAATGTATGCGTGATCAAACACCAAGTTTAAGGCCTCTTTTCCACGGACTGTTGAGCTGTGTGCTCAGCAAGCAGTTACCAGGCAGCAGTGAGCAGATACCAGGCAGCAGTAAGCAGTTACCAGGCAGCAGTAAGCAGTTACCAGGCAGCAGTAAGCAGTTACCAGGCAGCAGTAAGCAGTTACCAGGCAGCAGTAAGCCGTTACCAGGCAGCAGTAAGCAGTTAGCAGTAGGCAGTTACCAGGCAGCAATAAGCAGTTACCAGGCAGCAGTAAGCAGTTACCAAGCAGCAGCAAGCTGTTACCAGGCAGCAGCAAGCTGTTACCAGGCAGTAGTGAGCAGTTGTAAGAGTTTGAGAGGCATTTTACTGCCTATCAACTGTCCGTGGAAAAGAGGCCTACCCTAGCAAGTCTGGCTTTGCAAATCTGGCCTAATTGGCTATTAATGAGGCAATGCTCACGCAAATTTGTTTTTGCATTCCAAACTATATGCAGGGTCAAAAAACCAATAAAGCGGTCGCCCTGCTGCATGCCAGTGATGAGCGAAAATTTTTACAGAATTTTCGCCTAATTTCGTTTTGACAGGCAAATTTTCCATCTAATTTTTTCGTGTTAATTTTCGCCTAATGCCAGTCATTTTTGCGTTACTTGCGTATTATTGCGGACATTTTCCGCATAAGGGCATTAGCGTCTGCATTCAGAGAAGTTTCTTGCGCATTATTGCAGACATTTTTCCGTATAAACGTCTGCATAGACTGAATTTCCATGCGGATTATTGTGGACATTTTTCTGCATAAGGGCATAAGCATCTGCATACAATGAATTTTCGAAAACGCAAATATTTCTGAAGATTTGCGTGAAAATTCGCCGAAAACTGGATTTTCGATGCGAAAATGACTTAGGTGAAAATTCGCAAGCAACACTGCTACATGCTACATTAGCACTATCCAGGAGCGCCACGGGGAGGATTCCCAATGCCCCCTTTTTACACAACCGGGGTGACCGCAGGGTCCCAGGCTCTCTCACTGCCTGGGAACCACAGCAGCACCCCGGAGGATGAGGCTGGGTGGCGCAGGCGACCCCCCCCAAGCGTGGTCAGCGCCGGGGAGAGCCGTCCGCACCCACCTCCCAATATTAAAAACAGGCACTTACCTTAACGTCCATTGCGTTCTGCTACATGCGCATTAACTTGGGGGCACCACATGAGAAAGGTGAGAAGCATGGGTCACCCCGAGCTTTAGCGCTCAGGGCTGGCTCACATACAGCACTCCGGGGGGGGGGGGGGGGGGGGGCACTCCGGAGCAAGCCATCCACCACCTGCCTCCAAAGGATACAAACAGCAAAAAATGCTTTCCATGAGAAAATTAATGCGTATGTAGCAGAACGCAATGGACGTTAAGGTAAGTGCCTGTTTTTAATATTGGGAGGTGGGTGCGGACGGCTTTCCCTGGCGCTGGCCACGCTTAGGGGGTCGGCTGCGCCACCCAGCCTCCCCCTCTGGGGTGCCGCTGTGGTTCCCAGGCAGTGAGAGAGCCTGGGACCCCGCAGTCCCCCCTGGTTGTATAAAAAGGGGGCATTGGGAATCCTCCCCGTGGCGCTCCTGGATAGTGCTAATGTAGCATGAACTTATTCCCGCAGGGCGACCGCTTTGCAGTATTGTTTTTTTGACCCTGCATAGTTTGGCATGCAAAAGCAAATGCATATTTGCATGAGCATTGCCTCATGAATAACAAATTAGGCCAGATTTGGAAAGCCAGACTTGCTAGAGTTAAACTTGGTGTTTGAGCATGGAAAGCATTTTTTGCAGTTGTATCCTTTGGAGGCAGGCTGTGAATGGCTTGCTCCGGTGGTGTGAGCCCTGCAGTGAGTTGTCTGCGCCTGTCCCCCCCCCCCCCCTGGAGTGTTGTACGTGAGCCAGCCCTGAGCTCTAAAGCTCGGGGTGACCCATGCTTCACTCCTTTCTCATGTGGGGGGCCCAAGTTAGTGCGCATGAAGCAGAACACAATGGATGTTAAAGTAAGTGCCTGTTTTTAATATTGGGAGGTGGGTGCGAACAGCTCTCCCCGGCACTGGCCATGCTTGGGGGGGGGCGCCTGCGGCACCTAGCCTCCCCCTCCGGGGGATGCCGCTGTGGTTGTCAGGCAGTGAGAGAGCCTGGGACCCCGTGGTTCCCCCGGGTTGTATAAAAAGGGGGTATTGGAAAGCCTCCCAGTGGCCCTCCTGGATAGTGCTAATGTAGCATGAACTAATTCCCGCAGGGGGACCGCTTTGTGGTATTAGTTTTTTGACCCTGCATAGTTTGGCATGCGAAAGCAAATGCATATTTGCATGAGCATTGCCTCATGAATAGCCAATTAGGCCAGATTTGGAAAGCCAGACTTGCTAGGGTTAAACTTGGTGTTTGAGCACGCATACATTTTCTAATGGAAAGCCTAAAGGTGGGTACACACATCAGATAAAAGTCTTTGGAAAATGAAAGATCACAGACCAATGTTATCCCCTTCCATGTAGTATGAGAGCCATACCTACACAGTTTATTCTATTGAGCTGAACTCCCCATCAGATAAAATTTTTTGCAAGATGCTGCACACACAGATGCTGTACACATGCAACAGATCAGTATCTGCAAAAGATCTGTTCCTGCAAAAAAATCAGTTTCTGCAAAATGCATTTATAGTCTGATATCTGCAGATCTCATGCTGGGCATACACGGTATTATTTCTACCATGTAATCGAGCCGTGTCCGATACCCTGCCGGATCGATTCTGCTGCGCTTGATACCGGGGCAGGACAAAAGAAGAAACGAGTGGAAAATAAGAAAGCGCTCGCGGGGGCGAGCGGGAATCGATCCGGGCGCCCGCGGGGACGAGCGGGAATCGAGCCAGCGGCTCGATTACACGGTAGAAAACATACCATGTATGCCCAGCATAATGCACACCTTGTTTGACGGATATTCATCTGCAGATCAGACAATCATCTGCAGATCCAAAGATCCATCCTGGTGGATCTGATCTGCAGATGAAGTCCGTTAAACAAGGTGTGTATGAGATCTGCAGATATAGACTATGAATGTATTTTGTAGGTACTGATCTTTTGCAGATACTGATCTGTTGCATGTGTACAGCATCTCTGTGTACAGCATCTTGCAAAGATTTCTGTCTGATGGGGAGTTCAGCTCCATAGAATAGACTGTGTAGAGTATGGCTCTCATACTACACGGAAGGGGGTAAAATTGGTCTGTGATCTTTGATTTTCCAAAGACTTTTATCTGATGGGGAGTTCAGCTCAATAGAATAGACTGTGAAGGTATGGCTCTCATACTACACGGAAGGGGGTAAAATTGGTCTGTGATCTTTGATTTTCCAAAGACTTTTATCTGATGTGTGTACCCACCTTTATTCTTCTTGCTTCAAGGTTGAGGCACGTACTCTATTAGATAGATTGAAGATGCGGCGTATGCTACGACGCGGGTCGGCTAGTATATATATATCCTACTAATATAATAAATGGGAAAGTTCGGATGTTTGGATGTTTGTTACTCAATCACGCAAAAATGGCTGAACGGATTTGAATGAAATTTGGCACACACATAGTTCATTACCTGGAATAAAGTATAGGATACTTTTTATTCCCATAACCAAAAAGGGGGCGGAGACAAATATACATTTCACTGGAAAATGTAAACTGCAGCCATTCTTACACTGTTAATGGCAGGGTTCTCAAACTTTGCACAGTTGGTCACTGGGTGACTGGGATTAATATTTAGGAAAGTGGGTGGAGCCTACAAAATCCAATCAAAATTCACCTATTGATTTTAAAGGGGAATATTTACATTGCTGCCATTCTTGGACTGTTAATGGCACAAGCCTCAAACCTGGTACAGTTGATCATTGGGTGACTGGGGTTCAATTTCAGAAAGGGGGTGGAGCCACAAACAGCCAATTAGATTTGTTTCATTTCAATGCAAATTATTGATGCCAAACACCGCAAACCTCACAAACTTGGTAATTGAGTAATTGATTAATTGTGCGTTAGGGTTAGAAAAGTAGGCACAGCCAACACCAGCCAAATACATAAGCGGGCAACGCCAGGTCATAAGTAGTGTTGGGCGAACAGTGTTCGCCACTGTTCGGGTTCTGCAGAACATCACCCTGTTCGGGTGATGTTCGCGTTCGGCCGAACACCTGATGGTGTTCGGCCTTTTAAGTTCGGGTTCGCCCCGAACTTCTAATGGCCGCCGAACAGGGCCCCTGTTCGGCCGAACAGGGCCCTGTTCGGCCGAATACTGCCCCCCTATGGGGTCGCAGGCATAAGGGGGGAGCATGCCCCGATCGCGGGGGGGGGGTCGGAAATTCCCCCCACCGCCTCCGCTAGCGCTCCCCCCTCTGCCCGCTTCCCCATACAAAAGTTTAAGCAAAGTACCTGTAGTGGATGGCCTGGCAGTGGGCGGCACTGTGGAGTGAGGAGGAGGAGTCCGGAGAGTGACGAGTTGAGGGAGGCCGGGCAGCGGGCGTGAGGTCAGAGAAAGGGCGGAAGTACCACAAGGGTACTTCCGCTGAACCGCCCGCTGCCCGGCCTCCCTCAACTCGTCACTCTCCGGACTCCTCCTCCTCACTCCACAGTGCCGCCCACTGCCAGGCCATCCACTACAGGTACTTTGCTTAAACTTTTGTATGGGGAAGCGGGCAGAGGGGGGAGCGCTAGCGGAGGGGGTGGGGGGAATTTCCGACCCCCCCCCCCCCCCGCGATCGGGGCATGCTCCCCCCTTATGCCTGCGACCCCATATGGCCCCCAAAAGCTGGATGTTCGGAAAGTTCGGGGTTCGGCCCGAACATGCCGAACATCTCGGCCATGTTCGGCGAACTTTCCCGAACCCGAACATCCAGGTGTTCGCCCATCACTAGTCATAAGTGAGCGGAGACAAATACAAATTTTACTGGAAAAATGTAAACAGCAGCCATTCTTACACTGTTAATGGTAGGGTTCTCAAACTTTGCACAGTTGGTTACTGGGTGACTGGGGTTAATATTCAGAAAAGTGGGTGGAGCCTACAAAAGGCAATCAAAAATTACCTATTGATTTTTCAGGGGAATATTTAATTGCTGCCATTCTTGCACTGTTAATGGCACAAGCCTCAAACCTGGTACAGTTGATCATTGCGTGACTGGGGTTTACATTCATAAAACAGGGTGGAGCCACACACAGCTAATATGATTTGTTTCATTTTAATGCAGGTTATTGATGCCAAAGACCGCAAAGCTCACAAACTTGGTCATTGAGTAATTGATTAATTGTGTGTTAGGGTTAGGAAAAGTGGGCGCAGCCAACACCTGCAAAATACATAATCGGGCAATGCCGGGTCATCAGAAGGTGGAGACAAATGCAAATTTCACTGAGAAAATGTAAACTGCAGCAATTCTTACACTTTTAATGGTAGGGTTCTCAAACTTTGCACAATTGGTCACTGGGTAACTGGGATTAATATTCAGAGAAGTGGGTGGAGCCTACAAAAGCCAATCAAAATTCACCTATTGATTTTAAAGGGGAATATTTACATTGCTGCCATTCTTGGACTGTTAATGGCACAAGCCTCAAACCTGGCACAGTTGGTCATTGGGTGACTGGGGTTCAAATTCAGACAAAGGGGTGGAGCCACAAACAGCCAATCAGATTTGTTTAATCTCAATGCAAATTATTGATGCTCCGTGGGATGTTAAAGGCTTTGGAAATCTTTTTGTAGCCTAAGCCTGCTTTAAATTTCTCAATAACTTGATCCCTGACCTGTCTTGTGTGTTCTTTGGACTTCATGGTGTTTATTGTTCCCAATATTCTCTTAGACAACCTTTGAGGCCGTAACAGAGCAGCTGTATTTGTACTGACATTAGATTACACACAGGTGCACTCTATTTAGTCATTAGCACTCATCAGGCAATGTCTATAGGCAACTGACTGCACTCAGATCAAAGGGGGCCGAATAATTATGCACACACCACTTTCCAGTTATTTATTTGTAAAAAATGTTTTGAATCATGTATGATTTTCGTTCCACTTCTCACGTGTACACCACTTTGTGTTGGTCTTTCATGTGGAATTCCAATAAAACTGATTGTGGCAGTAATGTGACAAAATGTGGAAAACTTCAAGGGGGCCGAATACTTTTACAACCCACTGTATATTAAAATCATTGAGGCCGGTTTTACACCTGGCCAAAGAGTTGAGGTACGATGCTCCGCCCCTGCAATGCAAAAAACCTAGCGGCAGAATACGCTGACAGTCATATGCATAGCGCCGCCCCCCGCACACCCTTTGCTGTCCATAGCACTGCGGCGTACTCCCTGCTGGACAGGAAGTAAGTCACTGGGATCCCTGGGTTTGCCATCGTATGTGCGTTGTTCCATGCATGCATGCCAACAAATTTAGAATACCCGTGTCACCCATTGATTTACATGCATTCTGCCATCATTTGCTTTGTGGCCCCACGATTTCTAGCAATGCCCCCACTTCCCCTATCGTGATTGGCCAATGCTATTGAAGTTGCTACAATGAGGCAACTCCTCTTCCCCCTCACCTTTCCATTGAGTGGAAGAGCATGCTTGCTTGCGCATCCATCAGTGTGAGTGCGCAGTTCATTTCAGCATCACTTAACTAGAGAAGCAGTAATCGGTAAGTATCGGTGAGTGTATTGGATTCGTACACCAAACAGACCAGCACCGAACTGACACATCCCTCTCCATAAAACAAAAACCTTCTAGAACATCTGAAAGGACAAGTCAGCACTTCTCACGACAGTTACGACTATTTTTTGTTTTGAGCCTGCAAATGTTTTGCAAAGTGTTGCAGTCGCTGCTTTCCAGATGCATCGTAAATGCCAACGTGAACGCCAACTGAAATTTTCCGTTCGTTCGAATGATTCACGTTGCCACAGGTGCTTACGCAGCGATTTGTGGACTTCTCAGACACCTATTAATCCCCCCCTTTTTTATTTTCAGACGTCCTCCTGAACGCAGCCTTATTTATTGGGAGTAAGCCGAGGGGAATTCTGCTCCGGTACAGTTCTTAAACACGAACGTTTAAAGAGGTCCATTTTTCATCTCGCCCGATAGCAGACATACAGAAAGTACAAGAAAAGATAACGGACTCGAAATGAAAATGCGATCTCACTCGATCATGCAACGAAAACCGGCGGACGGCCCCGGGGCCTCGGAACTTCTCCGGAATTAGGCTTACAAAGCACTTCTACGGCCATTTGTCTCCCCTCTCTCTCGAAGAAAAATCAGTTGTCTGATCCCGGATTCCGGCTGGTAAGAGCAGCATGAATCATGTAGGTTAGGTATCCGCTCTCCTGGGAGGCCAGCGCCAGCTGTCTCATTGACTCAGCCCCTCTCTTGGCTTTGGCACGGAGCTAGCTTGGCATGATTAGCAGAAGGCACTCTTTAATAAGGTTCCACAATGCTAGCAGTTACTGGGCAGAAAGAGTGGAAACATCTGGTCTAGAACAAAGACCAGACCAACGCTAGATCCATACTTGGCTATAAGTATCTGAGAATAAATATGCAAGCTCCCCCATGCCAGCGTCGTCTGCCAGCAAGGAAATGCTGAAACAGTGATATGAAAATGCTGCGTTAAAGGCACACTCCGGCTAACCCCACATTACACTCTTGTTGGAGAACAAAAACTCAATGTTTTCAATTTCGTCTGTGCAAGGATTAAGGGTACATATTGTTTGAGTTTGCTTTCCACAAGGCTTTTGAACATGGGGCCATTTCGCTGCTTTCCATGTGCAGAAAACACTCCACAATTTTCCTGCTACTTACGTCAATTTTAGTGGAATGCATTACCCAACCTGTGTTACTTTGGTAAGGCTAGTAATGCTTGTGTATTGTGTACTATGGAAGTAGCAGAACACACAGGGCGGTTTGTAGGGTATACTTGGGCACCCTGTTGTGATGCAATAGCCAGAGGTGCCCCCCAGCATTAGGTAGCTCCCATTATAGGTAGCCAGAGGTGCCCCCTGTCAGGATGTACGCAATGTACGCATATAGGACTGGGAAGCCATCTTGTGTCCTGATGGGAGCTTCCATTTTGTCTTGTTGGTATGCTGTTTGTATAAGATACCATAGTAGGTCAGCCATGTATATTTGCATTTCATATCCTGTAAATTGCAGTAGGAGATGTTTAAAGACACGTACACTGGTGGGGGTGTCTTGGCTCCCTGGAGAAAAAGGACACAGGAGACAAAAGAAGGGAGCCCAATGTTGCAGTATGTCTCAATCGAGTAAATGAATGAACTGAAGTATAAATACTACTCACAGAAGCAAGTTGCAGAGGGGTAACCGGCCACAGGAAGCAGGTGGAGACAATGGCCTCAATTCACTAAGATCATGCTGGAGATAATAAGGCAAGAGAAAACTTACCTCCACACAGTGAGTTATCTCATCTCACCATTCCTTATGTTACCTCCTCTGTAGTTAAGTTACCTCCTCTGTGGTTATTTTCACATGCAGTTGATTAACAGCCTGTCTTTAAAGAGGAACTTCGGCCTAAACAAACATACTGTCATCAAGTTACATTAGTTATGTTAATTAGAATAGATAGGTAATATAATCTCTTACCCACTCCGTTTTAAAAGAACAGACAAATGTTTGTGATTCATGGGGGCTGCCATCTTTGTCATGGGGGCAGCCATCTTTTTGGTTGAAAGGAGGTGACAAGGAGCAGGAGACACAGTTCCAACTATCCTGTGTCCTGATCACCCCTCCCAGCTGCACACGCTAGGCTTCAAATGTCAAATTCAAAATGTTTAAAAAAAAAATTGCACCAAAACAGAAGAACGAGAACAACAATATCAGAAATCCCATCATGCTTTGCACAGCATCAGGGGAAAAAAGCCCGGGCAGTTTTCTTCTGTGCAGCTAAAAATGAGGCTTGTATAAGAGATACAAAGTTCTGATGCTGTGAAACTGTTAAAGAAACACCAAGATTTTTAGTCCGGAGGTTCACTTTAACTTTAAAATTCTGGAGTTATTTTAAGGATTGAAGAGTTAACTTAAAGACAGAAGAGATAACTTTAGGTTTGCCTGAGGTAAAATGTTTCCTGAATACTACATGCTTCATCACCATGGTGATAACTCTAGAAACATTATTAAAGACAGGAGATAAGCTTAGTGAATTGAGGCCAATGAACCTGACTCCAATCGGGATTGCCCGACCAGACCTGGGTGTGTTTGCTCTCCTTGGTAAAAGTGACAGGTAATCACTATGGTAGACAGGGCCAGATTTGTACTCTTTACCACCCAAGGCCACTGTTACCAGCCGCCCCCTTCACTATAGGTAGCTAGATGACCCCTTCCCTCTATTATAGGTAGCCTGATGATCCCCCCAGTATAGGTAGCCTGATGACCCCTCCCCCTTTCCTCCAGTACATGTAGACAGATGACCCCTCCCCTCCTTCCCTCTAGTATAGATAGTCTGATATCCCCCCCCCCCCCCATTATAGGTAGCCAGAAGACCGCTCCCTCTTCTCCCTCCAGTATAGGTAGCAAGGTGACTCCCTTAATCCCTCCCCCCTCCCCCTTTCAGTATAGGTAGCCAGCTCACCTTCACATCGCAGCAGCCATCACTGTCACTCATTTCTCCACTCGTCTCCAGTGCAGAAGCTTCCTCTTCCTTTCTGTCTCCAATGCTGCCCAAATCCATAGCAGCTGACCACAATGTAAACGTGCACAGAGAGAAAGGTGACTGCTGTAGAGGCGGCTAGCAGCAGAGTACCGCAGTCAGGCTCTCGCCTGATCTCCCTGATGCTGCACCAGTACAGCCTGCTGCTTTGGTGCCCTTGCTTCTGTGGTGCCCTAGGCCTTGGCCTAGGAGGCCTTGGCCTAAATCCGGCCCTGATGGTAGAGATCATATGTGGTCTGCCTAGGCCCCTCCCACATCTAATTTAAATTTTACAACCTCCATGTAGTTTGAAGGCCAACTGATTTTTAATACTATGAATAGGTTGCGTAGGTAAGCTCCCTATTGCATGGAGGTGGTAAAATTGGCCAATCAAAATTGGTTGCGTGTGTGTCAGGCTTATGCTAAGTACAGACTTTAGACTATAGTCAATCGTAACAGCAATTAACGATCGTTCGGCCGACAATCCGGAAGAATTTTTATTAAACGATCATTAAATACAACGACGAACGAGCAATATCGGTAAGAGAAAAATATGCACTGAAAAATTGATAATATTGAACAATAATCATTTAACCACTTCACCACTGAGGGGTTTTACCCCCTGACCACCAGAGCAATTTTCACCTTTCAGCGCTCCTTCCATTCATTCGTCTATAACTTTATTATAACTTATCCCAATGAAATGAACTATATCTTGTTTTTTTCACCACCAATTAGGCTTTCTTTAGGTGGGACATTATGCCAAGAATTATTTTATTCTAAATGTGTTTTAATGGGGAAATAGGAAAAAATGTGGGAAAAAATTATTATTTTTCAGTTTTCGGCCATTATAGTTTTTAAATAAAGCATGCTACTGTAATTAAAACCCATGAAATGTATTAACCCATTTGTCCCAGTTATAAAACCATTTAAATTATGTCCCTATCACAATGTTTGGCGACAATATTTTATTTGGAAATAAAAGGTGCATTTTTTTCAGTTTTGCATCCATCCCTAATTACAAGCCCGCAGTTTATAAAGTAACAGTGTTATACCCTCTTGACATAAATATTTAAAAAGTTCAGTCCCTAAGGTAACTATTTATGCTTTTTTTTATTGTATTTTTTTTTTTTTTAATTACAAAAAAAAAATAAAAATTGGGGAGTGTGGGAGGTAATGAGTTAATTTATTGTGTAAATGTAATGTTTGTATATGTAAAATGCTTTTAGGGTGTAGTTTACTATTTGGCCACAAGATGGCCACAGAGTGTTTGTTTACATGCGACCTGTAACGCTTACAGGAAGCAGTAGGAGGCTGGGAGACTCACAATGATCTCGCTGTTTCTGAAAGAAGCAGCAGATCATTGCGGGGGCTTAGATCAACGAACGGGAATGGATTTTCCCGTTCATTGATCTCCGGGCGAGCGGGCGGCGGCGTGCACGAGCGGCGGGTGCGCGCGCACGAGCGGCGGGAGCGCGGACAGCGGCGGTAGCGCGGAAGGTACGGATTTCTCCGTCCCTGGTTTTTTAGGAGGGAAAAAAGGGGCGGAGAAATCCGTACGCGTGGGGGTAAAGTGGTTAAAAACAAAAGTTTGTATAGATGTAGTTAGATAACGATCGTTTGCACATGCGCAGAATCCATCACCAAACAAACTTTGAAGTCACTTTCGTATGTGCGCCCAATAATCGCTCATGATTGGTCGTTTGAACATAAAGTCAGTTGTTAAGGTTGTTCAATTAAAGGGAAACTTCAGCCTAAACATACTGTCATTAAGTTACATTAGTTATGTTAATTAAGATAGATAGGTAATATAATCTCTTACCTACCCTGTTTTAAAAGAACAGGCAAGTGTTTGTGATTTCATGGGGGCAGCCATCTTTTTGGGTGAAAGGAGGTGACAGGGAGCATGAGACACAGTTTCAACTGTCCTGTGTCCTGATCACCCCTCCTAGCTGCGCGCACTAGACTTCAAATATAAAATTAAAAATAAAAATAAAATAAAATTTGCACCAAAACATCAGAAAGCCCATCATGCTTTGCACAGCATCAGGGAAAAAATGCCCCGGCAGTTTTCTTCTATGCAGCTAAAAATGAAGCTTGGATAAGAAAAACAAAGTTCTGATGCTGTGAAACTGTTAGGCCCCATTCACACTAGAGCGTTTTGCCGTCCTCAGCAAAACGCTCAAATGCTAGCGCTTTTGAAAGCGCTAGTGTAATAAAATCCTTTGGGCCCGTTCTCACTTGGGCGATTTGCATTAATCGCCAGCGATTAACGCAAATCGCCAAATGCAAGCGCATAGCCTGCACCATTTTCAGGCAGTTTCCCGACGATTGCGTTTCGGTGCTATAGAAGCGCTAAACGCGATTGCAAAAAAAATCGCATTAAACGCAAAGTCTAGAGGTTCACTTTAAGAGGCCAGCATTTTAGTCTTCGAACGGTCATTCGTCTGCCACTTATCTGTTGTTACGAACGATAGTTGTCTAAAGCCTGTCCTTAGCATTAAGGTGATCAGGTTGGGACCTTTTAGGAGTACTGTTCTAAAGAAATCCCCAGATTGGGTGATAGAGTGTAGACAATCATTGTCTTATTGGCCATTTAGTTTTGTTAAAAACAACCAACACCTAATTTATACGAAAGAACAACTATAATATCCCAAACCAACAGCAGCAAGCATGTATGAGCATTTGATTTGTTCTTAAATTTAAATACAGTTATTAGGAATTATCATCATCTCACTATTCCTAGACCACAGTGTGGTTTATATTCTGCACACCAAATACTGGCAGGAGATCAGCCTTACGATACAACGTGAAGGTTTGTCCCATCTCGGCATCTCATCTGGGCATCTAGCCGTGAGTGCGGAGTGCAGCTTTAAGGACATCTGAAAATGTATAATATTGTTGTAGCGGAGCTGCTGGAAGATGCGTTATCGGATGACCCAGGAGACCGGCTGGGAGCCGCCATGTGGAACAGTCCCGCTGCAGGATGAAGGAACGTGTCTCACTGCCTAGTGAACCATTGTAAGCTGTTCTGCAGAACAAAATACTGACGCCGGGCCGCTAAATCTATTACATGCAATGGATTTCTTTTTTTAAGAACAATTCTACACTAGAGTGATTTAAACTGTCAGCTGGCGTATGGTGCTGACCCAGCCATCTTCCCTTCACCATCCTTGTCAGGCCGTTCCATCTTTGTCAACAAAGGCCGCGCATCAGGGCAGTCCACGGCGGGCGCAGAAGCAGAGGAAAGGTCTCGCGCACCATGAAATTGACAAATACAGCTCAACAACTTTTCTTTCTCAAAGCGAAGGAACTTTGTTTCGGCTGAGCTGTAAACAGAATGGAGAGGAAAAGTCTGAAGATCGCATCGGAGAATACTTGGTGTAATTTGCCTTCTTAAAGTGTAACTGTCAAGCATTAAATCAAAAAATAATTCTTTATTTTTATCTGGTAAACAAGTAATAAGGATGCTAACCAGGCAATCCAAAAGTTAAAATCACTATTACTTTTATTGTTGATAAATGATCATTCCCCAGTTTACCTGACTGTTATTTGGTACATTGCCGCACAAAGGAAGTTGCAGGGCATGCTGGGTTGTATTTTTTTGCTTCTTTACTTTGCTCTCAGATATAACTAATGCAGCCCAATTGGCTGAAGCCTCTTTCCCCCCTGTTTTTCCCTGCCACGCCTCTTTTCCTCTCTGGCCAATATTTCTCACGCTGAGACAAGGCACTTTCTATTGCAGAGCTGGGTGGGAGTGCCTGAAGACTGGTAGGAGGGTGGGCAATGCATACACAATCAGGCACAGGAGAGTAAGGGAGGAAATGACATCAGGATTGGCTTCAAGATAGAAACAGTTAAAATGGAGAATACTAAGAAGGATTTTCTTTTTTTTTTTTACACTAAAATCAAAACGTGGACAGTGCAATACATATGTTATGCAAGTAGAGCAAGTATTATCTACTTATACAGTATATGGTTGTTTTTTCTGAGATAGTATGGCTGACAGCTCCTCTTTAAAACAGAAGGAAACTTGCAATAATTCAGCTATAAGTGAACATTTGTGGTTACCCACAATGCACTACTACTGAATATGCAAATTATCCCTTTTCACCCCTGTAAGCCAGGCTCACATCCAGAACCGCTGGTGTATAGGAAGCCTATAGCTTTACATTTTACACAGCCACACCAACCTCACATGCAGACAGCCTGTTTGGGGCTTTTGGTCCTCATCAGTACATGGCAGGGATTGATATGGCTGTATGAGATAGGGCTTGGACCAGTACAACAAAGTAACCAAGCAGCTTGGGGTGACCCAAACCACTAGGAATGTTTAGGAGGGTTTTTTGGTTTCTTTTATCCCCATATACATTCCTAGTGGTTTGGTCCACCCTGAGCTGCTTGGCTACTCTGATATAATGGTCCAAGCCCTATCCCATACAGCAGCCATATCAATCCCTGCCATGTACTGATGAGGACCAAAAGTCTGAAACAGGCTGTCTACATGAGGGGTTGGTGTGGCTGTGTACAATATACAGCTTTAGGTTTGCTATACACACCAGCGGTTCTGGATGTGAGCCTGGCTTACAGGGGAAAAAGAGATAATTTGCATATTCAGTAGTGGTGCATTGTAGGTAACCACAAATGTTCACTTATAGCTGAATTATTGCAAATTTCCTTCTGTTTTAACCACTTGCCGACCAGGGCTGTATTGGCTGATCTGTGCTGCGTGGGCTCTCCAGCCCGCAGCACAGATCAGTATTATGCCAGGGCGATCAGACTTCCCCCCCCTTTTTTCCCCACTAGGGGGATGTCCTGCCGGGGGGGTCTGATCGCCGCTGGCCATCTGCGTTTTGCGGGGGGGCTCCTCAAAGCCCCCCTCCGCAGCCATTTCCGCCCTCTGCCTCCTTACCTCCCTCCCTCCCTCCCTCTCTCCGTAATGCGCAGGACGGAGTTCCGTCCTGCGCATTGAAGGATAGGCTTCCGCCTATCAGATGCCGGCGATCCCCGGCCAATCAGAGGCCGGGGATCGCCGATCTGCCCTATGGCGCTGCTGCGCAGCAGCGCCGTATGATGTAAACAGCAAGGATTTCTTCCCCGCGTGTTTACATTTTGCCGGCGAGCCGCGATCGGCGGCTCTCCGGCTGTTCACGGAGACACCCTCCGTGAACTGACGTGGAAAGGCCGCTCGATCGAGCGCCCGTTTCCATGGTAACCCGCAGACGACCAGTTTACGCCAATCGGCGTTAGCTGGTCGTCAAGAGGTTAAGAAAGCAAATTACACCAAGCATTGTTTTTTAGTAGGAGGGCTTTTCGGTCTCTTTTGTCCCCCTATACCAGTGATGGCTAACCTTGGCACTCCAGCTGTGGTGGAACTACATGTCCCATGAGGCATTGCAAGATAGCTCTAAGCATAACTCGAGGAGGCAGAGGCATGCTGGGATTTGTAGTTTTGTCACAGCTAGAGCGCCCAGGTTAGCCATCACTGCCCTATACATTCCTAGTGGTTTGGGTCACCCCGAGCTGCTTGGTTACTTTATCGGAGAATACAAAATGCTTTCCTATATTGAAAGTGAAATGTGACCCCCACAAAGGGCGCGTACACACATCCAATTTTGATTGACCAATGATTGTCCAATTTCACCGCCTTCGTGTATTATGAGAGCCAACAGATTGTGAATACCGTGAACAGATTAGGTAGGAAACTCTCATACTACTTGAAAGTGGTAAAATTGGCCAAACAAAAGGGGAAAGAGGGGAAGGGGTGAGGACATTTGGGGCCCCTTCAAAGTTTTCCTGGGGGGGGGGGGCATTAAGTGTAGTTAACCCCACTTGAGCTGGGGGTCCCTTCTGAAACTTGCACTGGGGCCCCAAGCTCCTCAGCTTCACCACTGTTGTACAGGGCGGGTTGTACAATAGGGCTGCACATGGAGGGCTGCATAGGGTAGCACATGGAAATAAGGGTTTCACATGGGAGGCCGTACATGGATGTAGAGGGTACACATGAAGGAAGGGGCGGGGTGCTCATGTAGGAGGGGCTGCACATGGTAGAGGGGGGCTGCTGCACATGGATGCAGAATGTACATATGGGTGGCTGTACATGGATGTAGAGGGTACACATGAAGGAAGGGGCGGGGTGCTCATGTAGGAGGGGCTGCACATGGTAGAGGGGAGCTGCTGCACATGGATGCAGAATGTACATATGGGAGGCTGTACATGGATGTAGAGGGTACACATGAAGGAAGGGGCGGGGTGCTCATGCAGGAGGGGCTGCACATGGTAGAGGGGGCCTGCTGCACATGGATGCAGAAGGTACATATGGGGGGTTGTACATGAATGTAGAGGGTACACATGAAGGAAGGGGCGGGGTGCTCATGTAGGAGGGGCTGCACATGGTAGAGGGGAGCTGCTGCACATGGATGCAGAAGGTACATATGGGGGGTTGTACATGGAAGATGGGGCATTGCACATGACTGAGGGGGGCTGCTGCACATGGCTGAGGGGGGCTGCAGCACATGGATGTTGTACTGGGACCTGTGCGCAGGGGATACACGTGTAAACAGCATAGTTCGGGTTGCTGGTAGTCGTTACTTTACTGTTGCGAGTCAACTAGATAATTGGATAAATCACATTTTGGCTCAGCGGCTAACACTTTAAATCTGTGGTCATTTAAAATGATTTATGTTTGAAGTAGAAAATGACACGTATTAGTAGGAGAATAATTGCTCTCCGTAGGTTGCAAATTAAATAATGAAAGATGACAAGACAAATACCTCGCCATTATTAACTTCGTAGCGCGGCGGCGCTGCTTAATATGGCGAGCGTCTCGTCCGCTGACATGTGCTGCCTTTCTGATTAATCCTTTGCAAGGAGCTTAGCCAGGTCCGCGGGAGGGAGCGCGGCAGCCAGACCGCCGTATCTGCTAAAAAATCCCTTTCAAGTATCGGACGCCGCGTCATGGAGTGACAGCCGAGTGACAGCTGCCTGCTGTCCCCTCACACCTCTGCCTGCTGTCATCACTCAGCTATTACAGCAGAACTTCCACTTCTGAGGGTACACATAGGACCCCCATCACCCATTGTCCCCAAAGGAGCTGACACTCTAATGTCTACCGCACACATGGATATACCCCCTGCAGGGCAACATCTGGATAGAGGGAAACTGCATCAAAACTAGTTTAAAATCTCCAATAGTGGAACAAACAGCATGTGAAATAGTTCAAATATTTTGTTCTTAAAGAGGAACTCCAGCCTAAACAAACATACTGTCATTAAGTTACATTAGTTATGTTTAATAAAATAGATAGGTGATATAATCTCTTACCCACCCTGTTTTAAAAGAACAGGCAAATGTTTGATTTCGTGAGGGCAGCCATCTTTTTGGTTGGAAGGAGGTGACAGGGAGCATGAGACACAGTTCCCAACTGTCCTGTGTGCTGATCACCCCTCTCAGTTGCTAGGCAATGTGAATAACAACATAGGAAATCCCATCATGCTTTGCACAGCATCAGGGAAAAAAAGCCCGGGCAGTTTTCTTTGATGGGTGGAGCTTAGCAAAAATGCAACAAAAAATGATGCTTTGGTAAGAAAAACAAAGTTCTGATGCTGTGAAACGGTTAAAGAAACACCAAGCCTTTTCAGTGCTGCTGAGTAGATTTTTAGTCCAGAGGTTCACTTTAAAGGGGCGATATACAGGCTGGGAACGCAAAGAATCACTCGCGTTCCCATGCCTGTCGGCCGGTGACAGCCGAACCGGAAGTGTTCGCCGGCAGGTCCTGGAGCGTCAGAGCGGGGCTGCGAGGGCACCGATCGGCTGCTGGGGGCTGAGGGGAGCCCCAGGTGAGTAAATCTCATTTTTTATAGTTGACTTAAGTTTCCCTTTAATCACTTGACGACCGCATTGTTAAACCCCCCTAAAGACCAGGCTCTTTTTGGCTGCACTGGGCTGTGCAGGCCTTTCAGCCTCCTGCACAGCCCAGCTAAGGAGCATGGCGATCCTGCTGCCACTTTTATTTTTCTTTGCCTCATAGAGGCTCTCTCTCTCTCTCGCTCCCTCCCCCTCCCTCTCCTTCCTCCCTCCCCTCCGCCCACAGGATTGAACAGGACGGCGATCCGTCCTGTTCCGCCTCTCATAGGCATCAGCCTATGAGAGGACTGCGCTCCCTGGCCAATCAGAGGACGGGGATCGCCGATCTCGTACAGCGCTGCCGGAGACTGCAGCGCTGTACAGTTGTAAACAAAGGGGATTTCTTTCCTCTTTCGTTTACAAACAGCCTGCTAGCCACGATCGGCAGCTAGCAGGCTAATCACGGAACTCCGCACCGTGAACTGGCAGGGAACGATCACGCATGTGCGCGGCCGTTCTCTGGGAAACTGCAGCTCCAGGACTTGATGCCAATTGGCGTAAGGCGGTCCTAGGGCTGCCGCCATGGTCGTTATGTAGTTAAAGGAATCATCAGCCAAATTTAGCTAAAATCTGATTTACTTACCTGGGGCTTTCTCCAGCCCCTCGCAGCTGTCTGTCCCACGCTGACAGTTTCGTTCGTAGCCGCGGGGTCCCCGCACGGTTCAGAGGACAACCTCGAGGTCATCCGTGCCCCTGCGTGACGCGCCACTGTCAGTCAATCCCACGTTGTCCACGGCGTACCGCGCAGGTGAAGTAGTTCTGCAAATAAGTGTAAATGAGCAGTTACTCACCCTGCTCTCGACATTCCACTGACAGGATTTTCCTTCAGTCAGGGGTACCTCTGGTTACTTAATACTGAGGTTCCTCTGCCTACCTAATACATAGCTCCCAACTGTCCCTCTTTTGGAGCCCCGCGCCTCTGTCCCTCTTTCCTCCTCATTTGTCCCTCTTTCAGGACTTTGTCCCGCTTTCTATGCGACGGGCTGGTCAGGGGTGTGGCAGGGGCGTGGCTTAAGTGTCCCTCTTTCTCATCTCAAAAAGTTGGGAGGTATGCTAATACTTGGGGCCACCTCTAGCTACTTAATACTGAGGGATACCTTTGGCTACCTAATGCTAAGAGACACCTGTAGCTGCCTATGACGGGTAAGGGAGAAGTTACAGCTGGGACAGCCAGAACACTTGCTGTGCGGTTCGGTGGGGGTTTGTAGGTTCCTGGAGAGAGAAGTCCAGGGGCGTAGCAAAAGGGGTTGCAGAGGTAGCAACCACATCGGGGCCCTTGGGCCAGAGGGGCCCCGAAGGGCCCTCTCTCAACTACAGTATAAGCTCTCTATTGGTCCTGTGCTCAAAATAATCACTTCTATAGATGCTTTGAATAGTGGTAATCATTAACAAGCTGTACCCCATCCCCTTCTTGCACTTCTGACAAGGTTCCTGAAATACTAAAGGAAAGTTTCTTCTTAACTTTCCAGTATAGACTCCGTGTAAAAAAGGGCGAATACCTGACTTTGTAGCCTTATTCTTTAATATTGTATTTCTCTATTTAGCTGGAGTTGCCCTTTAAGCAGATAATTAATTTATTTGTAAGTATAAAAGCAAAGTAAATGCCAATCAGGGTGGTGATATCTTCTTTATGGCGGCCATCCGTCATGTTTATTGGGGAGCGGCGCTGGACACGTGTAATGGCGCGCCTTGTTTTGCAGTTTACGTCCCCGGTGTTGTGGCGGTGATAAATGGCGCTGGGAAAGGGCACCGCTTGGCTTTCTGTGCTGGAAATGTCTTCGGCAAAGGGTAGAATATTTCCTCAGTCTGTTCAGCCGCCATCTATCACAATTCACCCTAAACGATAACAGAGAGGGAGACGGAGCGAGTCTGTTCCTAGTAATAAAAACGCCACGTCGTAAACAAGAATTATTTCTGCTGGGAGAAAAAGTCACATCTGAAACACTCATGACAACCAGAAGTGATCCTCAACTATCTGCATCTATCTATCTATCTATCTATCTATCTATCTATCTATCTATCTATCTATCTATCTATCTATCTATCTATCTATCTATCTATCTGTCTGTCTGTCTGTCTGTCTGTCTGTCTGTCTGTCTGTCTGTCTGTCTGTCTGTCTGTCTGTCTGTCTGTCTGTCTGTCTGTCTAGGGCCGGTTCTATCTATCTATCTATCTATCTATCTATCTATCTATCTATCTATCTATCTATCTATCTATCTATCTGTCTGTCTGTCTGTCTATCTAGGGCCGGTTCTATCTATCTATCTATCTATCTATCTATCTATCTATCTATCTATCTGTCTGTCTGTCTGTCTGTCTATCTAGGGCCGGTTCTATCTATCTGTCTGTCCGTCCGTCCGTCCGTCCTTCCGTCCGTCCGTCCGTCTAGGGCCGGTTCTATCTATCTATCTATCTATCTATCTATCTATCTATCTATCTATCTATCTATCTATCCAGGGCCCGTTCTAGACTTTTTGCTGCCCGAGGCAAACTTGTGAGGAACCCAATTGGCAATGATCGCACAGCACCCGACAACTTGCACGGCACGTTATACAGTAGCTACTGTGCGACTTTTGTTGTGTAATACTTTATGCCATGTAATATTTATGCTCAATGTAATGTTCTCAGTCAGCAAGAGAGCATATGCAACAACCTGAGACATGACATGCTGCAGCTCAACACAATGTCAGAAAGTAGTCGCTGGCACCATCTATTTATCAGCTCTTTTATTGGTTAAAAAGACACATGACAGTTAACAGCGACGTTTCGGAGAACCTCCTTTCTCAAGCTCTATCAGTGTCTGCAATAAACAACCTATAATCACTTCTTTTTATATCTAGCTGGATGGAGAGCCAGCCAATCACATGTCACTGCCACCTTGTGGCGACCAATCCCCGTCCGTCTTACCATGCGGACTTGATGGGGAACTTGTTTCCAAAAAAGCGGACATGCGTACAAGCGGACGCGTCATCCCATGCGGCGGGGCGGGAGCAAGCCCGACACCAAATGTAACGCCGTCCAATGGGCGTGAGGTAGACGGTGTCAACACCCATCCGTCACGCCTACCATCTGGCGGACCAGATGGGGAACTGCCTCACGGAAGGCCGCTAACGCGGCCGCCCACTGAGCAACCACGCGAGCATAGATGTAACCACTAACGTGGGCTGTCAGCGCACACATCGGCATCCAGGAACGCCCCCCGCCCCGCCGCATGGCAACAGAGCACACCACAGCCATAGTAACCCACGGAAACCAACAATTTAGATCACAAGCAGGGACAACAATATCCACACAAGTCTAGGTCATTCCAACCAAGTGTACTTGATACTATAAGGGTTGAGCAATGTTAAAATAACTTACATAAGTGGTGTCATATCATATTCTCTATTCAGTCCCCTAGGGGACAAAGTGTCCAATAATCGTATCCATTTGGACTCACAATATAGCAGTTTTTTGAGTCTGTCACCTCCCCGTCTAAGTGGTTTAATCTGTTCTAGAATTTGAAACCTCAGTTGATTGACAGAATGTTTAGCCTGTGTAAAGTGTGACGGGACAGCTAGTTCTAATGCTGGCTTTCTAATTGTACTTTTGTGTGCTGAAATTCTGTCTTTCACTCTTTGTGTGGTCTGTCCAATATAGAGCAGACCACAGGGACATTTTAAGGCATATACTGCATATCTAGTATTACAGTCATAACAACCATTGATAAAGAATTTTCTACCACTATGGGGGTGGGTGATATAGCTGCCTCTAATTACACTATTGCAATGTACACATCCCAAACAGGGATACGTCCCACTAGGTCTGGTGGATCTATAAGTACTTTTTTTAGAAGGGCTCAAATCTGCATGTACTAACTTGTCTTTTAATGTAGGTGCTCTCCTATAGGACATAAGTGGGAAGCTCTGAAACTCATCAATGTGAGGGAAATTGTCCCTCAACAGATGCCAATTATTACGTATTACTTTTGCTATATCTTCACTCACTACATTAAATTGGCTAACAAATGGAATCCTTTTGTTTTGTCCTCTCCTACGATTTGTCCTATCTGTTCTGTCGTCCCTATCAATCTGCTGTCTTGCCCTCTCCAGTAATGGTCTCGGATATCGTCTCTTAGTAAATTTAAGTTGCATCTCATCTAGCCTCTCATGGCACATGTTGACATCGTTAACTATACGTTTAACCCTCTGAAATTGGCTTCCCGGGATAGATAGCTTAGTACCCGGGGGATGGAAACTATCATAGATCAAAGTTGAGTTCATGTCAGTTGGTTTTACATAAATGTCGGTATCAAGTCTACCCTCTCTGAGTCTCACCAACACATCCAAATAGCTAACTTCAAATACATCATCATGAACTGTCAATCTAATGCTGGGGCACTGTGTCTCCATCTGTGCCACAAATTCTAATAGACTCGAACGTGGCCCCACCCACACACAAAAAATATCGTCAATATAACGCATCCAACATTTTGCATGTTATGAAACATGCAAAATGTTGGATGCGTTATATTGACGATATTTTTTGTGTGTGGGTGGGGCCACGTTCGAGTCTATTAGAATTTGTGGCACAGATGGAGACACAGTGCCCCAGCATTAGATTGACAGTTCATGATGATGTATTTGAAGTTAGCTATTTGGATGTGTTGGTGAGACTCAGAGAGGGTAGACTTGATACCGACATTTATGTAAAACCAACTGACATGAACTCAACTTTGATCTATGATAGTTTCCATCCCCCGGGTACTAAGCTATCTATCCCGGGAAGCCAATTTCAGAGGGTTAAACGTATAGTTAACGATGTCAACATGTGCCATGAGAGGCTAGATGAGATGCAACTTAAATTTACTAAGAGACGATATCTGAGACCATTACTGGAGAGGGCAAGACAGCAGATTGATAGGGACGACAGAACAGATAGGACAAATCGTAGGAGAGGACAAAACAAAAGGATTCCATTTGTTAGCCAATTTAATGTAGTGAGTGAAGATATAGCAAAAGTAATACGTAATAATTGGCATCTGTTGAGGGACAATTTCCCTCACATTGATGAGTTTCAGAGCTTCCCACTTATGTCCTATAGGAGAGCACCTACATTAAAAGACAAGTTAGTACATGCAGATTTGGGCCCTTCTAAAAAAAGTACTTATAGATCCACCAGACCTAGTGGGACGTATCCCTGTTTGGGATGTGTACATTGCAATAGTGTAATTAGAGGCAGCTATATCACCCACCCCCATAGTGGTAGAAAATTCTTTATCAATGGTTGTTATGACTGTAATACTAGATATGCAGTATATGCCTTAAAATGTCCCTGTGGTCTGCTCTATATTGGACAGACCACACAAAGAGTGAAAGACAGAATTTCAGCACACAAAAGTACAATTAGAAAGCCAGCATTAGAACTAGCTGTCCCGTCACACTTTACACAGGCTAAACATTCTGTCAATCAACTGAGGTTTCAAATTCTAGAACAGATTAAACCACTTAGACGGGGAGGTGACAGACTCAAAAAACTGCTATATTGTGAGTCCAAATGGATACGATTATTGGACACTTTGTCCCCTAGGGGACTGAATAGAGAATATGATATGACACCACTTATGTAAGTTATTTTAACATTGCTCAACCCTTATAGTATCAAGTACACTTGGTTGGAATGACCTAGACTTGTGTGGATATTGTTGTCCCTGCTTGTGATCTAAATTGTTGGTTTCCGTGGGTTGCTATGGCTGTGGTGTGCTCTGTTGCCATGCGGCGGGGCGGGGGGCGTTCCTGGATGCCGATGTGTGCGCTGACAGCCCACGTTAGTGGTTACATCTATGCTCGCGTGGTTGCTCAGTGGGCGGCCGCGTTAGCGGCCTTCCGTGAGGCAGTTCCCCATCTGGTCCGCCAGATGGTAGGCGTGACGGATGGGTGTTGACACCGTCTACCTCACGCCCATTGGACGGCGTTACATTTGGTGTCGGGCTTGCTCCCGCCCCGCCGCATGGGATGACGCGTCCGCTTGTACGCATGTCCGCTTTTTTGGAAACAAGTTCCCCATCAAGTCCGCATGGTAAGACGGACGGGGATTGGTCGCCACAAGGTGGCAGTGACATGTGATTGGCTGGCTCTCCATCCAGCTAGATATAAAAGGAAGTGATTATAGGTTGTTTATTGCAGACACTGATAGAGCTTGAGAAAGGAGGTTCTCCGAAACGTCGCTGTTAACTGTCATGTGTCTTTTTAACCAATAAAAGAGCTGATAAATAGATGGTGCCGGCGACTACTTTCTGACATGACTTTGGAGATAGAAGCGCTGGATCTCCACTAGCCTTGGCACATCGAATGTGAAGAGTACTGGGGTGCTGTCTACATACAGTTGTTGCAGCTCAACACAATGACACACTGGCTGGCTGCAGGTCAAACTGCACACTCTCGCCCAGTTGGCCATCCTCCATTCCTCCTCCATCAGGACAGCAGTGCCACCTCCTCCCTTCTGCTGTGCAAGTCAAATTAGACACTGCTGCTCTCCTGCCCCCCCCCCCACCCCTCCTCACTCACTGTCAGACTCCTCACACAGTACAACACGCTGCTTTTCCCCAATGCTGCTCTCCTGCCTCCCCCCTCCCCACTCAATGTCAGACTCCTCACACAGCACAACAAGCTGTTCCCCAATGCTGCTCTCCTGCCTCCCCCTTCCTCACTCACTGTCAGACTCCTTACACAGTACAACACGCTGATTTTCCCCAATGATGCTCTCCTGCCTACCCCCTTTCCTCACTCACTGTCAGACTCCTCACACAGCACAACAAGCTGCTTTTCCCCAATGATGACCTCTTCACCTCGCTCTCCTGTCACCGCCTACTCTGACTGCATGCAGGGCCGGTTTAAACAACAATGGGGCCCCAGGGCAAAATAAACCTCTGGAACAAAAACAGATATCCCGGAACAAAAATTATTAAAAAATTAAAAAAATTAAGGGACCTTTTTTGCAGCTGGTATAGTCAGGGTGTGAAGCCCCAATCGGTCGGAGCTTTACATTCTGGCTATCCCAGCCTGCATGGGGGCCAAGGGGTTAAAAAGTTTCAGGAGAGGGGACCCCACATAATTAAAAAAAACCCCACACTCTAAACATAAATAAAAAAAAAATTGGGAAAATAGGAAAAAATGCCAGGGATCTTCATACAGCCATATTGCGGCTGTATAGCGATCCCTGGCCAAAGCGCTGCGCTGCGTATGGACCCCCTGGAAACCACGTCAGGAAATTTATTGCTCTTTCTTTTGATACATGTAAAACTACACTACCGTTAGGTGTGCTACTAAAAGTGACATTTACAGCATTACTTTTTTCCTTTGAAAATGTAAAATCGATTTTCTCAAAAACTATAAGGTCTTTTTGAAAAAATATTTTTTTCTCTTATTCCCAATGATCTCCTTAACATATTCTGCAAATTTAGGGTTTCTAGCATTTAAGGTGGATTTGCTATTAACCATTAAAGTCGGCAGGTTTTTAAATGTGTAAAACTATAAGGTCTTTTTGAAAAGAATGTTTTTCCTCTTGTAGCTACTGGGGGCCCCTACAGGCTCTGGGGCCCTGGGGCAATTGCCTCCTTTGCCTCTATGGTAGCGCCGGCCCTGACTGCATGCTGTTAGTGTAAACACAGTACAAACATGCCGCCCCTGTAATCTCTGCGCCTGATGCAAATGTTTCACCTTGCTTCATGAGAGAACCAGTCCTGTATCTATCTATTATTCTATCCATCCACCCATTATTATTAATATTATTGTTATTGATTTATAAAGCGCCAACATATTCTGTGGTGCTGTACAAAGTAAGAAACAAACATGGGGTACAAAATAATACAATGGTATACACCAATATACAAAAATACAGAGTTAGTACAAAATACAGAATTTGTAATTACAGTGCCAGCATGAAAAACTCCAAGACACAAAAGGGTGAGAGAGCCCTGCCCTTGTGAGCTAACAATCCAAATGAATAGGGAGTAAACAAGAGGTAGAGTAGTATACAATATTCATACCTAGAGGCAGTGTGGTTTAGGTTATCTGGTAGGAATGCAACTTGGCCAGAGGTCAACAGGTGAACTGGCCTAGGGTAGAGAGTATGCTTGATGGTAAACGTGAGTTTTGAGGGTATGAGCAAAGATATCGAAGGTTGGAGAGTGACAGATGTGTTGGGGCAGTCTGGCAGAGAATTCCAGAGGAGAGGTGAGGTACGTGAGAAGTCTTGTATATGTGAATGCGAGGAGGCGATTCTAGAACAGAAGATCGTGTGCAGATCTAAGATTGCGATTGGGTTTGTATCTGGAGATTAGTGAGGAAATGTACCGGGGAGAGAGATTGTGGAGAGCTGAGTAGGTTAGGGTTAGGAGTTTGAACTGGATCCTCTGGTTAATTGGCAGCCAGTGAAGAGCTTGGCAGAAAGGAGCAGCAGAGGAAGAGCGAGAAGAGAGATGAATGAGACGAGCAGCTGAGATCAGTACAGATTGGAGCGGGGCCAGTCTGTTAGTTGGTAGAGAGGAGCAGCAGAGGAAGAGCGAGAAGAGAGATGAATGAGACAAGCAGCTGAGTACAGTACAGATTGGAGCGGGGCCAGTCTGTTAGTTGGTAGAGAGGAGCAGCAGAGGAAGAGCGAGAAGAGAGATGAATGAGACGAGCAGCTGAGATCAGTACAGATTGGAGCGGGGCCAGTCTGTTAGTTGGTAGAGAGGAGCAGCAGAGGAAGAGCGAGAAGAGAGATGAATGAGAGGAGCAGCTGAGCTCAGTACAGATTGGAGCGGGGCCAGTCTGTTAGTTGGTAGAGAGGAGAAGCAGAGGAAGAGTGAGAAGAGAGATGAATGAGAGGAGCAGCTGAGATCAGTACAGATTGGAGCGGGGCCAGTCTGTTAGTTGGTAGAGAGGAGAAGCAGAGGAAGAGCGAGAAGAGAGATGAATGAGAGGAGCAGCTGAGGTCAGTACAGATTGGAGCGGTGCCAGTCTGTTAGTTGGTAGAGAGGAGCAGCAGAGGAAGAGCGAGAAGAGAGATGAATGAGACGAGCAGCTGAGATCAGTACAGATTGGAGCGGGGCCAGTCTGTTAGTTGGTAGAGAGGAGCAGCAGAGGAAGAGCGAGAAGAGAGATGAAAGAGACGAGTTCAGTACAGATTGGAGCGGGGCCAGTCTGTTAGTTGGTAGTCCACTAAGTAGTATGTTACAATACTAAAAATAAGTCAATAGTTCCCCAAAAATATATGTAACCACCATTTTTTCTTTTTACTTGGCCTGGGTGCCTTTACCTAACTGTATAGTATTGTGGGAAGTTTGCTTTTGCTACAGTAATAACCTTATCTTAGAATGCAACAGTATGTAAATAACAAAAAGCTTCCTCTTCCGGATAAGATAACGACACTTTGAAGTGTTTACACAGTGATGTAAGCCTGTTGTCTAGGTGATCCTTGCTGTGTGTGTGTGTGTGTGTGTGTGTGTGTGTGTGTGTGTGTGTGTGTGTGTGAGTGGGGGGTGGGGGCAGTAAATGGTGACAGTAAAGGGAAAATCAACACTAAGCTAGGTAGCAAAAAAATAAAATAAACATAAAAGGGCAGAAGTGAGGTCACTTTTCACATCACAAACAAACAGTAAAGATGGAAACCAGCAGAAATATTGTCTTTTCATATCACATTTCTCCTAAATGTGAAGGTGAATACTAAACTAAAATACTAAACTAAAATACTACTCCAAAAGATCTGGTATGAATTTTTTTCTATGATCCTTTCTATACATATGAAGTGAATATTAAACAACAGGATAGGCAAGCAAAATAAGTAATTTCTTATTGTTTGATTTTTTTTAAAGTTTAATATGGAGTTTTAGCTTACTTTAAAGGGAATGGAGTATTTTAAAGCATTCTACTTATTATTAAAGTGGACCCAAATTAAAAATACAAGATTTCAGAAATAAAATCTATTTTCTAAATTATAATAATAAATAGCAGCCTTTTTTCAGCTGCATTATGACAAATATAAAATATTTTACATTTATCGGAGGAACCCCTCCCTTCCTTTCATATTGCCGGGACAGAATCCAGCAGACTGGTGGAGTAGGAGGTGTCCGGCAATGGAGGAATTGCTAATGGCTGCCCCCAGTATAACCCTAGCTATGAAAAGAGAAGGGTGAAAAGCATGCACTGAAATGCTTTAGGCTTGAAGGAGTGTTTATTTATCTTTGTATGTGTCAGAGTGGTGCAACTAAATATTTTTAATTAAAAAAAATGTTTGGTTTGGGTCCACTTTAAGTATTATTAGGAATATGATGGCAGTGGAATATTTTTTTTGTATTCAGAAGAGGAAGATCATTTTTGAAAGCTATAGTAAAGGATCCACTAGCTGGTGGTATATAGACCACTAGCTGACCCGCGTCGTAGCATACGCCGCATCTTCGATCTATCTAATAGAGTACGTGCCTCAACCTTGAAGCAAGAAGAATAAAGGTGGGTACACACATCAGATAAAAGTCTTTGGAAAATCAAAGATCACAGACCAATTTTACCCCCTTCCGTGTAGTATGAGAGCCATACCTACACAGTCTATTCTATTGAGCTGAACTCCCCATCAGACAGAAATCTTACCCCCTTCCATGTAGTATGAGAGCCATACCTACACAGTCTATTCTATTGAGCTGAACTCCCCATCAGACAGAAATCTTTGCAAGATGCTGTACACAGAGATACTGTACACATGCAACAGATCAGTATCTGCAAAAGATCTGTTCCTGCAAAAGATCAGTACCTACAAAATACATTCATAGTCTATATCTGCAGATCTCATACACACCTTGTTTAACGGACTTCATCTGCAGATCAGATCCACCAGGATGGATCTTTGGATCTGCAGATGATTGTCTGATCTGCAGATGAATATCCGTCAAACAAGGTGTGCATTATGCTGGGCATACATGGTATGTTTTCTACCGTGTAATAGAGCCGCTGGCTCGATTCCCACTCGTCCCCGTGGGCGCCCGGATCGATTCCCGCTCGTCCCCGCGACCGCTTTCTTATTTTCCACTCGTTTCTGCTTTTGTCCTGCCCGCCGGTATCAAGCGCAGCAGAATCGATCCGGCAGGGTATCGGACACGGCTCGATTACATGGTAGAAAACATACCGTGTATGCCCAGCATGAGATCTGCAGATATCATAGACTATAAATGCATTTTGCAGAAACTGATTTTTTTGCAGGAACAGATCTTTTGCAGATACTGATCTGTTGCATGTGTACAGCATCTGTGTGTGCAGCATCTTGCAAAAAAATTTATCTGATGGGGAGTTCAGCTCAATAGAATAAACTGTGTAGGTATGGCTCTCATACTACATGGAAGGGGATAACATTGGTCTGTGATCTTTCATTTTCCAAAGACTTTTATCTGATGTGTGTACCCACCTTTAGGCTTTCCATTAGAAAATGTATGCGTGCTCAAACACCAAGTTTAACCCTAGCAAGTCTGGCTTTCCAAATCTGGCCTAATTGGCTATTCATGAGGCAATGCTCATGCAAATACGCATTTGCTTTCGCATGCCAAACTATGCAGGGTCAAAAAACTAATACCACAAAGCGGTCCCCCTGCGGGAATTAGTTCATGCCACATTAGCACTATCCAGGAGCGCCACTGGGAGGCTTTCCAATACCCCCTGTTCTGCTTCATGCGCCCTAACTTGGGCCCCCCACATGAGAAAGGAGTGAAGCATGGGTCACCCCGAGCTTTAGAGCTCAGGGCTGGCTCACGTACAACACTCCGGGGGGGGGGGGGGGGGGGGGGGGGGGACAGGCGCAGACAACTCACTGCAGGGCTCACACCACTGGAGCAAGCCATTCACAACCTGCCTCCAAAGGATACAACTGCAAAAAATGCTTTCCATGCTCAAACACCAAGTTTAACTCTAGCAAGTCTGGCTTTCCAAATCTGGCCTAATTTGTTATTCATGAGGCAATGCTCATGCGAATATGCATTTGCTTTTGCATGCCAAACTATGCAGGGTCAAAAAACCAATACTGCAAAGCGGTCGCCCTGCGGGAATAAGTTCATGCTACATTAGCACTATCCAGGAGCACCACGGGGAGGATTCCCAATGCCACTCTTTTTATACAACCAGGGGGGACCGCAGGGTCCCAGGCTCTCTCACTGCCTGGGAACCACAGCAGCACCCCAGAGGGGGAGGCTGGGTGGCGCAGCCGACCCCCCTAAGCGTGGCCAGCACCAGGGAAAGCCGTCCGCACCCACCTCCCAATATTAAAAACAGGCACTTACCTTAACGTCCATTGCGTTCTGCTACATGCGCATTAATTTTCTCATGGAAAGCATTTTTTGCAGTTGTAACCTTTGGAGGCAGGTGGTGGATGGCTTGCTCCGGTGTTGTGAACCCTGGAGTTAGTTGTCTGCGCTTGTCCTCCCCCCCCCCCCCCCCCGGAGTGTTGTATGTGAGCCAGCCCTGAGCTATAAAGCTTGGGGTGACCCATGCTTCACTCCTTTCTCATGTGGTGCCCCCAAGTTAATGCGCATGTAGCAGAACGCAATGGACGTTAAGGTAAGTGCCTGTTTTTAATATTGGGAGGTGGGTGCGGACGGCTCTCCCCGGCGCTGGCCACACTTGGGGGGGTTGTCTGCGCCACAAAGCCTCCCCCTCCGGGGTGCTGCTGTGGTTCCCAGGCAGTGAGTGCCTGAGACCCCGCGGTCCCCCGGTTGTATAAAAAGGGGGCATTGGGAATCCTCCCTGTGGCGCTCCTGGATAGTGCTAATGTAGCATGTAGCAGTGTTGCTTGCGAATTTTCACCTAAGTCATTTTCGTATAGAAAATCCAGTTTTCGGCGAATTTTCACGCAAATCTTCAGAAATATTTGCGTTTTCGAAAATTCATTGTATGCAGATGCTTATGCCCTTATGCAGAAAAATGTCCACAATAATCCGCATGGAAATTCAGTCTATGCAGACGTTTATACGGAAAAATGTCCGCAATAATGCGCAAGAAACTTCTCTGAATGCAGACGCTAATGCCCTTATGCGGAAAATGTCCGCAATAATACGCAAGTAACGCGAAAATGACTGGCATGAGGCGAAAATTAACGCGAAAAAATTAGATGGAAAATTTGCCTGTCAAAACGAAATTAGGCGAACATTCTGTAAAAATTTTCGCTCATCACTGGCATGCAGCAGGGCGACCGCTTTATTGGTTTTTTGACCCTGCATATAGTTTGGAATGCAAAAGCAAATTTGCGTGAGCATTGCCTCATGAATAGCCAATTAGGCCAGATTTGCAAAGCCAGACTTGCTAGGGTAGGCCTCTTTTCCACGGACAGTTGATAGGCAGTAAAATGCCTCTCAAACTCTTACAACTGCTCACTACTGCCTGGTAACAGCTTGCTGCTGCCTGGTAACAGCTTGCTGCTGCCTGGTAACAGCTTGCTGCTGCCTGGTAACTGCTTACTGCTGCCTGGTAACTGCTTACTGCTGCCTGGTAACTGCTTACTGCTGCCTGGTATCTGCTCACTGCTGCCTGGTAACTGCTTGCTGAGCACACAGCTCAACAGTCCGTGGAAAAGAGGCCTTAAACTTGGTGTTTGATCACGCATAAATTTTCTCATGCAAAGTACTTCTTCTTCTTGCTCGAAGGTTGAGGCACTTACTCTATTATATATATATAGATATTTTGTACATTTAGGTTTATTACAATTTTTCAAGTTCTCAGGGCTAGCAGAAATGAATAGAGCTTAAAGAGGAACTTCAGCCTAAACAAACATACTGTCATCAAGTTAAATTAGTTATGTTAATTAGAATAGATAGGTAATATAATCTCTTACCCACCTTGTTTTAAAAGAACAGGCAAATGTTTGTGATTCATGGGGGCTGCCATCTTTGTTATGGGGGCAGCCATCTTTTTGGTTGAAAGGAGGTGACAAGGAGCAGGAGACACAGTTCCAACTGTCTTGTGTCCTGATTACCCCTCCCAGCTGCACACTCTAGGCTTTAAATGTCAAATTCAAAATGCAAAAAAAAAAAACAAATTGCACCAAAACAGCAGAACGAGAACAACAACATCAGAAATCCCATCATGCTTTGCACAGCATAAGGGAAAAAAAGCCCGGGCAGTTTTCTTCTGTGCAGCTAAAAATGAGGCTTGTATAAGAGAAACAAAGTTCTGATGCTGTGAAACTGTTAAAGAAACACCAGGCCTTTTCAGTGCTGCTGAGTAGATTTTTAGTCCGGAGGTTCACTTTAAGGTGGTTCCAATTAGCCCAATTCTTATTATTTTCTTTATTTTTACTCTTCTATTTTCTGGAATCATTTGTTAAGATGGAGTACATACAGATATAGCAAACAATTTTATATGGCCAATTAGTTTTTGAGTTTGTATGTTTTTTTGTTATGCGTATGTATAATAGTGTATGTATTAAAATAGCACCTATTGTCTTAATTGTATAGCTACTTTATGAAGTGGGTACCCTCAGAGAAATGCATTGTTTATTTTTAGTATCTTTCCATTAAAATCTATTACCATGAAGATGCGCGGCATTGTTGTGTTTTTATTTTGGAAGTTATTCAGTTTCTTACAGTATTTATGCATTTTACAATTTTGTATTACTTTTGATCGCCTCCGGCTTTTCTGCATTTGTGTACGAGAACAATAGCGAGAGTTTTGCCGACAGTCTCCAGGATTCTTCAGATAGTCAGACCTTTATGGAACATTTGATATCCGGGCTAAACAGCCAATGTTTAGGTCTCCCCCATAGATAAGATTGGTGGTTACCAACAGGGCCGGCCCGCCCATGAGGCGGGGTGAAACATTTGCCTCAGGCGGCACTTCTGGGGGGGGTGGCACCCGCCCGTCCGTGGGTGTGAGGGGCCGCCCAAGCTGGAGGGGATAGCGGGCAGGAAGGGGGTATTGGGCCTAGCGGCGAGGAGGGGGGTCGGACCCCCCCTTCCCTCGCCTGGTTCCCCCGTCCTCCGCTCCCCTCCAGCTTTAAAAAGTTGCGTCGCTGGCTGCAGCTATAAGAGGCAGCAGGCAGTG
Source organism: Hyperolius riggenbachi (assembly GCF_040937935.1). Lineage (NCBI taxonomy): Eukaryota > Metazoa > Chordata > Amphibia > Anura > Hyperoliidae > Hyperolius > Hyperolius riggenbachi. The sequence goes on from NC_090650.1 coordinate 8,790,106, forward strand.
TGGCAGCAGGCAGGCAGCGTGACATAATAGCCCTGGTACCTAGCGGGTGATACCAGGGCTGTAAATAAACACAACAGGAGGTCCCAGACAGCGGTCGTGCAGCCCACATCGTGTCCAATACAAAACTGGGACAACACAGTTTTCAACCCGGGCATCTCAGAAAAATTAAACCTTTTTTTTTTTAACCACCCTGGCGTTCTGATTAAATCGCCAGGGTGGCTGCGGGAGGGTTTTTTTTAAATAAAAAAAAAAGTATTTCATGCAACAAACTAAAAGTTGGCTGCTGTCTGTCTGTGTTTCCCACTGCCAGGGTACACAGAATTACCTTCTGCTGCCACTCTGCCACCAGCTATTACGTCAAACAATAGCTGCTCACATTACTCCTCCATTCCTCCTGCTGCTGCTGCTGTCGGTCTGTGTTTCCCACTGCCAGGGTACACAGAATTACATTCTGCTGCCACTCTGCCACCAGCTATTACGTCAAACAATAGCTATATCTGTGTAATTGGTTGTAAAACCAAAACTACAAAACCATTAAAAAAAAAAAGGTTTAATTTTTCTGAGATGCCCGGGTTGAAAACTGTGTTGTCCCAGTTGTGTATTGGACACGATGTGGGCTGCACGACCGCTGTCTGGGACCTCCTGTTGTGTTTATTTACAGCCCTGGTATCACCCGCTAGGTACCAGGGCTATTATGTCACGCTGCCTGCCTGCTGCCACACTCACACTACTCCTCCATTCCTCCTGCTGCTGCTGTCTGTCTGTGTTTCCCACTGCCAGGGTACACAGAATTACATTCTGCTACCACTCTGCCACCAGCTATTACGTCAAACAATAGCTGCTCACATTACTCCTCCATTCCTCCTGCTGCTGCTGCTGTCGGTCTGTGTTTCCCACTGCCAGGGTACACAGAATTACATTCTGCTGCCACTCTGCCACCAGCTATTACGTCAAACAATAGCTATATATCTGTGTAATTTATTTTACAAACAAAACCAAAAAACCATAAAAAAAAAGGTTTAATTTTTCTGAGGTGCCCGGGTTGAAAACTGTGTTGTCCCAGTTGTGTATTGGACACGATGTGAGCTGCACGACCGCTGTCTGGGACCTCCTGCCGCTGTGTTTATTTACAGCCCTGGTATCACCGCTAGGTACCAGGGCTATTATGTCACGCTGCCTGCCTCATTGACTGCCTGCTGCCACACACTCATCCTCCTCCTCCTGCTGCTGAATTTACCTCCTGCTGTCTGTGTGTTTCCACTGCCAGGGAGCACATACAATGGCGCTTCCAACATGCGTGCGCCACCAGCTATTTGTTACGCTCAAAAACAGCTGCTTTTCTTTAAAAAAAAAAATTGAAAAGAGAAATAAGTGAAGAAGAAGACATAGAAAAAGATGAAGAAGAAGATGATAAATAAAAAAAAAACTATTTCATGCAGCCAACTGAAAGTTGGCTGCATGAAAGCCCACTAGAGGGCGCTCCGGAGGCGATCTTCCGATCGCCTCCGGCGCCCAGAATAAACAAGGAAGGCCGCAATGAGCGGCCTTCCTTGTTTTGCTTATATCGTCGCCATAGCGACGAGCGGAGTGACGTCATCGAGCCGCCTCCGATCCAGCCCTTAGCGCTGGCCGGAACTTTTTGTTCCGGCTACGCTGGGCTCAGGCGGCTGGGGGGACCCTCTTTCGCCGCTGCTCGCGGCGAATCGCCGCAGAGCGGCGGCGATCAGGCAGCACACGCGGCTGGCAAAGTGCCGGCTGCGTGTGCTGCTTTTTATTTCATCAAAATCGGCCCAGCAGGGCCTGAGCGGCAGCCGCTGGCGGTGTTGGACGAGCTGAGCTCGTCCAGACCGCTCAGCTGGTTAATGGTTTTGTAGTTTTGGTTTTACAACCAATTACACAGATATAGCTATTGTTTGACGTAATAGCTGGTGGCAGAGTGGCAGCAGAATGTAATTCTGTGTACCCTGGCAGTGGGAAACACAGACCAACAGCAGCAGCAGCAGGAGGAATGGAGGAGTAATGTGAGCAGCTATTGTTTGACGTAATAGCTGGTGGCAGAGTGGCAGCAGAAGGTAATTCTGTGTACCCTGGCAGTGGGAAACACAGACAGACAGCAGCAGCAGCAGGAGGAATGGAGGAGTAGTGTGAGTGTGGCAGCAGGCAGGCAGCGTGACATAATAGCCCTGGTACCTAGCAGGTGATACCAGGGCTGTAAATAAACACAACAGGAGGTCCCAGACAGCGGTCGTGCAGCCCACATCGTGTCCAATACACAACTGGGACAACACAGTTTTCAACCCGGGCACCTCAGAAAAATTAAACCTTTTTTTTTTTTAATGGTTTTGTAGTTTTGGTTTTACAACCAATTACACAGATATAGCTATTTTTTGATGTAATAGATGGTGGCAGAGTGGCAGCAGAAGGTAAATCTGTTTACCCTGACAGTGGGAAACACAGACCGACAGCAGCAGCAGCAGGAGGAATGGAGGAGTAATGTGAGCAGCTATTGTTTGACGTAATAGCTGGTGGCAGAGTGGCAGCAGAAGGTAATTCTGTGTACCCTGGCAGTGGGAAACACAGACAGACAGCAGCAGCAGCAGGAGGAATGGAGGAGTAGTGTGAGTGTGGCAGCAGGCAGGCAGCGTGACATAATAGCCCTGGTACCTAGCGGGTGATACCAGGGCTGTAAATAAACACAACAGGAGGTCCCAGACAGCGGTCGTGCAGCCCACATCGTGTCCAATACACAACTGGGACAACACAGTTTTCAACCCAGGCACCTCAGAAAAATTAAACCTTTTTTTTTTTTAATGGTTTTGTAGTTTTGGTTTTACAACCAATTACACAGATATAGCTATTGTTTGACGTAATAGCTGGTGGCAGAGTGGCAGCAGAAGGTAAATCTGTGTACCCTGACAGTGGGAAACACAGACCGACAGCAGCAGCAGCAGGAGGAATGGAGGAGTAATGTGAGCAGCTATTGTTTGACGTAATAACTGGTGGCAGAGTGGCAGCAGAAGGTAATTCTGTGTACCCTGGCAGTGGGAAACACAGACAGACAGCAGAAGGGCAGTACACAGCAGCCCACTGTAGTTGTAAAATGTGTGGCTGCAGGCGACGTAATAGTCAAAGTGAACCAGGCTGGCTTAGTGAGCAGGAGCCAGGAGGTGGTAAAGGGTGGTAAGGCACATTAACGATGGTTCTAAGTTCCGGCAGCCAGTTCATGTCCCCCTCTCGCCGACAACAGGGGCCAGGAACTCGCCTTCCACCCACGCCTGGTTCATCTTGAGAAACGTCAGTCTGTCCACAGACTTGTGAGACAGACGTGAGCGTTTCTCGGTGACCACGCCACCAGCTGCACTGAAGCAGCGCTCGGACAGCACGCTGGAAGGGGGGCAGGACAGCACTTCCAGGGCGTACTGCGCCAGCTCGCTCCAGATCTCCAGGCGCTTGACCCAATACTCCATGGGATCAACAGGGGCATCGCTGTCAAGCCCGCTGTAGGACCCCATGTAGTCAGCCACCATGCGGGTCAGGCGCTGGCTGTGACCGGAGGAGGATGCTGCTGCATGCACCTCCTCTCTAGTCACTGCTGCCGGAGCCTCTACAGTCCTGTAGAGCTCGTGGCTGAGAGACAGCAGGTCTGTGGGGCGCTTGCTGCTGGATGCAGGCACCTGCTGCTGCCTCTGTGCTGGCTGGACAGTGGGGGTGGAAGGCTGGGGAAGGCTTCCTCCAAGCGCTCAACAAGGGCCTGCTGCAAGCTCCTTATTTGTTGCGCTGGGTCTCCTCCTGCAGGCGGCAGGAACTGGCTCAACTTCCCCTTGAGGCGCGGGTCCAACATCATGCTGATCCAGATGTCCTCCCTCTGCTTCATCTGGATCACCCTGGGGTCCCTGCGCAGGCACGTCAGCATGTGCGCTGCCATTGGGAAGAGGCGGGCCACGTCTGCTGGCACATCGGCGGCAGTGCTGTCCTCATCCTCCTCCTCTGCCGCCTCATCCTCTCTCCACCCCCGCACCAACTCAGCTGCGCTGTGCTGATCCCCCTCATCAGCAGCAAGGTCAGGGACCTCCACCAAGTCCTCCTCCTCCTCCCCCTCAGAGGTGGACTGTGCAGCTGCTTGCCGCTCCTGCTGGTCCAAGGCTGCCGCTCCCTGTTCCAGCAAAGCATCGAGGGCCCTGTTCAGCAGACAAACCAGGGGCACCCACTCGCAGACCATAGCATGGTCCCTGCTCACCATGTTAGTGGCCTGCAGAAAGGGAGCCAGCACTAAGCACACCTGCTGCATGTGCCTCCAGTCATCATCGGGGACGATGGACGGGATGTTGCTGGTCTTGTCCCTTCTCCGAGCGGCGGAAACAGTGGCCAGGGCAAGGTACTGGTTGACAGCGTGCTTCTGTTCAACCAGACGCTCCAACATCGCCAGGGTGGAGTTCCAGCGAGTCGGAACGTCAAGGATCAGCCGATGGCGTGGCAGCTCCAGCTCCTTTTGCACGTCTTCCAGGCTCGCACAGGCTGCAGCCGAGCGCCGGAAGTGACGCAGTTCGCCCATCCCCTGGTAGGTGCGCAAGAACTTCTGCACCACCAGGTTCAGCACGTGGGCAAGACAGGGGATGTGGGTCAGGTTTCCCCTGTCTATTGCGGCAACCAGATTGGCCCCATTGTCGGCCACCACCTCTCTGACTCTGAGGCCTCTGGGGGTCAGCCAAATCCTCTCCTGCTCCTGGAGTTTGGCCAACACATGGGTTTGCCGTCAGCTTGGTCTTCCCAAGGCTGACCAACTGCAGCAGCGCTTGGCAGTGGCGGGCCTTCACGCTGCTGCTGAGGCGGGGGGTTTGGCCAGGTGTGCCGGAGGATGGCAGAGGATCGGAGGAACCTGCTGCAGTTCCCCCGACCCTGCGGGGTGGCACCACCCACTGTGTTGCTGCTGCTGCTGTGCCCGCTGCTGCTCTCCCATCCTCACCCCCTTCCACCAAGCTGACCCAGTGGACAGTGAAGGACAGGTAGCGGCCTGTCCCGAAGCGGCTGCTCCAGGAGTCCATGGTGACGTGGACCCTTTCACCAACCGCGTGCTCCAGCTCTCGCTCCACATTGGCCATCACAAAGCGGTGCAGTGCAGGAATGGCCTTGCGGGCGAAGAAGTGTCTGCTGGGGAGCTGCCAGTCTGGGGCTTCACAAGCAAGCAGCGCACGCATGTCACTCCCCTCCTGCACGAGCGTGTACGGCAGGAGTTGGGAGCACATGGTCCGTGCCAGCCGCACGCGACGGCTGCTGGGAGGCAGAGCCCTAACCACCCCCTGGAAGGACTCGCTCAAAAGGCTCTGGCGTGGCCTTTTGCTGGCACGGGAATCAGCAGACAAAGCAGAGGAGGCCACTGAGGACTGGCTGCCAGAACAGGCCTCAGTGTCGGCGGCAGGAGCTGCAGAGGGGGGAGGAACAGTGCGTTTCCGCACTCCTGCTGGTGCTGCTGGAGGAGCAGGAGGGCGGGTGGCTGCTGTTGCTGCTGCTGCTGCTGCTGAAGGCTGTGCAGTGATGGGTGTGGTGCCACTGCCAGCACCAGATGCCTTCAGCCTCTGGAACTCCTCATGCTGGTGGAAATGTTTCGCAGCAAGGTGGTTGATGAGCGAGCTGGTGCTGAACTTTAAGGGGTCTGCACCTCTGCTCAACTTCCGCTGACAGTGGTTGCAAGTGGCGTACTTGCTGTCCACAGTGGGCATGGTGAAAAAGCGCCAGATTGGTGACAAAAACAACCCCCTACGGCATGGAACCGCTGCTGCCTGTCTCCCTGTGGTGGTTGGGGGGAGGGGGGCTTGGGTGCGGCTGGTGGTGGTACTGGCAGATGCTGCTGCTGCTGCTGAGCCTGAGACACCAGCAGGCTGGGGGACCTGCCTACTGCTGCCAATGCTTGCAATGATGCGCCTCCTTGCAAGGCCCACAAGCGCATCCTCCTCCTCCTCCTCCTCAGAGCTGCTGATGACGACATCCCCTGGAGCTGGTGGCACCCAGTCTCTGTCTGTCACCGTGTCATCATCATCCTCCCCCTCCTGAAACATGTCCTGCTGGGATGATGACCCCCCAAACTCCTCTCATGGATGGGCTGCTTGACTGTCGCCACAGTCTTGCTGTCCAATCCCTCATCCCCCAAAGTGCCCATCAGCATCTCCTCCTCCAAATCGCCAACAACAGCAGACAGTACCCTGATGGTGCCTGGGGTAAAAATACTGCTGAGTGACAGGTCGCCAACTTGTGACGGTGAACTGGCCTCCTCCCCAGGCCCTGCTGGGCGGCTGCTGCGAACAGGGGTGGTGGTGGTGGTGGTGAGGGTGGAGGCCTCGGATGCAGAGCTGATGGCGGGCTGCTCATTCTCTGTCATCAGTTGCACCACAGTGTCTGCCTCCGTTTCCTCAATGGGACGTTTCCGACCCGGCTGGAGGAAAATCGGAGCAGGTGCTACACGCTGCTGCTGCTGTGTCTCTGCAGCGTGAGTTGCAGATGCTCCTGCTGGGCGGCGCCCAAGGCGTCCACGGCCAGTGGCTACAGGAGAAATGTTAGCCACTGACGCTGCTGCTGCGGAACTGTGCATGGTGGCGCGGCCGCGCCCGCGGCTTGCCACAATGCTGCTTCCTCTCCTCCTGATTCCCTTGCTGCCCTTCCCCTTGCCCAAACCGCGCTGGCTGCCACTTCCAGACATCTTCGATGTTTTGGGCGTAAACACAAACGTTTTTTTAAAAGGGCGGGTGAAAAGTGGGGTACTTTAATGGAGTGGGTTGGTGGGCGAGGTGACTGAGTGAGTGTCTAGTACAGTAAGTAAGTAGTAACAGTCAGGAAGTACAACTAGAAGTTACAATAATCAGTAGTAATAATCACAAGGAAATAGAGTGTGTGTACACTACAGACAGTGAGTGCACGCACGCGCAAACACGCGCAGGAGCTAGCCTATGAACAGTGACTGAGTGAGTGTCCCTACTACAGTAAGTAAGTAGTAACAGTCAGGAAGTACAACTAGAAGTTACAATAATCAGTAGTAATAATCACAAGGAAATAGAGTGTGTGTACACTACAGACAGTGAGTGCACTCACGCGCAAACACGCGCAGGAGCTAGCCTATGAACAGTGACTGAGTGAGTGTCTAGTACAGTAAGTAAGTAGTAACAGTCAGGAAGTACAACTAGAAGTTACAATAATCAGTAGTAATAATCACAAGGAAATAGAGTGTGTGTACACAGACAGTGAGTGAGTGCACGCACACGCAGGAGCTAGCCTATGAACAGTGACTGAGTGTCCCTACTAGTACAGTAAGTAGTAACAGTAAGTACAACTAGAAATTACAATAATCAATCAGTAATCAGAAGGAAATAGAGTGTGTGTACAGTACACAGACAGTGAGTGCACGCACACGCAGGAGCTAGCCTATGAACAGTGACAGTGAGTGTCCTAGTACAGTTACAGTATATAACTATTCAGAAGGAAATAGAGTGTGTGTACAGTACACAGACAGTGAGTGCACGCACACGCAGGAGCTAGCCTATGAACAGTGACAGTGAGTGTTTTTAGTACAGTTACAGTATATAACTATTCAGAAGGAAATAGAGTGTGTGTACAGTACACAGACAGTGAGTGCACGCACACGCAGGAGCTAGTAGCCTATGAACAGTGACAGTGAGTGTCCTAGTACAGTTACAGTATATAACTATTCAGAAGGAAATAGAGTGTGTGTACAGTACACAGACAGTGAGTGCACGCACACGCAGGAGCTAGCCTATGAACAGTGACAGTGAGTGTCCTAGTACAGTTACAGTATATAACTACAATACAAAATACAATCAATCAGTAGTAAAGGACAGCAGAAATACTGGTATAGATGAGAAATAAACAGAGGACAGGAGAGAACAGCTGCCCACATAGGCAGGCCCTGAGGCCTAAAGCTGTAAGCCTGCAGCAGCTGTCTCTCTCTATGTAACACAAAAGCTACTAACTAAAATACAATGTCTATCTAACTAACAACAATATAGGTGTATATAGGAGGTGTATGTGAGCAAAAACGCTAGGTAAATGACCACAATAAAGCTCTTGCTAAGCCAACGCACAAAGGAGCAGATCTCTCTATGTGCAAAGTCAGGCAAGGACGGAGAAACGGAACATGGCGGCCGCTATTTTAGGGTAGGGGCTGGCCAGGGTCCCCCTCTGTGATTGGCTGCCGTCAGAGGGCCTGGGAGCCCTCTGATTGGCTCTAAGGACATCAATCTGGGCTATGACGCTATTCGAGCTCGGTATTCGAGCTCGAATAGTGCTGTTAGCTCGAATAGCTCGAATAGTGAATGGGCTATTCGCGTTTACTCGAATAGCCCATTCGAATAGTTCCAGCTATTCGGAGCTCGAATACCGAGCTCGAATAGCTGAAAAAGAGCTCGAATATTCGAGCTACTCGAATATTCGAGCTCTGCTGAGCACCACTGCTCAGAATGATGGGAAGAGACACAGAGGAGGTAAAGGGGTCAAAAGGGGACACTGGGACAAGTACGTTACAAAGTTCAATAAGGGAATTGTGTTGGACATAACACTGTCAGGGCCGGATTTCTGGCTAGCCAACCTAGGCCATGGCCTAGGGCGCCAGAATTTTAGCAGTGTTTGGGGCGGCTGAGGGGCCGGAAAGTGCGAGCAGTGCAGACAGGGGTGTCGGAGTAAACAGCATCAAAGCGCCCAGCCGCCAGCTGAAGCCTCCACTGCACCTCCTCCTACTGTAAGCAGCCAGACCAGATCTGTCCTCCACGCCCTGCATTGTGTGTAAATGATGAGCAGCAGGCGGTTGGCAGGCTGAGTCAGGTGGCACATGACTCACTGGTGTGGCGGTGAGAGATGAAAGATCCCTGTGGGGCACAGGGAGCGGGAAGCGATTGTGGTGGAGGCTTTGCACTATCCCCAGCTCCAGCCTATTTCTGCAGGACAGGGTGTACATAGAACAAACTGAGCAGCCAGTGAGGGAGGTAATTATTTCCAGCTTAAATTTCCGCAGAGGCCGGGGAGGCTCTTCTAATGTTTACAGTCACAGAAGCTTCTTCATATTTACCTCTCCGTGCACGATCTACTTCCTTCCTCCTCCTACAGGTCTGCTCGTCTCTCCGCCCCTCCCCCTTGGCATTGTGGTAGTGTGGAGCTGTATAGAGTAGAGATGGGAAGTTCGGATCTTTTCAATGATCCGGATGATTCGAATCGGATCATTGAAGAGATCCGGATCTTTGATCCGAATCTCGGATCATTTTACTACCGGAAGCATTCGGGGGTGAAATGAACAGCAGGACAGGTCTGTGGACAGGAGAAGGGGAGAAGATGGACACACAGAGAAGGGGAGAAGATGGACAGAGGGCAGGGAGTGGACAGAGAAGGGAGGAGGGACGAGCAGAGAGCAGAAATGTTTGCACGTAATACCCACATGCTGAAGTCATATGCTATATATTTCACCTATATGTTCATCTGTACACTTGAAAGAAAAGGTCGCACAGTGAAAGAAAGCATTCCCAGAAGATAAGTGCAGCTGTTTAGTGCCGAGTGCAGGAGGATTATATTGCCTTTCAATCACAGTGCCTGCAAAGTTACTGAGCTATGCTGAGCCAAAAGCTTCCAATGTGATCACTGTGCAGCACTACGGAACAGACAGCCTATAATGGGCAGCACATTGCAGCCAGTATGTGTGCTCTACACATATCTGGCAGTGGCACCCATGTGTCCCCTCTCTCTCATCTACCTGTCTCCCTGCAAGGCTGCCTCCCCTGAGTCCCCTCCAACAGAGCATCCATCTCAGCTCTGCTTCTAAGACCCCGCTGCCCGCTGAGAGGGGGCGTGTCGCTCCTGGCCCCGCCCCTTTTGCGATCCGAATCACTCATTTTGATGATTCGGATGATCGACTCATAAAATAGATTCGGATCAAAGATCCGAATCGTTCATGATCCGGACAACACTAGTATAGAGCCGAGCAGATCTTCTGGAGGAGGAAGGAAATAGTGCCTGCACGAGAGGTACAAATGAAAGCACAGCCAGCATTGCACAGGGTGAGGGAGAATAGAGGCAACTCTGCATTTTTTACCACAAGCATTTTTACACTGCATGTGAAATCATGCTGCAGCCTTTTCTCCTCAGGTTGTGCAGCACAGACTCTGCAGGCAGCGTCAGGAATGTCAGGCATGTGTGAGGCAGAGAGCACTGACAGGCTGCTGCTCAGCTCTACAGATTTCATGCCTGCTTGTTTTGCATTGCTGCTGTCTGAAACTTTCTCACACTAGTCAAGACAATGTTTGTTTGGGGAGAGAAGTGGAAACACTGGGGGCTCAGGCACTGTTTCTCGTGCGTGCGTGCGTGTGTATTGCCCACTCTCGCTTTTCTTCCTCTAGGCTAGCTTCCCACCATTCCTCTCATCTTTATGCCCACTTGTCCTGTCTCATACTGCCTACCAACCCTTGCTATGTGGTTTTCTCTATCCATTCTCCGTTTCATGCTCTGTCGGCACTATCTGTAAATGTCTTCCAATGTATTTAATAACACTAACATCTTCTGCAGCACTTTACAGAGAGTACATAGTCATGTCACTGACTGTCCTCAGAGGAGCTCACACTCTGACCCTACCATAGTCATAGTCTAATGTCCTACCATATTATTATTATGTATTTATATAACACTGACATCTTCTGCAGCACATTACAGAGTACATAGTCATGTCACTGACTATCCTCAGGGCTGCTCACAATCTAATTCTACCATAGTCATAGTCTAATGTCCTACCATATTATTATGTATTTATATAGCACTGACACCTTCTGCAGCACATTACAGAGTCATGTCACTGACTGTCCTCAGAGGAGCTCACAATCTAATCCTACCATAGTCATAGCCTAATGTCCTACCATATTATTATTATGTATTTATATAGCACTGACATCTTCTGCAGCACATTACAGAGTACATAGTCATGTCACTGACTATCCTCAGAGGAGCTCACAATCTAACCCTACCATAGTCATAGTATAATGTCCTACCATATTATTATTATGTATTTATATAGCACTGACATCTTCTGCAGCACATTACAGAGTACATAGTCATGTCACTGACTGTCCTCAGAGGAGCTCACACTCTAATCCTACCATAGTCATAGTCTAATGTCCTACCATATTATTATTATGTATTTATATAGCACTGACATCTTCTGCAGCACATTACAGAGTACATAGTCATGTCACTGACTGTCCTCAGAGGAGCTCACAATCTAATCCTACCATAGTCATAGTCTAATGTCCTACCATGTTATTATTATTATTATGTATTTATATAGCACTGGCCTCTTCTGAAGCACTTTATAGAGTACATAGTCATGTCACTGACCGTCCTCAGAGGAGATTGCAATCTAATTTTAACCATAGTCAGTGTCTAATGTCCTATCATATTTTTATTTTGTATTTGAATAGCGCTTGCGTCTTCTGCAGCACTTCCTCAGAGGAGCTCAAAATCTTATCCCTACCACAGTCATAGTTAGGTCAATTTTGAACAGGCTTCATTTAGCTGTCTGGGGGGGTGGGGGGGGAGTTGGGGGGGGGGGAGTTGGGGGGGGGGGGGGGCGCTTGGTGATAGCTGGCCTAGGGTTTTGTCAGATTTTTGTCCTACAAGCTCACAAAATAAGACTTAAAAAAAGGGGAAAAAAAGTCATACAGTTTTTAGAAAAATAAAAAAGAGAAAAAAGGAGTATAGAAACAACATCTGTGGAACATAGTAACTTAAACAAATGTTACAAAAATGGCATAATACCTTCCTTAGCCACTGAGCGTATAATTTAAACGCGTGTGGTTTGACACATCACCAATACTGGTGCATGTTCATATGATACATCACAGCAGATTAAGAAAGACTAGGAGGAGGCCCCTGCCCTTGTGAGCTTGCAGTCTATAGGGTAGTGGGGTGGAGACATTAGGGGGGGGGGCTAACCTTGCCAGCTTACAATCTAGAGCAGGCATGGGCAAACGTGGCTCTCCAGCTGTTAAGGAACTACAAGTCCCACAATGCATTGCAGGAATCTGAGAGCCACAGTCATGAAGTCATAAAGGCAAATGCATTGTGGGACTTGTAGTTCCGTAACAGCTGGAGGGCCGAGTTTGCCCATGCCTGCTCTAGAGGCTAGTCTGGTGGAGGAATTAGGGGAGGAGACACAGGGGTTAGTGGATGAGGCAGTGAACCTCCAGTACTACCTATAGCAAATTATAGGCTTGTCTGAACAGGTGTGTACTGAAAGAACATTTGAAGCTTTTCAGCCTCGGAGCATGACAGACAGTCTGTGGGAGAGAATTCCAAAAGAGAGGTGAGGCTCGTGAGAAGTCCTGGAGGCGGGAGTGAGAGGAGGTGACTAGCCTTGAGGATAAGGGGGTCTCCTGGGACAGTTCTGGGAGGGATGCCATCTGGGGATTAATGCAGAAATATATGGAGGGGGCAGCTTATGTAGAGCTTTGTATGATAGGGTAAGGAGTTTAAGCTGGATCTTTTGGGTAATTGGCAGCCAATTGAGAGAGTGGCTGTTGGAGGGAAATGTGTCTTAGGACAGCTCCAGAACACCTGGAAAAGGTAAATAAGTGCGATGCCCGTTGCACGTCTATATCCATTCTGCGGCTGATTTCGCCGTACAGATAAAGTTATACAGTAGAGTTATAAGTCCAGGATACGACGACAGCTTCTTCAGAAAGTCCTGGAGAAGCCGATCCCCAAACTGGCGCAGTTCAGGTAAAGTCAACTTCAAGACAACCGTCTCCTTTCCTTCTACTTGAAAAACAAGCGGTGTAAATGAATGAGAGCCGAGCTTGTAGGCTCTGCAGGGGACCTGAGCAGCTCTGACGTCCCGCTGTGCTGAACAGCGCTACAGGAAATACCGTCTGTGGAATCATACCCCCACCGCGAGGAAGTGCTACCTCCTCTGATCGGAGAGTGAACCGTCACAGAACTCCAGGCTTACATCTAAATATACCATCTGACAGCTTCATAAGCAGAACCTCCAAATGTGATCTCTTCTTCATGTGAGACCGTGGCAGCAAAATATCCTGTTCTAAATATCTCTTCACACCTCCTGAAGAAGACCAGCGGGAAGAGTTACAAAAACGGGACTGTTGCATGGGCTCAGCATCAGCGAGATGTTTAGTAGTGATGGTCATAATGTGCATATTTTGCTGATGCTAAATTTTGCGTGAGATTTCATAATTATGCATTAATTGAATTATGATTTTGAAATTGTTTTTGCCTAACCCATTCGTAAACTTTGCACATCGTGCACAATTCCAAAAACTGCAGTTGTAAATGATTTTTTTTGCATAAATTGCGTTAGGGGAAATAGTGGGAACAAAAGTTTGTTTTTGTTTTTTTTTGGTTTATTTTATGAAACAATATTAAACAATACGTTTTTATTAAAATGTTTTCAAAAATTGCATTAATATGAAAATAGTCATACGCATTGAGGACACAGAGAATATGAAAATTAGTCAAATCTACAAGAAATAACAAGAAAAGGCACAGCCCTGTAGTTTTTGAGAAAATTGAAAAGATCAAAAGAACAAACAGATTTTAAACTGTAACTCGGTAACATTTGTAACGGTACGTTTAAACATAAACCGAGTTCCAAGGGGCACTGGAGGTGGGGAAGAGTCCCTTGTCCATGGTATGGATGGGGACTTGGCTTTGCCACCCATCTCCTCCAGAGGCCCCCACATCAAGATTTTCAAGAGACCCCCTCTCAATTGTTCCTCAAACAATTGGCCACTGAGAGCGTGGGTCTAGTTTTGAAGGGTATTTGGCACGTTGAAGGATGATGTTAGGCACATTGAAGTACAAAAATTTATGTTTCACTCCATCAATGCCAAGAACACATTTAACATTTTTCAGGACTTGCTTGACTAGGGACTTATTACATTGTAGAAGGCAACTAGAGCTAGGTCCAGATCCAACCTTACATCGGTGAAACAACAGGCTATTACTTCTCTGGAAACAATTGCAATCTTTGTTAAGACAAGGGAGGGAGCCGTTAGGGTGTGACCTACCGGGCGAAGGCAATGAGACAACTGAATGGTGGTTATGTTTATGAGGTTTTAAATAAAAACCCTACAGTAGCTTATCAGGAAAATGCTTACTTGGAGAAAGTGTTGGAGTTCTGAGTAAGAAAACATATTGGATTATCTTGAAGTTACTCTTCCAGTAATTCTCATTCTCCTTTATTTACCCAAAGTCCGCAAACCTGGAGCAACAATTGTGGCTGGTATTGGTCCTCTCTTGTTACTTCAGGTAGCATCTCGATGGTTGGGTAGATCTACACAGATATCAGAGCAATGCCTGCTCCATTATGTTATAGTCATAATGTTGTCTGTTCATCTATCACTATTGACATGTCTTTATACTATATATACCCCACGTTCTGGCTTTGTCTGCATTGGAGTACCATATTTCTAAAAACTCTACGCTTTCCCAGGATCTGCAGATCTTGGCTTATCTTTTTGATCACAGTTATTTTTGTTTGATTGGGGTTCTGTCTCCAGAGGTGCGGGTTGTATCAAGGGTATTGAGTAAATCTAGGAACCAATTGTCATATGGGTCTAAACCTGAGAACTATGGGTAGGGCTGTCCAAGGTTTTTTGCTCTACATGCTTAAAGAGGAACTTTAGCGAAAAGTGGGAAAAAATTAATTCATACATTACAAAGTGAGCACTGGCGTAACAATAGGGGAAGCAGCCCCTGCCCCCGCGGGGGGCCTGGTGCCCTCCGGGGCCCGTTCATGGCCGTTTTGGGGGGGGGGGGCAAGAGGGGTTGCAGCAAGAGGAGAGAGCTTTGCACATCAGCGGGGAGGGGGACAGTCCCCCCTCCCTCACCTCGGGCTCTCCCCTCTGTCCTCCCCCTCCTGCATCTATCTAAGGGGCGGCGGCGGCGGCAGCTATAATTACCTCCATTCATCACAGAGGTCTCAGATCTGCAAGGGCTTCACATTACTTCCTGTTTTAACAGGAAGTAATGTGAAGCCCTTGCAGATCTGAGACCTCCGGTGGTGAATGGAGGTAATTATAGCTGCTGCCACTGCAGCCACTTAGATAGATGCAGGAGGAGAGAGCCCGAGGTGAGGGAGGGGGGGACCTTCCCCCCTCCCCGCTCATGTGCAAAGCCTTAAAGCCTTCCCCTCATGCTGCAACCCCTCCTGCCCCCCCAAAACGTCCATGAGCGGCCCCCCTCTTCTTGCAGGGGGGCCCGGGGACTTCTAGTTACGCCCCTGAAAGTGAGAAGTTAAAAAATAGAAGAGAGATCAAGAAATGATTGATTTTCGCCATGTAATTTGTTCATATTGTTTGATCCACAAGCAGCCTGCTAGTCATCATCTTTACTGCTGGTAGTCAAAAAAAAAAACAGACAGCACATCAACTGCCATTATCTATAACCACACCCCCTAACAATGTGATAGGCTAAAATATTGTTTTTTTTATAAATATACTTATGCACAGAGGGAGATACTGGTTGCTTGGCAACTGGAAAAAAAGCTGTTATTTCCCACAATGCAACACGACTTACAGACAGGAAACTGTGGGAGGGGCTTCACCACAATATCAGCCACACAGACCCCTCTTATGATATATTTAAAAAAAATGTAAAGATTTCTCAGGGGAAAGGGGGTATCAGCTACGGATTGGGATGACGTTCAATCCTTGGTTACAGTTCCTCTTTGAATGAGTTACTTGTAGAGCTGATATGCCATGCTTGTTATTATGAGAGGTAATTGTTGCTAGAGATGGCAGTTAGGAATAGGCACAGAACATAAGAGTTACGGGGGAGGTGAAAGTTGGGTGTCCTGAAGGGGTTTGCATTAGGGGTGAAGGCAAGGGGCATCAAGTAAGGGTAAACTTTAGAGGGTGGTTAGGTTCAGGCCTCATGAAGGAGTTAATGTTAAAAAAGGTTAGAATTAGGTATCAGAATGGATTTGGCATCGGGTGGGGTTGGGGTTAGAGTTTGGAATAGGGAAGGGGTTAGTGTTAAAGCGATATCATCAACATAAAAATCAAATTTCAACAGCAACTGGTCTGAGTGTATTAAGTGATAAAGATGCTAATCCTGCATTCAAAACTTGCAAAACTGTTTCTGCCGTTATGGTTTGTTGTTATCACATACTTTAGGAGCACTGGCCCTAGTGCCAAACAGTGCCAAAGAGTTGAATGCTGGGAGTTATTTTTATCTATACTATATTCCTCCTCTTCCATTTATTTCCCTGCCTAGCTGATTATCTGAAACACCATCTGATTACTTGTGTTTACAAGCAAGGCTGAGGTGACTCAGTGATTGGATGTGTAAATAAAAAAAAAAGACAGTGCAGTTGTTAGTATACACCTCAGTGGGAGTGTCTGAAGACTCTGGGAGGAGGGCAGCTAAT
Organism: Hyperolius riggenbachi; assembly: GCF_040937935.1. Taxonomy (NCBI): domain Eukaryota; kingdom Metazoa; phylum Chordata; class Amphibia; order Anura; family Hyperoliidae; genus Hyperolius; species Hyperolius riggenbachi. Next base: position 8,806,529 of record NC_090650.1, read on the forward strand.
GAATACACAATGAGCAAGAGAAGGGAGGGGGGAAAACAAGAGTCAGGGGGGATATGATGTCGGCATTAGCTTGGCAAGATGGCCACTGCCTAGAATAGTATTTTCTGCTTTTCCTTTATTCACAGGAATCATTACGTGGATAGCACAATACATCTGTTATATAAGTAGAAGTAGTATTTATCTACTTATATATGTGTTTTTTATCTCTAGGTTAGTGTGGGTGTCGCTTGTTCTTTAAGGGGAAGTTATGATTAGAATGAGTTAATGCGAGGGGTAAGTAGTGTTGGGCGAACAGTGTTCGCCACTGTTCGGGTTCTGCAGAACATCACCCTGTTCGGGTGATGTTCGAGTTCGGCCGAACACCTGATGGTGTTCGGCCAAACCGTTCGGCCACATGGCCGAACTAAGAGCGCATGGCCGAACGTTCCCCGAACGTTCGGCTAGCACTGTGATTGGCCGAACGGGTCACGTGTTTCGGACCCGAACGCGCTCTGATTGGCCGAACTGTCACGTGGTTCGGGTAAATAAATACCCGAACCACGTCATATTTCCGCCATTTGTCTGTGGGTTTAGCTTTGGGTAGGCAGGCAGGGTAGTTCGCGCTCCAGCCACGCTAGCCAGGGTCCCCCCAGTCATTGTGTCGCTGCTGGGAATAGTAGTACACCGCTCGCTCAGCATTCTGTTTACTGCCACTCTGTGTACCTCGCTCAGCCACACTATATAGCATTCTGTTTACTGTTCTGTGTCTGCTGGGAATAGTAGTACACCGCTTGCTCAGCCACACTATATAGCATTCTGTTTACTGCCACTCTGTGTACCTCGCTCAGCCACACTATATAGCATTCTGTTTACTGTTCTGTGTCTGCTGGGAATAGTAGTACACCGCTTGCTCAGCCACACTATATAGCATTCTGTTTACTGCCACTCTGTGTACCTCGCTCAGCCACACTATATAGCATTCTGTTTACTGTTCTGTGTCTGCTGGGAATAGTAGTACACCGCTCGCTCAGCCACACTATATAGCATTCTGTTTACTGCCACTCTGTGTACCTCGCTCAGCCACACTATATAGCATTCTGTTTACTGCCACCCCGTGTCTGCTGGGAATAGTAGTACACCGCTCGCTCAGCCACACTATATAGCATTCTGTTTACTGCCACTCTGTGTACCTCGCTCAGCCACACTATATAGCATTCTGTTTACTGTTCTGTGTCTGCTGGGAATAGTAGTACACCGCTCGCTCAGCCACACTATATAGCATTCTGTTTACTGCCACTCTGTGTACCTCGCTCAGCCACACTATATAGCATTCTGTTTACTGCCACTCTGTGTCTGCTGGGAATAGTAGTACACCGCTCACCCGCCACTGTATAGCATTGTGCTCTGTGTCGCTGCTGGGAATAGTGGTACACCGCTCACCCGCCACTGTATAGCATTGTGCTCTGTGTCGCTGCTGGGAATAGTAGTACACCGCTCGCTCAGCCACACTATATAGCATTCTGTTTACTGCCACTCTGTGTACCTCGCTCAGCCACACTATATAGCATTCTGTTTACTGTTCTGTGTCTGCTGGGAATAGTAGTACACCGCTCGCTCAGCCACACTATATAGCATTCTCTTTACTGCCACTCTGTGTACCTCGCTCAGCCACACTATATAGCATGCTGTTTACTGCCACTCTGTGTCTGCTGGGAATAGTAGTACACCGCTCACCCACCACTGTATAGCATTGTGCTCTGTGTCGCTGCTGGGAATAGTGGTACACCGCTCACCCACCACTGTATAGCATTGTGCTCTGTGTCGCTGCTGGGAATAGTGGTACACCGCTCACCCACCACTGTATAGCATTGTGCTCTGTGTCGCTGCTGGGAATAGTGGTACACCGCTCAGCCACACTATATAGCATTCTGTTTACTGTTCTGTGTCTGCTGGGAATAGTAGTACACCGCTCGCTCAGCCACACTATATAGCATTCTGTTTACTGCCACTCTGTGTACCTCGCTCAGCCACACTATATAGCATTCTATTTACTGCCACTCTGTGTCTGCTGGGAATAGTAGTACACCGCTCACCCGCCACTGTATAGCATTGTGCTCTGTGTCGCTGCTGGGAATAGTGGTACACCGCTCACCCGCCACTGTATAGCATTGTGCTCTGTGTCGCTGCTGGGAATAGTGGTACACCGCTCACCCGCCACTGTATAGCATTTCTGTACAGCCACTGTATTGCTGCCAGTCAGCGTGTACTTTAAGGATAAGTGAAATGAGGAAGAAATCCGGGGAAAGAGGGAGGGGCAAGGGAAGAGGTGTTTCCCCTGACGGTTCACGTACAGGCCACAGGGGAGCACCCAAGAAAACCCACTCAATACCGCCCATGTTGTCCAGGACAACAACCCTCACAAATCCAAAAGAACAGGACCAGATAATTACTTGGATGACCTCTCAAGCGTCCAGCAGTGGGTTAAGCAGCACCAGCACATCACGCACGAGGTCCGAGTCCTCAGCCAGTTACAAGGAGCCAGTGGGCACAAAGCTGACACAACCGGCAGCGACACCACGCACACAACTGCCAGATAACCAGTCCGATGAATTACCTCAGGACACAATGGGGTATTCGCAGGAGCCATTCCCAGCCCAACAAACTTCCACCTTTTAAAGGTCAATGGAGGAACAGCCAGAAATGTTGTGCCCGGATTCACAACCATTAACTGTGGGAAATGCACCGCGCACTGAAATACAAGGCGAGTCCGAGGAGAACTCGGAAACCCAAATCCCAGAGCAAGTTGGGCAGGAGGGGTTGCAATTGCAGGAGGTCGGCCGACAAGATCTGGAAGACGACGTTGGAGTGAGCTGCGCAGAGGTTGTTCTGGGGAGCTCTACTCCACGGCGGCGGCCCCCCACAATGACATATGACGAGTTTCAGGAGATGGAAGAGGAGGGTATGGACAATGTGGACAGAGACCCAGATTTTGTTTGTGAACGAGAACATCGCCGTCGTAGCAGCAGCACAGATGAGTCTGTTGAAGAACCCACTGCTGCACGAGTTCGCCTTGTGCCACAAGGTAGGCGGCGCGCAATTTCAGGCACCACAAGCGTGGAAGTTCAAGTGAGAGGCAAAAGAGGAGCAAACAGAAATCGCCAGCAAGGCAGGTGCTCCAAAGTCTGGGTTTTCTTTGAAGACTGCACTGAGGATGTTACCATGGCGATTTGCAAGGTGTGCAAGACCCGCCTGAGCAGGGGGAAAAGTATTAACAACCTCTCCACCACCAGCATGAGCCGCCACATGCTATCCAAACATCCCACTCTGTGGGCAAACGCGTCAGGACAGGGTACCAGCAACAACACTGCCTCCCTTGGGTTCACCAGACTCACCACCAGACCCGATTCAGCAGCAGCAGTAGCCCAGCCATTGCGTGGTTCACAACATTCACAAACATCAGACGACGCTGACACTGTCACTTTCCGGAGTAGTGCTCTTGAGGTCTCCCAGTGTTCATCAAACACAACAACCAACAGCCCTTCCGTGTGCAGCGCTACGGTTCAGTTGTCTGTGTCGGAGATGTTTGAGCGCAAGAGGAAATTGCCAGCAAATGACCCCCGGGCCGTGGCAGTAACAGCCAGCATAGCCAAGCTTCTGGCCTGCGAAATGCTGCCATATCGAGTGGTGGAGACAAACAGCTTCAAGGGCATGATGTCAGTGGCCATCCCACGTTACGTGGTTTCCAGCCGCTACCACTTTGCGCGTTCTGCAGTGCCTGAGTTGCATGAGCACGTGGTCAGCAAAATAACCCGAAGCTTGAAGAATGCCGTTGCCTGCAAGGTTCACCTCACCACTGACACCTGGACGAGTGCGTTCGGCCAGGGTCGATACATCTCCCTTACCGCGCACTGGGTGAACCTTGTGGAGCCTGGCAGCGATTCCTCACCTGCTACGGCGCGGGTGTTGCCCACGCCGCAAACAGCTGCACCGCCGTCCCTCCCACTGGATAACAACAGCAGCACCTACCTCTCTGACTCCTTCTCCTCCAACGCATCTCAAAGCTGTACCTCATCCGGAAACGCTGACCCAACAGCAGTAGGATCGTGGAAGCAGTGCAGCACAGCTGTTGGCATGCGTCAGCAAGCGTTGCAGAAGCTGATCTGCCTTGGGGATAAGCAGCACACAGGGGAGGAAATTTGGAGGGGAATAAAGGAACAGACGGATTTGTGGCTGGCACCGCTGGACCTGAAACCGGACATGGTTGTGTGTGATAATGGGAGTAATCTCATTCGCGCTTTAAGGTTGGCTAAGCTGACACACATCCCTTGCCTGGCGCACGTGATGAACCTAGTAGTTCAGCGGTTCCTGAGGACATACCCAGGCGTGGCCGATCTTCTGTTGAAGGTGCGACGAGTGGCCAAACATTGCAGAAATTCCAGTACTGCTTCGGGGGCACTTCAATCTCCCCCACCATCGCTTGCTGTGTGATGTCCCTACGCGCTGGAATTCTACGCTGCACATGCTAGCCCGCTTTTGCGAGCAGAAGAGTGCAGTGGTCCAGTACATGACGGCGCAGTACCGAGGCGCATCCGGACAGCTGCCAAGCTTCTGTGGATCCGATTGGGCCAACATGTTGGACCTCTGCCAAGTCCTCCAAAATTTTGAGCAATCCACGTTGCTTGTGAGCAGTGACAACTCTTCAGTCAGCATTACCATACCACTGCTGTGTTTACTGAAGAGGTTGATGTTGAAAATCAAGGAAACAGCTGTCATGATGCAACTGGGGGAATCTGAAGGAGAAAACGATCAGCGTGATGGTACCAACATCAGGCCATCCGCCTCAGGGAACGCTGGCCCCAGCAGCTATGACGAAGAAGAGGAGGAGGAACAGCTGGAGTTGGAGCAGGAATTTCCTGCCACCACTGACGAGGGCCAGAGCGGTGCACGTTGGATTTCCACAATTCAGCGCGAATGGTCAGCAGAAGCAGACCAGGAAGAAGGTGACGACTATGATGCATCACAACAACTATCACAACGCTCACAAGAGGATGATGAGGATTCTGGCAGGACTCTGGCACACATGGCTCAATTCATGCTAGACTGCATTGAACGCATTCTGGACAACACCAATTACTGGGTTTATACCCTTCTGGATCCACGGTACAAACACAATGTTCCAAAACTGCTTGAAGAAAGAGTCAGACAGGTCAAAATGGAAAACTACCAGCAGGCCCTTGTGGAGACTTTAGAGAGGAGATTGACATCCTCCCCCTCCTCTAGCCAGTTGTACGCCAACAGACTGACTACCGCAAACCCAGGACGACCAGGAGGGCAGCAAACAACACAAGCCGCAGCTAGTGCCCAAAAGGGAATGGTATCGGCAGTGTCCTTGGAGTGGGAAAATTTTATGACACCCATGCAGCAGCAGCCCACAGAACAGCAAGCGTGCAGATCCACCTCCAACACCGATCGCCTGGAGAAGATGGTCAAGGACTACATGTCAGATGGCGTAGCTGTGTTGAACAATCCATCTGCACCCTTCAACTATTGGGTATCGAAGCTAGACACCTGGCACGAACTGGCAATGTACGCAATAGAGGTGCTGGCTTGCCCGGCAGCCAGCGTTATGTCGGAACGCTGTTTCAGTGCTGCCGGAGGCATCGTCACAGATCGGCGTATCCGCCTCTCCACAGAAAATGCAGACCGTCTGACTCAAATTAAAATGAATCAATCCTGGATTGGAAACGACTACGCAACACTCCTGGACCCCAACCAAGTAACATGAACAATGACCATCTGTGATGGGTTAGCGTTTCCGGTCCCTGTTTATTGAACCTCTCATCTTTATTACATTTATGACTGCATGGCGGCAAAAAGCATTGCTATATCCGCACGCTATTTGTCCTCATGCAAGGCCTGGGATGTTGTGTCTCAAAAAGCGTGGCCTTCTCCTCCTGCGGCTCCTCCTGTTCCCTCACGTGTGCTGCTGCTGCTGCTGCTGGGTTAGCGTTTCCGGTCCCTGTTTATTGAACCTCTCATCTTTATTACATTTATGACTGCATGGCGGCAAAAAGCATTGCTATATCCGCACGCTATTTGTCCTCATGCAAGGCCTGGGATGTTGTGTCTCAAAAAGCGTGGCCTTCTCCTCCTGCGGCTCCTCCTGTTCCCTCACGTGTCGCGGCGATGTTCGGCAAACGTTCGTGAACCCGAACATCTAGGTGTTCGCCCAACACTAGGGGTAAGTTAGTGTTAGGTACCAGGAAGGGGGTAATATTGGGCAGGAGTGGTTAATGTTAGGGAAGAGATTATGGTAAGGCATTAGGAGGGGAGCAGGTTAAGGTTATGTGTCAAGGAGGGGTTATCATTTGGGTCAGAGTGCCCAAGTCTGAAGGAAATCAATGTCCAAAATGATTCCTATTCGATCAATGCCCGACCTAAACTCAATCTAAAGTATTGAATGGACTGGACAAATGATTCAGGTTGATCAGGGGTGGAGCAGTGGAGGTCAATCAGCGGCCCATAGCGCTGCGGACTGCGGTGCATTGAACAAAGCAACACTGTGGTTCGATTGATTTTCCACAGATTCCCTGCTGGATTTTTTTCGAAAATCTATGTGCTGTGTGTGGTAGAAATCGATTCCTCTCTCATTCGATCATGATCAGAAAGGAATCGATCGGTTTTCCACTTCGGGTGACAAGCTATAAGTCTATGGATACCTTAAAGAGAAACTGTCAAAGTAACTGTTCTTCTGTAAACCCCACATACTGTACCTATGGAGCCTTTAGCCAGCAATAATAGAAAGCTTCTCAGTGGTCTCTCAGCACAGCCTGTGGGAAAAAATGGTTTGTTTATAAGCTTTTGTACAGTTTGTGTTGCAGTCAGGGCCAGAGCTGTACCGTGTAGATAGGTTCCACTTCTCTGTCACTATTCAGAGAAGAATGATTTACTGTTTGTTTCTGCCCTGCTTACACACACACTTCTTTTTTACAGATCATATGAGAACAGCTGAGGGATTTTTTAGATACAGAAAACGATCTGGTGAGAAGTACCTGTACTTTTCCCTTACTTGGATGCTTCCCCACCCCCATTCACAATGAGCTCCTCCTGGCTGTAAACTCTGGAAGAGAGAGAGAGAGGGGGAGAGAGAGAGAGAGAGAGAGAGAGAGAGAGAGAGAGACAGGAACACACAGAGCTGCAGCTGATGAGTTACGTACAAACTATTTGAAGCTATAGTTCTGCTTTCTATCATTCTGAACACATTTTACTCACAAGATTACAGCTAGTGAAGATTGTTTCTGTATGCTGGATGTGTTGGACACAGTGCTCCATAGTAATGCCCACAGTGAAAACTGTTCTCTGTAAATGTCCTATTTTCTTCACATAAAACATGAAAAGATAAAAAAGCCCTTGTATTGCTATTTGCTAGTAATTACTGGAAATAAATGTGGCATTTAGAATTTCAGTTAACTTTGATAGTTGTCCTTTAAGGAGAATAGCGAGTATTTTGGTTTAGCTGTGCATTTAGCAGCCATTAATAACTCCACACGCAGCTGAGCCCCACATCGGTGTGAACATCATTAATTAGTCGTTAGCCGTGGGCTAGTGGTCAGATGCCAGGCCTGGGGGGGGCAGATCCCTGTCGGTGAACCTGACACTTCTCATTCCATCACCTGCATGAGGTCGTCGGCTGATAACGCTGTGAGATCCGCGCGTCTCCCTGACCTGCGGTGACAGGTGGCGCAGCGCTGCAGCAGATGTGTGCAAATACTGACATCTCTCCTCTGTAACAGTGCCGGTGAAAACACGCTTATTAAAACAATGTGCAGATGCTGGAAACATCACACGTCGGCGCTGCAATATGTTACCTTCTCATCATCTGCGCATCTTAGACAAAAAACAATTAGTAAGCTCTCCTTATTTATGAGTCGGGGTGAGAAATGGTCAAATTCTCACCGTGTCCTAAGTCAGCAACACTCAGTAAAAGGATTTAAAGTGGACCTGAACTCTCGCACAGGACAGAAGGAAAATGGAGAGAAATGCACCCGGTATGTATTTAGAGAGTTTAGCCCACTGGCGTAACAATAGGGGAAGCAGCCCCTGCCCCCCTGGGGCCCGCTCATGGTCATTTTGGGGGGGCAGGAGGGGTCGGAGCATGAGGGGAGATCTTGGTAGCACGTCGGTGGTGAGGGGGGACGATCCCCCCCTCCCTCACCTCGGGCTCTCCCCTCTGCGCTCCCCTCCTGCCTCTATGTAAGTGTTAGCAGTGGCGGCAGCAGCTATAATCACCTCCATTCACCACCGGAGGTTGCCGATCTGCAAGGGCTTCACATTACTTCCTGTTAAAACAGGAAGTAATGTGAAAGTAACGTGAAGCCCTTGCAGATGGGCGACCTCCAGTGATGAATGGAGGTAATTATAGCTGCTGCTGCTGCTGCTAACACAGACCGTCCTCCCTCACCACCGACATGCTACCAAGCTCTCCCCTCATGCTGCGACCCCTCCTGCCCCCCTAAAATGGCCATGAGCGGGCCCCAGGGTGTGTGGGGGGGCTGCTCAAATTCTTGCAGGGGGGCCCGGGGACTTCTAGTTATGCCCCTGGTTTAGCAAGTTTAATTCCCCCTCATTTGTGTCTAATCACAAGTTGTAATTTGATCTCTCCCCTGTGTTACCTGACTACCACAGCAGAGATGGTGGATAAGCTTATTTGAAAGCACAGGATGTTAACAATATGTCTGCTTCCATGAAAGCAGGAAGTAGACACACTGCAGATGTATTGCAGGATTTGTATCAGCTGTAACAAACATTTTTCTTTAAAGGTTATTATGCTGTTGCTTATCTTTTAGAGCAGATAGGAAGTTCTGAGTTCAGGTACGATTTCAAAGGAGAACGCAGCAACGGGTCATTGGATTGGGCTCACCAATAGGAAATGAATCAGTTATAAGTTGTAACTTTAACCATTTAGCAGCCAAATTACATATTTAGTTTAGTTGAAAAAAAGACATCTGTCCATCAAATCCAACCAGAAAAATAAATAAATAAAAATAAAATAAATGTATATATAAAAAAAACCCTGAACTTGCACATATCCCAGTTGATCCAGGGGAAGGCAAAAACCTTATACGGCCTGGGCCAATTATCTTTAATTCCCTGCGGCTGGGGAAAAGTGCCCTCTTTAGTCTGGCAGGCTAGCAGGGTATGCAGAGCAGCGCAGGGAGCTTTTATAGTTACCTGTAGAGTTGCTCAAATCCGAATACGGGTGATAGCCAGATTTCACTCTGTTAATTGCAATCACCTGTGCGGGGTGGGCGGGGGAGGAGGGGTTAAGCTTACCTAGCTGACGTCTTCTTAGGTCCATCCCTCGGCGATGCGTTCCACGCGGCGGTCACGTGAGTACAAACACTTCCTCCTTCTGGGTTGAAGGCCGTCTTTTTTTTGCCGGGGACTTAGATCAATGAATGGGAGCTATGTTCCCATTCATTGATCTCAAGGCAAACGGAGGGCGACGGGAGCGCGCAATTGAGTTCAACCCTTTATAAACTGGCCTGTTGCTTTTTTTCTTGTGTTGTATTTATGGTATAAAGTTTCCTTTCAAGCTGTGTACCTCTCCAGACCTCCACACACTGAATACATTTTTCGTCTTTAGCGGTTATTTTGTAGTTTTCCTCCTGCTCTGTGCGTCACACGGTGCCAGTTCACACCGCCTGCAGCCGCTGCTCTCACCCTCAGCAGGGCAGCTCACTTCCCATCTAAAAATACCAGCCAGACACACATTTATCAAATAGCGCTTCGTAGCATATAGTCTATCCCAGGAGGTGCCATTATCCTCACTCATCGATAGAAAGATCACCTCGTCCAGATGTGTGCCAGACCGCTAACAGCAAAGCACCCGAAAAGTGACAGAACCCCACCTAACCCCCAACACAGGGGCCGCTCACACTTGTCACAGTGTTTTCTGCGTGCAATTTACGTTTTTATTATGTTTGCAGTTTTTGCTTTATTTTTTGTAAGAACGCTTGTGCACGATTTTTGCAATTTTTGTTTTACGAATCCTCTTTTTTTTTCCCAGTGAACCGCAAATGCACCAGCCAGGTATACAACGGCCTGACAAGTATTTCTGGAAGTGTAGTGAAAATAAAGAAAAAATAGCATTATTTTTTTTTGTACAATATAAAGTTATAAAATATTTAGTCAGTGTTCACCCCTTGTAATATCTTTCCTCCCTAGGACTTATCTTCTGAAATTTATCACAGGTGGCGACATATGTAGTCCGACTCCTGTCAGGTGCTCAATTTGTTTTTTGAGAGTTCTGAAGCCAGTACAAAAAATATCTGGTCTTCCAGAATGCTCTGGGAGGAGAAGAAGCTAAACAAGCCTAGGCTGTGACATCACTGGGAAGGCGGGGCAACATACCAATGCACAGCAATATATACGGTACCTTTGGGTAGTGTTTCTGATGCTAAAAGAGAGGCTGGGGGCAAGGCATTGTAGTACACAAGACCCTGATGCACACTGAACAGGGACTGTCTACAAATCTTTGCAAAACTTTGTATGATTCCTTATCAGTGGCTGAGCAGATGCAGTCATTAGAACAATTGTGCAGAGGGCAGAAAGCTTTTTCTCTCTGTGCCCTTAGTTGTCAGTCTCTCAGGATAGGGAAAAGAACCGTCTCCCCTCACAAGCCCCCTCCGGCTTCTGGGCCCCCCTGCGGCTGCATCCCTTGCAGGGTCTATTGTTACGCCCCTGAGCTGCTTATACCGGGTAATGCAGGGACCCATATTTCACAGTATAAATTATAAAGGTGCCTATTACAGCGCCCAAGTTTCTGGCGATAGTGGGAACCCTAATTCTCTGCTGGTTTGATAGTTGATGGTTTTATAGATGTTAAAAGTCCTGCATGAAATAAAACATCCAGAGAAGGTTCTCCAACACTTCCTGCTGTGACTGAAGACCGAGAAGAGGACATCGATGACTCCTGTGGGTTCAGCTGGGAACTGGAGCTGAGGAGGAGGAGATATACTTACAAAAGCTGTGCGGTCATCATGGCTCCCTGTATCTCAGCAATAGCCAATAGAGATGTCACGAACATCAAATTTTTCGTTCACAAACACGAACTTCTGCAAATTTTCGCAAACAGGCGAATCTGGCAAACCACCATAGACTTCAATGGGCAGGGGGATTTTAAAACCTACAAAGATTGTTTATGGCCACAAAAGTGATGGAAAAGTTGTTTCGGGGTCTAACACCTGGACTGTGGAATGCCGGAGGGGGATCCATGCTAAAAGTCTCACCAAAAAATATGGAGTTGATGCAAAGTCGGGTTTTAATCCCTAAAGGGCAGGAATCACATTACACACAGCTCTGGGTGTCAGTGGGCTGTGAAGTGTCACACAGAGAAATGCAATAGTACTATCAGAATACAGTGAAATAATAATGAACTGGAGAGGTTCTGTGCCTGCAGCTTAATGAGGCAACAGCAGTAGTGTGCACACAGCTCTGGGTGTCAGTGGGCTGTGGAGTGTCACACACAAAAAACACAGGAGACCAATGTGCTAGCCTTCAATAGGGCTGCTGGGGATGCTTTCACAGCTAGTGAGGAACAAGAACACAGGCCTAGCTAATGCTTTCCCTACCTATCTGCAGCAAGTCTGTCCCTGCTCTCGCTAACAGTCAACAGCCAGCAGAGAATGGATCCAATATGGCCACCGCAACGGCTTTTTGATAGAGGGGGGGGGGGGGGGGTCCAGGCAGGGGTGCTAGCTCCGATGTGTCTTCTTACTGTGAGGGTCAAAATTTAGCTCAATGATGATGTATACGGGGCGGGTTGAACACGCACAAATGTTCGCTGTTCGCCGCAAATGCAAACAGCAGAAGTCCGCAGAATACTGTTCACCGGTGAACTGTTTGGGCCTCTCTAATAGCCAATAAGTATCTGCTTCCAACATCTGGCCAGCTGCCTTCCAGCTACTAATCAATCCTTCACCTGGAAAACCGCCAGGCAGCGATCAACAAGGGGAAGCCCTCCTTTTCATCATCTGTGTTTGCAATGGTGGACAACAAGACAGCCCAATTATTCTGCATAGCAGGTAATCTCTGCCACCCATCTTTCCCAGAAACTCAGTATCCCATCTTCAAAGGACCTCAATGAGAAATGTGCCCACTTCTTCTCAAACAAAGGCCCATATGCAATTCACTTTTTCACTGGAGTTGTCTCCCAGAAGATAATTTTCATCTTTTTAGGCCGGTTTCACACTGTTCATACCTTTTATTTTTACATTTAAAGTTTAGTTTTATAAGCCTACTTTAGCTAGACGGGCTGTCCGCAGCGGTTTCAGGCAGCTAAGGACTTAAGAAATGTTTTTATTGCACTCATTCATTAGCAAGAACTAAACAATACCTTCTCATCAACAGAGGGGGTGGGTTATTAGGACAGCTACTTCAAAGAGCTTATCCAGAGGGAATGTGTGAAGATAGCTCCTGTGACTTCTGTAAATAAGGACGGGGAGAAGGGGAGGGGGCAGGGGCATAACTAGAAATCACTGCCCCCCCCCCCCTAAAAAAAACAAAAAACAAATTGGAAAGAGGCAAGGCCAGGCAGGATAGTGATGAGCTAAGTGTGGAAACGAAAGCAGTAGTATAGCTTAACCCTATAGGCTAACATCAACATCAGATACATGCTGTAGTGTGCATTAGAACTTGATTTTAGCCCATAAGGTGAGACTTAATTTGCATTTACACACACCTCACAGATTAATTTATCAGAAATGTGAGCTGGCAGCATAAGCCGCTCACTTCATATTTTTAGATAAGATAGGCAGGAAATACATGGAAAATCTGTTTTTTCCCACTCTCTAGGGTTTTAATAAATGTAAGAAGAGGAAGGAAGGGACAAAAAATGCAGTGAAAGCTTAAGAGGCGTTTAAATCGCTTCTCAAACTTCAAAAATATTTTTTCTTTGGTCTGTTTTATGAAAATGAATATTAATGTTTCATATTTTTATTATTTGGTACAAATATTAATTTTTTTAAAATGTAAAAAACAAAAACTGGTAATTTAAGTTGATATATTTCAATATTTAAATCCTTATTAACAGCAAAATAACAAAAGAAAAATGAATAATAATAATAATACCAATAATAATAATAACAAAGAAGAAAAAGTGGAAGAAGAACAATAAGAATATTTACAACAGACAGTACAGTAAAATAATAATACAATAGAAACCTAACAAGATCAAATAATTACCATTGATAAAACGGGTTGCACTGGATAGCGTTGTGGTAAGGCTTCTGCCTTTGATGTAGGATTTGAGCCCTTGAACAGGGTTCGAATCCCAGCTCAAACCAGTATGTAAAATAGTAAGGTGTTTAAGGGTAAGGCTCCCTAATGAACCTGGTTGCCCGTGGAGCGTGTGCAGTTCTGAAGCACTTTGAGTCCGCCAGGAGAAAAGCACCATCTACATGTTCTGTGTCTTCTCTGGTCTACTACTTCAATTAGATCTATTGCTAATGTAGCAAAACAAACAATAACAAAAATAATACAAATACAAAGATAGCAACATTGTGCCATTAAATAATTGCTGCAATGAAATAAATAATCAATAAATAAATAAAAAAACATCGCTAATACTGTGAATTAGAACACAACCATTTCCCAACAATCTGTTCTATAATAACAGCAGTAAAAGTGGCAGTGCAGCGAGATAAGAAGCAGAAAGGAAGGCAATATAAGGGGACAGCGAGCGTTCTGCGGTCCTCGTCGCCGCGCCCGACAATAATTGAAATGAAATATTGGGTCACATGTGCAGTCATTTATTTGGTGGGCTCTGGTGACATTTTCCTGTTATAATTAAGATCTTGGAAATCCCATTTGTTCCATCTCCCTGCTAGCACAACAAATGATATTTCCCGCGATGACGGATGTCCTGGGAGCGTTTATCCCGCTCCGTGTCTTATCCGATTTGTTTCACCAAATAACACCAGTGTGTTCGCTTGCTCTGGTCGCTGGGGTGAGACCGTCCGCCTGACTGCGTTATAAATCTGATTAAACCCCAACGTTTACCTGATCTTTATTACGCACTGGTGTGTTTTATTTTTTCTTTTCTTAAAACAAAAAATATATATATATCTTGACGTCAGCATTAGTGCGGAATATTCATAAATTATAAACTATTACATTAGTACAAGGCACAGGTTGGGATTTAGAAGAAATATTTTTCTATATGAGTGTAATTAGGTTTTAAAATCACCTTGTTGAAAGGACTACTGAAGTGAGAGGGATATGGAGGCTGCCATACTTATTTCCTTTTAAGCAATACCAGTTGCCTGGCAGCCCTGCTGATCCTCTGCCTCTAATACTATTAGCCATTGCCCCTGAACAAGCATGCAGCAGATCAGGTGTTTCTCACATTATTGTTAGATCTGACAAGACTAGCTGCATGCTTGTTTCTGGTGTTATTCAGACACTGCTGCAGCCAAATACACCAGCAGGCCTGCCAGGAAACTGGTATTGCTTAAAAGGAAAAAAATATGGCAGCCTCCATATACTTCTCACTTCAGTTGTCCTTTAATGCAGCCCTGGAGGATACCCAGCCAATTGAAACAGAGCAAATCATGGAAAATGACATCATTGCATACCACTGAAAGTAGGATCCGAATCCCAAAATTTTCAGCTGTTTGAGCAGATGTAAGGAAATGTAAGCAGTTCACCACGGAGGTTTTTTCCCCCTTATGGACCAGAGCAATTCTCACATTCATTTGCTAGTAACTTTATCACAACAAAATGATCTATATCTTGTTTTTTTGGGTGGGTTACTTTGGGTGGTAGGTTTTGCTAAGAATAATTTTATTCTAAATGTATTTAAACAGAATTAATATGAAAATTTTTTTTTAGCAGTTTTCAGCCATTATAGTTTAAAAAAAACACATGCTACCGTGGATAAAACCCACACATGTTTTTGCCCATTTGTCACGTGCATGAAAACAAGGGCATTGTGAAAAAAGGGCCCGGGTTATTAACAAATTTGGCGACAGACAGGTATTAACGAAATTTGCTAATGAGAATCATCGTTGTCAAGCTTTATTAACGATAAATACTGTTGCAAAAATAAACGAGAAGTAATAACGAATAAGTAACGTTAAATATCGTAACGTTTTTCGTCAATACTGCTTACTCAACCCCACCCTCACACAGAACCCTCCCCTGGTGGTGCCTAAAACTAACCACTCCCCTAGTGGCGCCTAATGCTAACCACCCCCCCGGTGCTGCCTAACCCTAACCACCCCCCGGTGCTGCCTAACCCTAACCACCCCCCGGTGCTGCCTAACCCTAACCACCCCCCGGTGCTGCCTAACCATCCCCCTGGTGGTGCCTAACCCTAACCACCCCCCCGGTGGTGCCTACCCCTAACCACTCCCAATGGTGTTGCCTAACACTAACCACTCCCTCTGCAGAATCACTCTTTTAGATATATTAATGATAATACATTTGAAAGCGTAAAATCTGTACTTATTAACGAAATAATATGACAAAAACTATATTGTTATAAACTTCTAAAACGATAACTACCTCAAAAACTATAATGTTATAATCTTATTAAATCGGAACTGTAGATAGAAAATAAACACACTGTTTCCCTTACCTGGAGCTTCCCCAAGCCCCCAGCAGCCGTCCTGTCCCGCGCCGAGTCTCGATGAGCCTCCGTTCTCCCGCCGCCAGCTACTTTCAGTTTTGCCGCCGGGCCACTGCGCCTGCGCAGCTCTGGCCACACATATCCTTTCTTCGCATTCCCCGCTATTGCAGAGGGGAACACGAAGAAAGGATACGCTTGGCAGGGCTGCGCTGGCCTCGACTTACAAGTCGAGGTACGGGTCGGAGCGGCGGAGGGGGAACGGATACTTGTGGAGAGTCGGCGTGGGACAGGACAGCTGCTGAGGGCTTGCAGAAGCCCCAGGTAAGTGAAACAATGTGTTTATTTTGTATCTACAGTTCCATTTTAACTACATTTTTCGCGGCACCCTTTTCTCTGCTTTTTTCGCCGTATTAACGATAATTGCATTAAAGTCTATGGCAGTGCCTTTTTTGTCCACCCTCAGCCAACTCCCTTTTTTCCTGCTCCCCATTTGTTCCGGTTATTACATTGTTTAACCTTCCTGGCGTTCGGGGTAAGCCGCGCAGAAGGTTTTCCCAGGCCCTGCTGGGCCGATTTTCATAATTTTTTTTTTGTTGCATGCAGCTAGCACTTTGCTAGCTGCGTGAGCACACCGATCGCCACCGCCCCGTGCTCGATCGCCGCTATCGGCTGCGCCGCCCTCCCCCCCCAGACCCCGTGAGCTGCCTGGCCAATCAGTGCCAGGCAGCGCTGAGGGGTGGATCGGGACTCCCAATGACGTCACGACGTCGGTGACGTCATCCCGCTCCGTCGCCATGGTGACGGGGAAGCCCTCCAGGAAATCCCGTTCTTTGAACGGGATTTCCTGATCGGACATCGCCGAAGGCGATCGAAGCGGGTGGGGGGATGCCGCTGCACAGCGGTTGTCATGTAGCGAGCCCTGGGCTCGCTACATGATTTAAAAAAATAAATAAATAAAAAAAGACTGCTGCGCTGCCTCCTGGCGGAATTTAATAGACCGCCAGGAGGGTTAAAACATGTCCCTACTACTATGCATGGTGACAATATTTAATTTGGAAATTTGAAAATAAAGGTGTATTATTTTCAGTTGGTGACCGCCGGGAACTGTGGGGCGTCCTTACAATGTTTACGTTGGGCAGCAAAAATTCTAGAACCAGCCCTGAGTGCATGGCCTCTTTTTAGACTACGTACCCAGGGCTGCACTGCAGCGCCTATGTGATGTCCACAGTGCGGCGTGGTATAACGGCGTGCAGAATCGTAACGCCCTACATGCACTGCATTACCGCAAAACAGTAACAGTGAAGCATGCTTTCCATTGATTGTATGCTTCCGTGTATGCAACGCAGTGCGCTGATAATGTGCGGCGCTGCTTTCCGATTGCGTTCCTGCGGTTATGGAGAATGCAACGCAACTCTCACTGTGACCCTAGCCTAAATCAGTCATGTTCAGCAGTGGGGGTGGGGTGCATCTACACATTTATAAGGAAAATACCTTGCTGTTGCCGAGCTGAGACACTAGATGGCAGCACGACACTACAGGGCTCCTGGTTTGAAGTGGCTGCATTTGTTAACAAGGTTGTCTAACAAAGACACTTGGTGAAATGTCCATAAATGCATTTAACATATACAGTCTAAGCCGGAATACTCAAGAGCTTATCGAGAGGCTGAAGAGCTGCAGAATATGTGCTCGGCGCCTGCCGCTCGGAGTTAATACAGAATGTCGCAGTCAGGAGAGACACAGTAGCGGCAGGCGGTCGGATCTGACACGTTTAACGCGAGCCAGGCAATAGGTTGTTTATTTGTGACTTACAGGTAAAGAAGCCAGGCGATAGGTTGTTTAGATGTGACTTACAGGCAGAGAGCGCGCCGTGTGGCTGAACCTTGCTCTCCGCAGACGCGGCCGGCCCACTCCGCCATCTCTCGCTGCGGCTCCTACGTCGCAGTGTGTTTTTTAATCTAAAGTTAATTAAGTAGCTTGCATTAAGGCAAGTCAAGCAGAACCACAGAATCTTCTGTGTGCATTATGCAAACTCTGCGCCTTGAGGGGTTTTTGCTGATTTTTTTTTCCACTCTATAAAGTTGTTACGATAAAAAAATGAAAAAAAAAACTACATTATAACACAGCTACACAATAACCACAGACATATAATAGGAAAAATGTAGAAATAAAAATCAAGTCTGGAGTGTATAAAATCTATCTATTAGCCTATCTATCTATGGGACTGATGCAGGAACTGCTGGCAATATTAACAGTACTAACGCCAGCAGAGTACCGGCTGGTGCGCAATTAGGGCACAGTGCGGTACTTGTTGTAAGGGTTGCTGTGGTAACACGCTTTAACCAGTTCCCTGCCGTTGGTACGTATATTTATGCCCCCAGAAACGTTACTTAATAACGAGGGGCATAGATATACCTACTCGTTTATTTATTTCGCTGTTCACAATTGCCACGCCCCTGCCGTTCGTTTCCATTGCAATTCTGTCATTCTGTGATTGGTGAATGGGAACAGCTTGTTCCCAAACCCGATCACAGTGCCTGTGATGAATAAAAGCCAGTGCTAGCAAGACACCGGCATTCATTAACAAAGTGAAAGTAAACACTTACACTTACTACTTCTCATATACTGTTTACAGTACTTAGGAATTAAGTGTAGCACCATCTTGTGGCCAAAAAATAAAAATGCACCGCATACACTATTATATACTGTGTATAGAATTACATACATTTGTATTAATGTTTAAACCCTTACACCCCTACCCTATAGCTACCGAAAATAAATCACTTGTAAAAAAATAAAAAAAGACCATTTAGAAAAATTACATAAACAGTTACTTTAATGAATTTTTTTTATATGTATGTCATGACGGTATATTACTGTTATTTTTTTGCAAATGAATGCTCATAATGATTGACATAGTATTAAAATAGTATTAAAAAAAATATGCCTTTATTTCCAGATAAAATATTTTTGCCATACATTGTAATTAGAGTGGGGCCGAACCTCCGATTTTAGGTTCGCGAACCGGGTTCGCGAACTTCCGCGTAAGGTTCGGTTCGCGAACCGCAACAGACTTCAATGGGGATGCGAACTTTGAAAAAAAAAATTATGCTGGCCACAAAAGTGATGGAAAAGATGTTTCAAGGAATCTAACACCTGGACCCCCAGGTGGAGGAGTGGGATACATGCCAAAAGTCCCCGGGAAAAATCTGGATTTGACGCAAAGCAGCGTTTTAAGGGCAGAAATCACATTGAATGCTAAATGACAGGCCTAAAGTGCTTTAAAACATCTTGCATGTGTATACATCAATCAGGTAGTGTAATTAAGGTACTGCTTCACACTGACACACCAAACTCACCGTGTAACGCACCACAAACAGCTGTTTGTGTAGTGACGGCCGTGCTGGACTGGTGCGCACCATGGCGAGAGTGCAGGTTTTGGTGGCTTTACAGCCCATATGGTCGCCTGGCTGATGTAGCTGAATGACAGAACAGTGACTGTCCAGCTGATCAAATTTGGTCTGACCACAATGAGGCAACGACCTTATTATCGTGGGTGTTCCCCCCGAGACACTCATCTAGGCGCCGGTCATTGCTTTATTGTGATACGCAAGCCGCTTCACCACGGCAAGGTAATGATCACG
Source organism: Hyperolius riggenbachi (assembly GCF_040937935.1). Taxonomy (NCBI): domain Eukaryota; kingdom Metazoa; phylum Chordata; class Amphibia; order Anura; family Hyperoliidae; genus Hyperolius; species Hyperolius riggenbachi. The sequence continues at coordinate 8,825,780 of NC_090650.1, forward strand.
AAGGGGAATGGGCGCATGTACATGCCTTTTCTTTTGTTGTTGCAGCTGCCCGCAGTGCAGCCAGAAAAATTAGGCAGTCATGTACATGCACCAGAAAAATTATTACAGCGGCCGCTGCTAGCAGCGGCCTAAAAAATTCAGCAATCCGCCTGGAGTCCTGGACCCTGTTGGTGGTGGCGGAGAAGGTAGTCAAGCGGCCTGCAGGCAGACATGCTGTGTGGAGGGACTGGGAGCGACTTAGTCTTCTTGGGGCAGGCCAGGCAGCCAGTCACACGGCGTGCGGGCAGAGATGCTGTGTGTGCGGGGACTGACTTAGTCTTGGGGCGGGCAGCAGCCCTCCGGGATCCATGCCTCATTCATTTTGATAAAGGTGAGGTACTTAACAGTTTTGTGACTTAGGCGACTTCTCTTCTCAGTGACAATGCCTCCAGCTGCGTTGAAGGTCCTTTCTGACAGGGCGCTTGCGGCAGGGCAGGAGAGAAGTTGGATGGCAAATTGGGACAGCTCTGGCCACAGGTCAAGCCTGCGCACCCAGTAGTTCAAGGGTTCCTCATCGCTGTTCACAGCAGTGTCTACACCCACACTTAAGGCCAGGTAGTCGGCTACCTGCCGTTCCAGGCGTTGGTGGAGGGTGGATCCGGAAGGGCTATGGCGAGGCGTTGGACTGAAGAACGTCCACATGTCCGACATCACCATGAGATCGCTGGAGTGTCCTGTCTTTGACTGCGTGGACACGGGAGGAGGATTAGTGGCAGTGGTACCTTGCTGGCGTTGTGCTGTCACATCACCCTTAAAGGCATTGTAAAGCATAGTTGACAGCTTGTTCTGCATGTGCTGCATCCTTTCCACCTTCAGGTGAGTTGGTAACAGGTCCGCCACTTTGTGCCTGTACCGAGGGTCTAGTAGTGTGGCCACCCAGTACAGCTCATTCCCCTTGAGGTTCTTTATACGGGGGTCCCTCAACAGGCAGGACAGCATAAAAGACGACATCTGCACAAAGTCGGATCCAGATGTACCATCCATCTCCTCTTGCTCTTCCTTAGTGACGTCACGTAAGTCAACCTCCTCCCCCCAGCCGCGAACAATACCACGGGAAGGTTGAACAGCACAAGCCCCCTGCGACGCCTGCTGCGGTTGTTCTCCTGCCACCGTCCCCTCCTCCTCCTCCTCCTCCCCCAAAGAAACACCTTGCTCATCATCCTCTGAGTCTGACTTGTCTTCTGCACACGACTTCTCTTCTTCCTCCTCCTCCCCCCTCTGTGCTGCCGCAGGTGTTGAGGAAACAGCTGGGTCTGATTAAAATTGGTTCCATGCCTGTTCCTGCAGTAACTGTTCCTGGTCACGCTCATTCGCAGCTTCATCCGCCACTCTACGCACAGCACGCTCCAAGAAGTAAGCGTAGGGAATCAAGTCGCTGATGGTGCCTTCACTGCGGCTCACCAGGTTGGTCACCTCCTCAAACGGCCGCATGAGCCTGCATGCATTTCTCATCAGTGTCCAGTTGTCGGGCCGAACATCCCCATCTTCCCAGACTGTTTCATTCTACTGTAGTTGTAGAGGTACTGGGTGACGTCTTTCTTCTGTTCTAGCAGGCGGGAGAATATGAGCAGGGTCGAATTCCAGCGAGTCGGGCTATTGCAAATCAGGCGTCTCACCGGCAAGTTGTTTTTCCGCTGAATTTCCGCAAAGCGTGCCATGGCTGTGTAAGACCGCCTCAAATGCCCACAGAACTTCCTGGCCTGCTTCAGGACATCCGCTAAGCCAGGGTACTTTGCCACAAATCTTTGAACAACTAGATTCATGACATGTGCCATGCAGGGTATGTGTGTCAGCTTCCCCATATGCAAAGCGGCAAGCAGATTGCTGCCGTTGTCGCACACCACGTTGCCTATCTCCAGGTGGTGCGGGGTCAGCCACTCATCCACCTGTTTCTTAAGAGCAGCCAGGAGAGCTGCTCCAGTGTGACTCTCTGCTTTGAGGCAAGACATGTCTAAGATGGCGTGACACCGTCGTACCTGGCATGCAGCATAGGCCCTGCGGAGCTGGGGCTGTGTAGCTGGAGAGGAGAACTGCCACTCAGCCAAGGAGGAGGAGGACAGCGAAGAGCATGTAGCAGGAGGAGAGGAGGTGGCAGGAGGCCTGCCTGCAAGCCGTGGAGGTGTCACAATTTGGTCCGCTGCGCCCTGCTTGCCATCGTTCACCACCAGGTTCACCCAATGGGCTGTGTAGGTAATGTAGCGGCCCTGCCCGTGCTTGGCAGACCAGGCATCCGTGGTCAGGTGTACCCTTGACCCAACGCTCTTCGCAAGAGATGACACCACTTGCCTCTCAACTTCACGGTGCAGTTGGGGTATGGCCTTTCTAGAAAAATAAGTGCGACCTGGCATCTTCCACTGCGGTGTTCCGATGGCCACAAATTTACGGAAGGCCTCAGAGTCCACCAGCCGGTATGGTAACAGCTGGCGAGCTAACAGTTCCGCCACACCAGCTGTCAGACGCCGGGCAAGGGGGTGACTGGCCGAAATTGGCTTCTTCCGCTCAAACATTTCCTTCACGGACACCTGACTGCTGCTGTGGGCAGAGGAGCAGGAAGCGCTCAATGGCAGAGGTGGAGTGGAGGAGGGTGCCTGTAAAGGTGCAAGGGAGAAAGCGGCAGAAGCAGATAATGCACCTGAAGGAGGAAGAGGAGAAGGAGGGTGACTTTTCTTTTGTGTGCTGCTGCTGCTTTTGCTCAGGTGGCCATCCCATTGCTGTTTGTGCCTTTTCTCCAGGTGCCTTCGTAAGGCACTTGTCCCTACGTGAGTGTTGGCCTTTCCACGGCTCAATTTTTGTTGGCAGAGCGAACAGATGGCTTTGCTCCGATCTGAGGCACACACATTAAAACATTTCCACACCGCTGAGCCACCCTGGGATGTGGGCACTATGGGGACCTCAGCAGCTGATGCTGAAGGGCAAGTTGGCTGGCTGTACATAGGTGGCGATACATGGTGCCGGACACTGCCACCAGCTGTTTCTGACGAAGAGCTGCCCCAGCTTCTTTCAGCAACTTCTCTCCTCCTTCTACTCTCTGACTCCCCCTCTGAACTGTCCCCCTCTTCATCTCCTCTATTGGGAACATACAGAGGATCCCTATCATCGTCATCATCGTAATCATCCTGCCCAGCTTCGCTTGCCTCAGAAAAATCCAAACATGCACCATCAGTAGGTCCTTCATCCTCCTTACACGTTACATCCATGGGGCCTGATTCACAAAGTGGTGCTAACAGTTAGCACCCTGGTGAAAAGCCCTTTATCACGCCTACACTCAGTTTAGGCATGATAAGTTTAGGTGTGATAAGTTTAGGCATGATAAGTTTAGGTGTGATAAGTTTAGGCATGATAAGTTTAAGCACCAACTGCGTTAGCACCGCAGTGCATAGCTGATCAAAAGTTTTGCACTAGCAAAGTCTGGTGCACTTCGCATAGAGTTTAATGGCGCTGCTTTGCGTGCGGGACTTTGCACGCTATCTACACTTATCTAAACTTAGCATGCCTAAACTTATCACGCCTAAACTGGCTTTTCACCAGCGTGGTGCAATGGTTATCACGCCTAAAGTCTTTAACTGGGTTAGCACCGCTTTGTGAATCGAGCCCAAAGTGTTGCTGCGTAACTCAGACATATGAGTTGGTGAAAATTCATCTGGCTGTAACAACAATGGCTGTGCATCAGTGATTTCACCACTAAATAATTCTTGCGAAGTGTCAAATGCAGCGAAAGTGGTGCTAGTAGTAGCGCTGGTGGCTGAGCAAGATGAGGGGCTCGATTCACAAAGCGGTGCTAACCCAGTTAGAGACTTTAGGCATGATAACCGTTGCACCACTCTGGTGAAAAGCCAGTTTAGGTGTGATAAGTTTAGGCATGATAAGTTTAGGTGTGATAAGTTTAGGCATGCTAAGTTTAGATAAGTTTAGATCGCTTGCAAAGTCCCGCACGCAAAGCAGCGCCATTAAACTTTATATGAAGTGCACCAGTCTTTGCTAGCGTAAAACTTTTGATCAGCTGTGCACTGCGGTGCTAACGCAGTTGGTGCTTAAACTTATCATGCCTAAACTTATCACACCTAAACTTATCACGCCTAAACTTATCACACCTAAACTTATCACACCTAAACTTATCATGCCTAAACTGAGTTTAGGCATGATAAAGGGCTTTTCACCAGGGTGCTAACTGTTAGCACCGCTTTGTGAATCAGGCCCGAGGTGTTCTGTGTCGCTAAATACTCAACCACGTCCTGACAATCTTGGGAGGTGATGGGACGTGCCTTCTTCCGAGCACTGTACTGTGGGCCAGGTCCACACGAAATTACATTTACACGACCTCGCACAGACCTGCCGGGTGGCCTTCCTCTGGCTCTGGCACTACCTCTTCCTCTACCTGTTTTGTCCATATCGGGTATGCACGGAGTGGTATATCACACTGCTTGCACTCACGTAGGTAGGTGGGTTCACTTAACTGCACAGGTATGCGCACTGATGCGGTGGGTTCACTGAACAGAACAGGTATGCAGTGGCGGGTTCACTGAACAGAACAGGTATGCAGTGGCGGGTTCACTGAACAGGTATGCAGTGGCGGGTTCACTGAACACAACAGGTATGCAGTGGTGGGTTCATAGAACAGGTATGCAGTGGCAGGTTCACCGAACAGGTATACAGTGGCGGGTTCACTGAACAGAACAGGTGTACAGTGGCAGGTTCACTGAACAGAACAGGAATACAGTGGCGGGTTCACTGTACAGAACAGGTATGCAGTGGCGGGTTCACTGAACAGAACAGGTATGCAGTGGCGGGTTCACTGAACAGAACAGGTATGCAGTGGCGGGTTCACTGAACAGAACGGGTATGCAGTGGCGGGTTCACTGAACAGAACAGGTATGCAGTGGCGGGTTCACTGAACAGAACAGCAGGTATGCAGTGGTGGGTTCACAGAACAGGTATGCAGTGGCAGGTTCACAGAACAGGTATACAGTGGCGGGTTCACTGAACAGAACAGGTATACAGTGGCAGGTTCACTGAACAGAACAGGTATACAGTGGCGGGTTCACTGAACACAACAGGTATGCAGTGGCGGGTTCACTGAACACAACAGGTATGCAGTGGCAGGTTCACTGAACAGGTATGCAGTGGCGGGTTCACTGAACAGGTATGCAGTGGTGGGTTCACTGAACAGGTATGCAGTGGCAGGTTCACTGAACAGGTATGCAGTGGCGGGTTCACTGAACAGAACAGGTATGCAGTGGCAGGTTCACTGAACAGGTATACAGTGGTGGGTTCACTGAACAGACAGGTATACAGTGGCAGGTTCACTGAACAGAACAGGTATACAATGGCGGGTTCACTGAACAGAACAGGTATGCAGTGGCGGGTTCACTGAACAGTACAGGTATGCAGTGGCAGGTTCACTGAACAGGTATGCAGTGGTGGGTTCACTGAACAGGTATGCAGTGGTGGGTTCACTGAATAGGTATGCAGTGGTGGGTTCACTGAACAGGTATGCAGTGGTGGGTTCACAGAACAGGTATGCAGTGGCCGGTTCACTGAACAGGTATGCAGTGGCCGGTTCACTGAACAGGTATGCAGTGGTGGGTTCACTGAACAGGTATGCAGTGGTGGGTTCACTGAACAGGTATGCAGTGGTGGGTTCACAGAACAGGTATGCAGTGGCAGGTTCACTGAACAGGTATGCAGTGGCAGGTTCACTGAACAGGTATGCAGATATCCAGTGGGCTCACTGAACAGAACAGGTATGGTGGGCTCACTGAACAGAACAGGTATGCAGCCAGGAACAAGCTAAGCCTAACTAATCTTTCCCTATGAGAGACAGTCTGCAGCAGCTCGCCCTACTCTCACTAACGCAGGCACACGAGTGAGCTTAATGGCCGCCGCTGCCTGCCTTTTATTAGGGGGGGGGGGGGGGAGTGGCTCCAGGGGCTAGTGTAGCCTAATTGGCTACACTGGGCCTGCTGACTGATGTAGAGGGTCAAAGTTGACCCTCATGGTGCATTATGGGGCGAACCGAACTTCCGCAAAACTTCGCCTGCGGGACGCGAACGCGAACCACTGAAGTTCGCATGGAACCGTTCGCAGGCGAACTGTTCGGCCCAACTCTAATTGTAATAGGGGCACAATTTAAAATTGGGACAAATAAGCAATAAAACGTATTGGTTTTATCTACTGTAGCACGTTTTATTTAAAAAATATAATGGATGAAAACAGAGAAATAATGATTTTTAAAAATGTTTTTCTTATTATTCTCTTTTAAATGCATATAAAATAAAATAATTGTTAGCAAAAAGTACCACCCAAAGAAAGCCTAATTTGTGGCAAACACCCGTCCCCCCCATATATACATCATTTCAGTGGGATAAGTAACAAAGTTATTGGCGAATGAATGGGAGGAGCCTGATGTTACAATTAGTTAAGGAGTCAACGTAACACACATTACCATAGCAAAGCTTGTGCTTGTGTAACCCATTTACCGCAGGTCAGGCTAGTTGCGCAAAATGCGATACTCTGCTGGCAATGGCATTAGTACCGGTAATATTACCATGCATTGCCTGCCCAATCTGAAATAATTCATGAGATAAATAGAGATATAATAATAATCTGAACATTTGTATAGCGCTTTTCTCCTGTCGGACTCAAAGCGCTCAAGAGCTGCAGCCACTGGGACGCGCTCAAGAGGCCACCCTGCAGTGTTAGGGAGTCTTGCCTTGAACTCCTTACTGAATAGATACTTGACTTAGCCAGGATTTGAACCCTGGTCTTCCATGTCGAAGGCAGAGCCCTTAACCAGTACACTATCCAGCCACCACTAGAGATGGCCCGAACGGTTCGCCCACGAACGGTTCCAGGCGAACTTTAGATGGTTCATGTTCGCCGGCGAAGGCGAACTTTTGTGGAAGTTCGATTCACCCCAATAATGCTCCATTGAGCACAACTTTGACCCTCTACATCACAGTCAGCAGGCACATTTTCGCCAATCAGACTACACTCACACCTGGAGCCCCACCCCCCCTTATAAAAGGCAAGGTTCTCCTGCCGTTTTACTCACTTGTCTGCCTACAGTAATTACTTAATGGACAGCTGCTGACAGACTCTGCTAGGGAAAGCTTAGTTAGGATCCTGTAGGCTTATTAGCTTGCTCCTACCTAATTGTTATTACTACCTCCCTCCCGCCTCCCTCACGGAGGAGGGTCTTGTCTTCCAGGGAATTGTAGGATTTCAAAAGCCAGCTTACATACCTTGGCCGGGAATTGAACCCATGCTTGAGTGCTTGGTAGGTAGCTCTCTTCACCACTATACCACCACCAACACTACGGGCCTGATTCACAAAGCGGTGCTAACAGTTAGCACGCTGGTGAAAAGCCCTTTATCATGCCTAAACTCAGTTTAGGCATGATAAGTTTAGGTGTGATAAGTTTAGGTGTGATAAGTTTAGGCATGATAAGTTTAGGTGTGATAAGTTTGGGCATGATAAGTTTAAGCGCCAACTGGGTTAGCACCGCAGTGCACAGCTGATCAAAAGTTTTACGCCAGCAAAGTCTGGTGCACTTTGTATAAAGTTTAATGGCGCTGCTTTGCGTGCGGGACTTTGCAAGCGATCTAAACTTATCTAAACTTATCATGCCTAAACTTATCACACCTAAACTTATCATGCCTAAACTTATCACGCCTAAACTGGCTTTTCACCAGCATGGTGCAATGGTTATCATGCCTAAAGTTTTTTAGGCATGCTAACTGGGTTAGCACCGCTTTGTGAATCGAGCCCTACATGCTGAAGCCAGCCTAGCATGTACCATTATGATATATCCAAGAGAAAAATGAGCTTGCTTAGGGATTTGTAGGATGTCAAAAGCCAACTCACATACATTGGCCAGGAATTGAACCAGGCCTACCGCTCTGTAGGCTGCTATCCTAACCATTATTCCACCAACACAACACACTACAATGCTACATGCTGAAGCCAGCCTAGCATGTACCATTGTGATATATCCAAGAGAAAAATGAGCTTGCTTAGGGAATTGTACAAGAGGTTAACTGGTTCACGACCACTTGAAGGCTGATGGGGCATTATTTTAACGTTGGTGGCTCCCGAGCATGGGACAGAATACCACGTCCCCGACGACACAGATTTCTGTAGAGACAGCGGAGTTCTGTACATCGGTTCAGGAGCCGTTTTCATTGGCTCCTGCCTTCCTGATCACTGTGAGCCAATCAAAGTGATTAGGAAGTAAAAAAGGCAAAAAAAAAAGCCTCTGTTCCTTAAAGGGACCTGATACTCTGGTCTGCAATGAGTTAAAGAGTTTTCTAAAAATGTATAAAATGTGTATACAGAACTTGGTATATATAGTATCGCAGCAAAATTTAATTTTACTGAGATTAAAAATCATTTTTTTCTATGGATTTTTTAAAATCAATTCTCTCAAAAAATGACAAGGTCTTTAAAAAAAAAAAAATGAGGCACGTACCCAAAGAATCAAATTTCTCATTTCAGCGTACTTACGTGTAAACGCAAATTAAAGGAAATCTAAAGTCTGATTAAAAAAAAAAATGGAGGGACTTGGACAGACGTTGTGGGCACAGGAGGACTCCAGGGGGCTGCAAGAAGCCTTAGGTAAGTTCAACTCATTTTATTTTTAAACGTAAGTCTCCCGCTAAGGAACATAATTATGGTTGCGTGCAAAATGAATGACTAATTTACCAGAGATTTTGCATTGATTTTGCGCTTTGATTGCAAATGTTTATGCAAAATTACGATTATGCAAAATTCAAGAGACACACACACACTACACACACAAACACGCACACACA